>NC_046382.1:42087863-42397840 GCF_011125445.2 Fundulus heteroclitus
TCAGATCAGATAAGAAATCTGACAACTCATCCAAAAACTGAGTGTAAGGGCCTGGTGGACGATACAAAACAACAAACAGAAGAGGTTTTATTGCTTTGCAGTTTGGATGAGGGAAACTGAGGGTTAAATGTTCAAAAGAACTGTAATTATTAGTTGGCCTGGGACTAATTAATAAATCAGACTGAAAGATAGTTGCCACTCCTCCTCCTCTTCCCACAGATCTGGGAATGTGGAAATTTGAATAACTGGAGGGGGTTGACTCATTTATACTAACGTAGTCCTCTTGTAGCCAGGTTTCTGTGAGACAAAACAAATCAATCTGATTATCAGAAATCAATTCATTAACTAACAAAGTCTTTGGAGGGAGAGACCTTATATTTAATAGACCACATTTTATTATTTTATTTTTAGGTTCAAGGTGAACCATATTGATTTTTATTAGGTTTTTATGATTTGTTCCTTTTAGATCAGTTTTTGATCTGTTAAGTTTTGGCCGTGGGAAAGACACCGTCTCAATAGGATAATGGGTGGGTAACAGTACAGAAGCTGCAGAGAGGTGTGTTAAACTACGGCTCTGCTTCCTGGTCTGGACCCTGGGTTGTCAGCATTTAGGAGAACTAATAAATCCGGCCAGATTTCTAGAAAGAAGAGCTGCACCATCCAAAGTAGGATGGATGCCGTCTCTCCGGATCAGACCAGGTTTTCCCCAGAAAGTTCTCCAGTTATCAATATAGCCCACGTCGTTTTCTGGACACCACCTAGACAACCAGCGGTTGAATGATGACATGCGGCTAAACATGTCATCACTGGTCAGATCAGGCAGGGGACCAGAGAAAATTACAGAGTCCGACATAGTTTTAGCAAACTCACAAACCGAAGCAACACCAACTTTGGTGACCTCTGATCGGCGTGACCGGGTGTCATTACCGCCAGCGTGAATAACAATTTTGCGGTATTTACGCTTATCCTTAGCCAGTAGTTTTAGGTAGGATTCTATGTCGCCTGTTCTGGCCCCTGGTAGGCATTTAACTATGGTCCCTGGTTTCTTTAGTGCCACATTTCTTATTATGGAGCTGCCAATAATTAAGGTCGGCTCCTCGGCGAGATTGTCGCTCAGAGGGGAAAATTTATTAGAAACGCAGATGGGTTGGTGGTGATCTGGGGTCTGTAATCTAGAGCTATGCTTCCTACGAACTGTCACCCAGCCAGCCTGGTTACCAGGCTGCTCGGGTGCTACTGCTTTAGGTTCGCTACGTGAAGTTACTCTATGCGGCTCCGCGCTAGCAAAAGAGCGGCTATCAGCTGGTTTTTCAACAGCACGGAGCCGGGTCTCCAATTCTGACACCCTCGCCTCCAAAGCTACAAAAACACTACATTTATTACATGTACCATCATCACTAAAGGAGGCAGAGGAATAACTGAACATCTGACACAGAGAGCAGCAGATAGGAGACTTAGTGAGGGACGGAGAAGCCATTATGAGGCTAAGGCTTGGCTAGCGCTAGGCTAACGCTAGGCTAAAGCTAGGCTAACGCCCTATTATCACGCCAAAGAACAAACCGTGTGAAACACGAGGAGTTCCCAAACGTGATGAGCAGCCACAGACAATGTTTTAAAAGTGCTTATGTTTGGAAACAGATGTTACAGCAAAGAGGTTTAAAGATAAAAAGCGAGAGAGCCTGGAGCAAAGCTCCGTCGTTCACACAGCAACAACAGGAAGTGACACAATACGCCTTACCGCAAACAGGAAGTCCGCGAGCATTTTAGTTAATGATAGAACAACAGCAGTTACCAATGAAGAAAAAGCAACAATTTTGTCACAAAAATTTGTACAAATACATAGTTCAATAATATTAGCAAAGAGTGGAAAAATTGGAGATTGTAGAAAAAAAAACATAATAAATAGAGAGAAATGTTGTTTTAACATCAGTTTTTTAAATAGCGGAGTTAAGATGAGCCTTGAGGAAAGTTAAAATGTCAACCCCAGGGAGTGATCAAATAAGTTATATAATGATAAATAAACTAAGTGAATATTCAAAATTGATATTATTAGATATTTATAATAGAAAAAGGGAATATGGAAAACTGCCTAGAAGTTGGAAAGAGGCTGTAGTGGTTCCAATACCAAAACCGGATAAAGATAGCTCAAAACCAGAAAACTATAGACCTTTTGCATTAACATCATGTTTGAGTAAAATTATGGAGAAAATTGTAAATGAAAGATTTTTTTTTTGTTGTTGAATCCAAGCGATACTTGTCCAAACATCAAAGTGGTTTCAGAAGAGGAAAGAACACTATGGATCCAATTCTATGTTTGCAACATGAGGTAATAAAAGCAAAAGTAAATAAAGTGTGTTGACGGTCTTTTCAGATATGGAAAAGGCTTATGATATGTGGAAAGAGGGATTAATTATCAAGTTGAGAAAAATGGGCATTTGTGGATGAATGTATCATTGGATAGAAAACATTTTAACAGAACGAACAATACAGGTAAGAGTTGGTAAGAGTCTTTCAAGAAAAAATGTAATAGAAAATGGAACTCCGCAAGGCAGTATTATAAGTCCTTTATTATTTTTCAATCATGATAAATTATGCATTTAAAGAAATAGTAAATGAATTAGGATGTTCCTTGTTTGCTGATGAGGGAGCTATTAGGAAGCGCGGAAGGAATATAAAATCTATTGTTGGGAAAGTCCAGAAAGCAATTCATAAGATTGAACAATGGTCTTATAAATTGAGTTTTAAATTTTCGGTTGATAACAAAAGTATTGCTTTTTACTCAGAAAAGAAATCAAGAAGTAAAAATGAAGTTATATAATCAGGAACTAGAGAGTAAAGCAATTTAAATTCTTAGGAGTGCGGTTAAATGGAAAACTATCCTGGAAAGTGTACTAAGATACTTAATATAATGAGATGTTTAGTTGGGTATGAATGGGGAGCAGATAAGCTATAAAATCAATTTATATAAATCTAATTAGGTCTATAATTGATTATGGTAGTATAGTGTAGGGATCAGCATCGAAGACAGTACTCATGAAACTGGAGACCATCCAATATCAAGCTTTGCGTTTGATAATAGGAGCAATTAGGAAAACTTGAACATCAGCTTTACAGGTGGAGGTGGGTGAAATGCCGTTAGCACTGAGAAGGATTCAACTGTCATTAAATTACTGGGTTCATTTGCAAGGACACAATCAAAGGCATCCTACACAAGTAACTTTACATCCCTGCAGTGAGAAAGAAAGAGCTGATAAAAAGTCATTTGGTTGGACATTCATTAAATTAAATCATTTAAGCATTAGCCCAACAGTGCCGTTATCAATAATGCCACCATAGATTTTACCTGATGCAACTTTAGATTTAACAGTATTAAAAAGGAAAAATAGAGATAGAATGTATGTATGTAATTCCATAACAGTGAAGGAATTTATAGAACAGTTTTACAATGATGTTGAGATTTATACAGATTCATCACAAAATCAATTAGGACAAACAGGATTAGCTGTAATTATCCCAAAGTTTAAAATTCGTATAGGGAGGAAATTAAATGAAGGATTATGTGTTTATACTGCAGAAATTATCACATTGCTGCTTTCAGTAGAATGGATTGAAGAAATGAGACCACTAAAAGCTGTTATATGTTCAGATTCAAGTTCATCATTGATCAGTTTACAAAGAAATCATTCAGAAAGACATCCAGATATTTTATTAGAAATTCAACACATATTATATCATATTCAGATGACAGAGTTAACAGTAGTTTCTTTGGGTTCCTGTGCATATAGGGGTGAAAGGTAATGAAATGGCTCATAAGAAAGCTAGAGTCCACAAACCGGAGTGAGAATGATATAAGAATTAACGGGAGTAAATCAGAGGTTAAAAGTGTTACTAAAAGAAAGATCCAAGAAAAATGGCAAAAACAATGGAAAGAAGATATAAAAGGAAGATGGCCTTATAGAATACAAAGAAAGTTTGGGTAGTTTGAGGAAAAATTGAAAGGAACAGAATACAGGAAAGGATAATAACTAGAGTACGGTTGGGACATATAGGACTTAATTCAACATTACAGTTAATGGGAAAACATAACAGGAAGATGTGACGTCTGTGGGTAAACTGAAACAACAGAACATGTAACGTATACCTGTAGGAAATATCAGACACAAAGAACACAATTGACAAGGAGACTTGAACAGGAAAAAGAGCAGTTAAACACTCAGTCGTGGCATTGATGTCCTCTCCATGTGGCTGCTGCAGAACATCCCAGTCTGCTCCCTCAAAACATCCCTGAAGGGCTTCTTCAGCTTCCTGTGAATATCTCCTCACAGTTCACTTTATTGCAGGTTGCCTCTGAAAAAGGGGCTTCTATTCTGAGGAGAGGAAAAACAAAATGGTGATCTGACCTTCAGAGGAGGTCTGAATTTAGAGATGTATGAGTTCTTCACATTTGCATAAATCTGTTGCATATCAGCTGTTTGTGTGGCTGTGTTTTTAGGATCTGCTTATATGAGATCGTAAGTGCTGCTTTTCAGCCAATATGGTTGGTCTTTGAGTGCTACAGCTGCTGTTTCTGGAGTGCTGTCGTTATCAGCTGCAGTTGGAGTCCTTTGTAGTGCACGGCTTCTGCTGGTTTCTGGCCAGCCTTCTTGTTCTACCTCCGTTTTTGAAAAGCAGCTCTGTTTGTTATTTGTGCGTGCATGAGCACTACAGACATATACAGTATATTAATGGCTTAACATGTATAAGGCTTTATCAAGTCTGACAACCCCAAAGCACTTCAGACTAGTCAGTCATTCACACCCTGATGTTGGGGAGCTACATTGTAGCCACAGATGCCCTGGATCAGACTGATGGAAGCGAGGCTGCACAGTACCAGGCTTGTGCTAAATCCCATTGCACAAAATGTTAATTATTTAATTGCAGTCAAATTTTAACTCTGAAAAAGGTATGCATCTCAGGTCTTCCTTAGAAGGACCCTACTCTGACATAAAACATATTAAACAGCTCGTAAAAAAAATCCAACCTTTTTTGTCTTTTCGATGTAATCCGGTTAAATCAGTTGTATCTAAACCAACCTAAGAGAAAATATTGCTGTAATTTGAATCTTTTAGTAAGCCATGTAACTTGTTATAAACTCAGGTTTTGAACAGGTGTAATACCTCATATTGCCTATAACAATTGATGGTAGAGAAGGCTTAAATTCAACTATGTGTGATTTGGGGAGGTAACTGAAATATTTCAGCTTTTGAGATCAGCTTTTAATCAGATGCTCCCCTCGTTGTAAAAAACAAAACAAAAAAAAAAACCTGGTTGCTATAGTTATGCATCATAGCAAATGTCCCAAAATGAAAATGCATCAGGAAAACTCTTTCAAGCTGCACAGCACCCAACACCAGAGGAGAAAACATTAAAAAAAGTAACTGTGATCCACAAATGGAGGAGTTGATATTCTTTAAAAGGAATATAGCAGAATGAACACAACAGAATCACATGCAACATGCAGCCACCTTGAGCAGCAAAATTCACTGTGGGATCTGAGCATGACCTGCTGAACTCCATAATGGGCTTTGCCAGGCTCCAGAACTTCCAGAACCTGGCTTCATGAGTTCCTCCAACGCCAGTATTAAAAGATGCTACAATATCAGTCCTCAGTCTCAGGTTTTCAGTTTTAGACAATGGACCAAAGCGCAGGGAACAGCATGGGAGTGACATGTTGCAGTGAAAAGGATGATTTATTACTAAATAAATAACAAGCTTACAGGCAGGTAGGCAAAACACCGCGAACAAAAGGACAGAATCAGAACAGGGGCAGCATAACAGAGGACCTGACAAATGAACTGGCTGAATAGATAGGAGACAGAAGGGAAAACACGTGGAGCAATTAGCGCAGGGAGAAAGCCGAAGTAAATAAGCTGAAGGAGAGAGAGGAGCAATCATCTGACAGAGACAGGAGGAGAACAGAACAGGAACATGGTGATTGAAAATATGGCTAAGCAAGTTTATTTGTATGGTACATTTCAGCAACCAGATAATTCAAAGTACTGTACATAAACACAACATAGAAAAGAAACATTACAGAAGAAAGCACGCTGCACTGGAATAGTTGCAGCATGTTGGTCTACAAACTGCAGCATTAACATTTAAAAGCCACTCTAAACAAATTGGCTTTATCCTTGGAAAAACTCAGGCTTTCAGCACTTTTACAGTTTTCTGACAACAACTGACAAGATAAGACTAAATTACCTCACTAACAGAACTGAGACCAGACAGCCAGGAAAATAAGAATCTAACAGGAACCAGAATAAACTTCGTAAATAATAATGAACACAAAGCCGACTGACACAAGCAGAGTATGCAAAACATATTCAGAACAGCAAGATCCCCAAGAACCTAAAAATAACCAAAGACCTGGGGATCATGACACTCAGAGCTCCCTATGTAAACTTAAGGTTGGCCAAGCTGAATTATTTTATTGTTTTGCTTCTTGTTTCAGGCCCTCCTTTAAAATGTTTTGTCTCTTGTCCATCTTCTGGGTTCCAGCTGACCCACCCAGCATGCATCTTCCTTTTCATTTAGTCGTTATTTTGGTTTCTGACCCCCGGCCCTCCCAGTTTTGGGTTACGTTTTGATTCCTCTATTAGGCTGGAAGGGTGGCTGGGCCGTGTATTTCAAATACATTTTACAACTAATGTGTTCATGTCAGTGGTCTCATTAAACAAGTACAAACAAAAGACATGAACAAGTCTGCTCCTTAACAAACCATATGTACAAAACTTGACAACTGGCATCAAATAATTGAATTGCAGCGGTTCAGTCATTATTTTATTTTTTGATGAAGCCGAATTAGAGTCCACAGCTTATTTTAAACTGACAAAGGTATAAGGTATTCTAAATGCATTTATCTTTCCAAATATCCTAAAAAGTTTTGGCTTTAATTCTAAATACAACTCAGCTATTTGTTTCCATGAATAGGTAAAAGCTCCCTTATAAATAAGCAAGTTTTAGTTTACTTTTGAGCAGTTTAGAGATTCATACTTGGATATTTATGAATAAGCAATATTTACAAATATACATCAATATAAAGTAACAAAGCTACTGCATTTAGTTCCTACTTTGAATAATACACAGTGGTATTTTTTTTCTAGAAATCAAAGTATGTTGTTTAAAACATGAAACCACAAGTGGATAGTAAATTTTAACAACAAACCGCACTTTGTGTTGCCAGGTTACACACAGTAATGTTTTGGAGTTAAATTAAATCCAAAATGTTGACGCTTTGAGGTTTTGCAACTGAAACATGGTAAAAAAAAAAGTGGGGTAATTTTAGCATAAACATGAATTTGTCTGTGTTGAAAGAAGAATTAGATACATAAGATAAGGATCTTGCAACATGTATGATTTTATCATTGTTGCCCTGACATAATATTTTCTTTTTTAATCTAAACTCAAACATTTGTCATCTTCCTCTGTGAGAATCATGTGACAATGCATCCTCACTGCATATAGTTTTGCTTGGAAATAATGACACTTGCACAATTTACATTTTTCTTAGGACAAAAAACTAAACTTGGTCTCACATGATACCCATAAAGTATCTTATGGCTATCATCAAAGACTGTATTGATGGATTTTCACATCCATCAATACAGTGTAAATATGTAAATATTGTCATGTTTATCAGCATTTGGTTTCCCACACATATATCATTAGCTCAATATCACAACTGCAGAATGGACGGAATTAGTTTACAGCCTAAGTCAAAATAAACTGTCTTTCACTTTCAGTTTAAGTTTTTTTTTTATTTTTGCATTCTTTAGTCTGATTATAAGAAAAGATGTCATAATTACAAGATAGGATGTCCTAACTGTGAGATAAGATATAATTACCAGAAAAAATTACAAATTACAAAATCAGAATCTCATAATTATGAGAAAGGTTAAGTAAAGTTACCGCTGACCTAGGCCTGCATGACACCAAATGCGGACAATGGCAAATTTGATATGCTTTTATTTCCTTTAATTAGACTCTGGGAAAAAATGTGTTTACTTAAAGGGTAACTCAGCCCTAAATCAACTTTTTTTTGCCAATAATACACTGTTAACATGGTTGTCTTATGGTGCGTTCACACTGAGCACGGTTTAGGCGGTGTGAGCGGGGAACCTATTATCCCAAAGGAACAGTCCAGTGGGCTGAAGCGGCCGGTGGTGTGACTTTCAGCCCAACGGTGACTTTCACTGGAGTTCAAAAACCTGAAGCTTTTTGTCAAATCACGTCACGGCAACCAATCAGAGACTGTTTGTTGTTGTGACAAAACTTTTTTTTAATCAAAATGGGAGATAGTCAATTAATGTTGACATGGGATGCCTGTGCAAATTCTCAGTTATCCAGGTCATCACAACAGCAAACAGGCAACTGGACTTTCGCTCAGTTCTTTATGAAAATGTTTCGACACCTATCCAGGAGTCTTTGTCAGTTCTGATGGCTCACACTTGAGCAACCTGTAGTTGGTGTACTGCTGATTTTTCCTAGGTGCATTCTCAGTCATTTGGCCATCCTGTGCTGCTTCTGCTCAGCACCCGCCACTATCCTGAGTCGTTAGAAGCTAAGGACATGCTCCACTCCTCCCAGCCAACAGTCAACTAATTAGTTCCACCCCCCTCAGCCTTCTGCCATCTGTCACCATCCTATCAGCTCAGTCCATTCCTCAGTCACCAGCCATAGTCATCAGCCCAAACCAGTTCCACCTGCTGCCACTAATCGGTCCCAACTCTGCTCACCTGGTCTCCAGCCTTCACATACCTGTCTCACTCGCTGCCAGGTTGTCTCATCTCCTCTCGTGTGCTCTGCCGTTGTAATGCTCCCTGTGTGTGTACACACACACACTTGTTGAAAAACATGACAGATTCTATAAATCATTTATTTCAAATTATTATTTTGTCAGATGAGATATCAAAAACTAACTTCCTGAAAACATTGTTGGACCTTTTTTGTTTCAGTAGCAAAGTGTTACCCAAAGAATAAAGCATTATATAAAAAAAAATAACCCACACAAATACTTATAGCTTTCCACCAGTTCAATCAATGCAGCATTTACTGTCAGTACACGATGAGTGGATGTCTTTGTCATATCCTTACATTTCAGGTTGTTCTTTTAAAAAAGGGTAATCACACCAAGAAATAAACTGACATCAGGGCCATGGTGCGGCTCACCATTTAGAAGACAGCATGACTGTATCATCCGCATATTTAAAGAGATACCTGTTGGCTTGTGTAACAGGGTGGAGTTTGCACTATTTTATACTTCACCAAAATCTCATTTTTGGTCAACATTTTGTAATACTTTTTTTTATTTTAATTTTGGAAGCTTCTCAGACGCAAACTGATCTCATGTTGTGGAGTGTTCTCCTTTAAATTAGCATAAAAATGTCAGGATTTGTTTACCGATGAACTCAGAACACACACACACGGGACAAAAGTTTGAGAGATTTATTAAAATTGAATTGAGATGATGGGTGGTAGATAATGGAACCAGAGGAGCAGGATTACAGAGGCTCAGAGGTGCAGGTGAAGGCAGGAGCTGACCGCCCGGAGCGAGAGTCCGTTATAATCAAGGTGGCCGGGAAGCTCAGTGCTGCATGGCTAGCAGACCCTGTGGCAACACCAGCGCACAGATCAGAACTTCTCCAGGGCGGCTAGTCAGGTTAGCAGTTCTCTGGAGACACCAGGGGTCCGTTCTTCGTACGTTGCTTAAAACATCCGAGATCAAATGACACATCCAAGATCATTTCATCCGGCTAATCATGATCCGGCTAAGTGGGTTCTTCGAACACATCTGTTGTTTACGATTAGTATGGCTGGATTGAATTATCTGAGACAACTGCGCGTTCATGCGTTTGTTTAAAAGGGGAAATGTATCGATAGTAGAAACAATGATCAGCAGCGCTGCTATTGGCTGTTCAGCAAAGAACGCCCACAGTTTTTCTCCCAGCAGAACACGAGCTTTTAATGGAAGGTTATGCCGAATTTGAGTCATTAATTAAAACACCTCAAAATCAGTTAAAGCCAGGAGAGAGGGCCGGCAAAAAGCAGCAGACGAAAACTGAAAACTAATATTAAACAGAAGGCTAAGTCAAAACTCAACCATGACCAAAAACATTTTGGAAATGTTAAACAAATTGTTACACTTTATTCAGTGAAGGCATGTAGTTTGGTGTGTTCTTCTGTAAATTTTTTGTAAGCATGATATGTGCAGTATTAAGTCTTTACTCTTGTACAGCATTCTTGGCACCATTTTTAGGCTGCAAGCCACGGTTTTCTCATGTGTCCGACATTTTGTATCCCTTTTGTATACGTTATGGGCTGTGATAGTGAGAATCAAGCGCTGTACTGACTGATTGTGTTTGTGCATGCAGGTATGTAATAGTTTTTGGTTTAATGATGTTTTATTATGTTAGACATGTATTTTATACACATATGTTTTTATGTGTATTTTGGAATTAAACGTTGCCTCTGGCAAGTGGGGAATAGTTATTTGAAGCTATGTGCCTAAAAAGCAACAAAATGTATTTTATGTTTTAGGATTTCTTTGTACAATGTATTGTGTTACTTCTGAGATGTGGGAAGCGAAGCTGATGAGAGGTTATGGGCTGTGATGGTGAGAATCAAGAGCTGTACTGGCTGATTGTGTTTGTGCATGCAGGAAATTAAATCCTGTCTAACTGGTAAACGTCCGTCCTTCATTTAAAAGAAACACAACGCAGAGTGAAGACAAGGCCAGTTACACTTGCATACTATGACAGTCATTGGCATATGCAATATAAAGTAAAAGTGACAGCCAACAACCCTGTGGTGAACCAGTTAATGAGTGCAGTTGACTAACTCTACCACATCCACATGTGTCAGTTAAAAACATCCGAAATCTAACCTCCACAATTAAATCAAGTTAACTGGTTAGCTTATCAGCCAAAAGGCATGGCTGGATAGTATTGACATTGATATGTCAGGTAAAATATTAGTAGGGATTAGAGAATGGCATTGTGATGACACACTACAGTGCAAAACCATGTTGGTGTCTAAATTATTGTGTGGTACTATGAGCTAAGTGTTTTGTTTACCTTGAATTTATGTTAAAATCACAGCATATTGTCATTTAAATGCCAGCAACGTAAATTAAACACAGATGATAGCTCATTTTAAAATAGATGTGGGGAGTTTATTACCCGCATTCACACCAGGGCCACGTTACTAGCTGCCCTATATCACTGTTACTATATCACCCTGTGCTTCAATGGGATGATCAGTAAATTACATTACATCACCAGAATTATTATCAGTACCTTAGCTTTAGCCACCCTATGTCTGGGAGGTGTCTGAAACTCCACAAAATGTTAAATAAGACAAATGAATGTATAAAACATCCATGAGTTATGTAAAGTACTTGCTTTGAGTTCCGATCTGCTGCTAAACATGCTCTGGAAGCAGAGCTGAAAAACACAGACCATAACAAATAGCTATATTTACAATTGACATATTTTATCTGTTTGCAGATAATCTGTGGAAATAAAATTGGATGAACAATTTTCCAGAAGCTCGTATTGATCAAAGCTTCATTTTTTCATGATCATGGGTCATAGCCTCCCTTACAAAAAGTGTAATTGTACTTCTTTGAGTTTTCACTTCAGTCTTTTTTTTTTTTATATTTTGGTTTTAGACTTATACTAAGTGGAGCTGACAGTAGGCCCCAAACAATCCCAGAATGCATGAGTAAACATGCAAGAGTTAGCAGTTCATCAAAGAAATACATGGAAATGTGATGGATTACCGCAAATCTGAGAGAAGAAATTCAGCACCCAACTTTCATTTTGGATTTGATCAGCGATTTAGGCCTTTGCCGTTGGTTGCTGTTAAGCAAAAATAGAAAGCCATATTAGTTTTTCCCTTTGGCAATTTCCACAACCAATTGACTGGCATGAATTAACCATTTTGATGATTTTAGTGGGCGACTTGTTTTCAATTTGGAACCGGACTGCAGGAATCAAATGATTCTATGAAGTATGCTACACACAGTTTTTCTTTCAGTTTGGGGATTTTGCCTAGGGATGATGATACATCCAGTTTGCAAGATTAGATGATATTTTAGCAACACCTTTGGGAAAAATAAGACTTTTTTTATTTTCAAAAATTGAGTGTAAAATATTTTTGTTCAAGTCAGTGAGGTGCAGTCAGGGGCAGCAAGACTTGTCATCATGACAAGTAAAATACAAATAACGAGAAGAGAAAATCAGTGTGTCCACTTGGCTCGTCTACAAACAGTTTTGTGGTCAAATCTCTAAATTTTTGCATGGCCTCTTCAAATGCATTGGGGAAGGCATGCCCCTCTGTGTGTGCTGCGTTGCACACTGACCAATGCAGCATGTGGGCACTTCCCCATTGCTGTCTCACTTTATCTTCTTGTTTGATTTTCTTTAAACTAAACATGCTGAAGTTCCACAGTCTAGTATATTTCATGAGTGTCTGTGACATGTTAGTCTTTCTGATCTGCCATAACCACACTGTGAAAATTCACAGGGTAAGGCAAAACGTACCATGCTGCACTGACACAAGCCCATTAGGACTATGGACAGAATTTTGTATAGCATTATTACACAAAAGCTATATTTACTCAATCACACACACATTCATACACTAATACATGGCTTGGGAGGCCTTTCCAAGAGGCACATGGACAGGAAGCTGGAACCAACCCACAATCAATTTGATTGCAAGACAACTACGCTATCCACTGAGCCACAGCCACCCCACAAAACAACCCAAACACTAAAGGAGTATTAAGGTTTTAGGTATTTCCTTTTGCCTCATCTGTATGGCATAGCAGAAACTGAAAAGATCAAACTTCCTTTTTACCTCCCCTTAGTTTTTGTAAGCCTGCACCCTCCCAGATATCTGGCATGGCTGATGTGCGTGTGGCTGCTGCTGACCTACCCCAAGGTTGGACTTGAAATTCTTTCTAAGATGCTTTTTCTAGTCTCCACAATTCTAAAGACTGCTTATCTGACTCAGTCTAGCCTCTGTGCCAGCAAGAGTCAGTCTGGCCATTTTCCTCTGACCTCTCTCATCAATCAAACATTACTGCCTTGTGTATGCTTTTTTTTCTTCACCAGTCTGAGTAAACTGTTGTTGTTGGAAATCCCTGGAGAAGCACTTTTTCAGAAAAACACTCAACTCACCCCATCTGGCTTTAACAATCATGCCACGCTCAAAGTCATTGAGGTCAGACTTTTTTCTCCATTCTGATGTGAACTGGAGCTTCTGACCTGTATCTGCATGAATAAATGCACCGCACAGCTGCCACATGATTGGATAGCTGCATGAATAATCAACCGTACGATGAAACTGATAAACTGCTTGGTGAGTGCATTTCACTGATATAAATGGAAATGTAAAACCAAACATTTGTATGCATTAGGACTAACATGCTGTGCTTCCAATTGTTTTCATTAAATTCATCTGCTGTTTAAAACTGAATTGCTGCTATAGGGAAATAAATTAGATCAGAGACATTTTAAATGTTTATAATTTCTATCAAATAATGCAATATTGACTATCTCAAGGGCTCATGAGCAGATGGAATACTATCAATTTTTAGATATTGCTCTTTTGAGAGCATAGTGTCCTAAAATCAATAATGTGAATGATATTTAAACGTCAATGTATGGCTAAAGGTCTGTGTGTGTTTCTGTGACTGATCGCATCTCTGTTGTTAATTGCAAGAGTGCAAACAGGAGGGTGACCCCCTACATAGGGAAACAGCCTATGATTGGCCACAAATGATAGGATGAGTGTGTCACAAGAATGCCCACCTTGGGTTGGTAAGATTGATAACAGGCGGGAAGGTTAAGTATTTTTTTTTCCAAGATGTAGTCTCAAATGACCTAAAGTGTAACTTAGCCCAAAATCTACTTTTTTTTTTTTTTTAGATAAACTGTACCCATTCTATCCTCCATCGTTTCAGTAGTACCGGCTCAAAGTGATAATGCTCTGGTCTCTTAGCACTGCCCACTTTGGTGACATTTTCCCAAATTATTCTTGGGGTGGGGGTTGTGCTTTTACATTGGGGTGAGACACACTTTAAATAAACTTTAATCTGAGTCTCTTACAAAACATTTCCTTTTACAAATCAAGAAAGACAAACTGCCTTCAAGCAAGGTGCCTCTGGCCATTTATAAATTCTAAGTAGACCAGACCCTGCACAGCAGTGAGCTTTCAGAAATGAAACCAGCAGCATGGGGTGACAGGAACTGTGGCATGCATTGATGACAGCACTACTCATAAAATCTGTGTTTGAAGTCTCCCCATACCATGCTTTTTTGTTTTTTCAAAACAATAATGGCAGACATACCCAATTTAGCCATCCTGTTGCTGGGGAAGCAATTGCTTTAAATTTTAATTATATCATCTGAAAAGATTTTTGAATTTTGGTTGCCCTATTAAATTCTAGCTGGTCACAATGATCCTAAAGGTGATCACCATATCCTTACCTAGACCAATCAAGCCAGGCATGCACTTTCACTGGTCAACTGATGCTGGTCAGTGACTAACTTGCTTGACAAGTCAGGCCCATAACAAAGGCGGGCTGACTTGTATCCCATTTTATTGTGTTGATTTCTCCATAAAACCTGCATTGGCATAACATTTCATTATACCTACTGTTATGTTTGGCTTGATGTGTTTAGCCCACATGCAGAATACACTCGGGAAGCAGATGGATTAGAAAAAGGTTTATTTATAAGAACCTAAGAATCACAAAGAGGGATCTGTTCGTACAGAGCCGAGTAAGAACGGGAACCAGGAAGACACGGGACCGGAGCAATCTAGGGGAACGAGAGAAGTTATTAACTACAGAAGGGAACAAGGGGAATGTGCTGCTGGACGTAAGCTTACCACTGAGTGGGGAAAACGGACCGGGGAGGACTCAGTGCATGGTTGGTGGTGGAACCACAGGTGTCCGAGAGACCAGAGAGCGGAGGCAAGAACGGGTCCGAGCAGCACCGGCGAATCCGAGGATCCAGGACAGCGGGAGAGACCAGTAGATGTCCGAAGGAAGCAGGATCCGTGGATGAGGAATTGACTCGAGAGGAACCCAGAGGAGCTCAGGTGAGGAGCTGACACGAGTGAAGGACTTGGAGGTGTTTGATACAGGAGGAGGACGTCGGAAGCACAGAGGAACCTGGTAGACACAAAGGTAAGAGTGTTACGTTTCTGTTGCGATCACAAAGCTAGAGGCCACGACTGGTTGCATACCACAACGGTAACACTCTGGCATCTTCCCTCTGTCAGTGTTCAGCTTAAATGGAGACGTCTGGTGCTGCTCAACTGTCTGCAGGTGTGTGGGCTCCGCCCACTTGGCCAACACCGAACACCTGTGGGAAAAAGAAAGGGCAGCAGAACCGGTAGCAAGCTACACGGCCCTGCTGACTGAGTCCTGACACCTACTCTGAAGTATTTTGTAAAAAGGGGCTGTTTTCTCATCAAAATCATGCCATCTAGTCTCCCCATAACACAGGATTACTGTCAGATGTGAATTCAAAGCATACTGGTTTAACTTTAAATCACACCATGTAACTTTTAGCCAATAGGGATGCAAGCCCAGTAAATTCCAGGTTTAGCTCCCCTGAAGGCCACTGGAACCAATGCACTGTCATTCTCCATGTTTTGGAATCTGATAGCAGACCACTTTGGACCTGCAGATTGAGAAGTCATCAAGTTACTTGTAAAGACAAGACCTCATTCACCCTACTAGATTGAATACTGCATCAGAGAACCAAAAATATGTCTGATCAAGTAAGTCTCAAATATATTCCATTGCATAATAGCTACTTTTAGCGTGGAAGCTCAGCATTTAGCTCCTGCAAAACTGAAAAACATAGACTTGGACATATATTCTGTATACAACAGGCAAAATTCAGTTGAAAATTAGAATGAGTCTTGCATCTTGATTGCTCTTTCATCAAGCACCAACAAGCAAATCTTTTTTGGGATCCACTCTTGTTTTTCCTCTGCAACAATTCTGTCTTGCTTTCTCTTTTTGGCCTCCTCAGGCATAGTTTTCCTATTTTTGCTTCCCTCAGCCATGACAAAATTTGAGTTGAAGAATAAAATCGTAAAAGGACCTAAAGTTAGCTCCCATGTTTAGGGGGAGCACAGATTGCCATAAAGCGGCACTCTAAGTCATGCAACCTTTAGGTCACATAACCCCTTCAGCAACTGCTCTGACTCTCTCAAGTTACATAGGCGAGTTTTTGAGAAGGGTAGCTGGCACGGAGCATCAATATGCAGCAAATACTGTAAACTGACTTGAAATATAATTCAATATACCTCAAATAAAGCTAACGCTTGGGTCAAAACTTGCATGGTCCTACTTTAAGCCTAATATGAAACGCAAACATTTAACAGTTATCAGCTGAACAGTTATCAGATATCTGATAACTGAACAGTTATCAGAAATGTAACTCATTTCATTTAATGTGCAAAAAACTGCTAAATGATGCTCTAATCACTTGTTAAATTTCTGAGTAAATCAAAGGTTAAGTATTTTTACTTTAAAAAATTATGTATTTTTAGAGATGTAGTAAGTACTCATGTACTTAACAGTGTACCGGATAGGGTTTGGAGGTTTTTCTTTCCTTCACACTGAGTCTGAGGATCTGTAAGAGAATTTCACACTACCCGATTTTCCTTACTGTCTTCTGTTTCACAAAGAAGCCTGTATAGTTTTGTGATGTCCCCTATGACTGATCAGAAGTTTAAAGTGTAACTCACCCCGATGAAAAAGTATAACTCCACCCTCAGAATTTTTTTTAAATGAAACCAAGGTGGGCAGCGCCAAGAGACCATGAGGGGCAGTGTGAGGATGAGTAGTGGGGGTAACGCTGGGCTGTGGTCAGGACGAGGGAAAGTACTATGTTGAAACATGAGTGACTTGGGTGATACTGGTTGTTTCATCATGGATCGGTCCTTTCAGAGGGAGGATTTATTTACCGTCCTTGCCACCAGAGGTTGAAGGTGGATATTTGGAGCACAGTGGCCTGACCATTAGAAAACATACATCTGAATAGAAAATGTACAAATGTACAAATCGGCTCAATATTGCACCGTATGAGACTGTGTTATAAATTGCATTTCTTTGGTTTAGTTGGATCAAAAATAGTATGAATTGGGAGAGGTCTAACAACTTGCATTCAGTTTTCAAGTCTAAAAATTAGAATGTCTCAAGGTATACCATAAATAACAAAATATAAGAGAAAGTGGAAAAGAAAGGGGCTTTATTTGAAAGACCCAAAGGTTTCCAATAATGATGCTACTAGCTTAATAGCAAGAGGTCATGATACTGGACAAAGGTTTTTTTATTTTGCTTTTAAAAGACCTAAAATTATTGTTTAGGGATATCTGCTGTGATCAATATTATAAAGCTACAGCTAAGATAAGCTATAGCTTATGTAAGGCAAGGCAAGTTTATATGTAAAGCACATTTCAGTAACAAGACAATTCAAAGTGCTATACATAAACAGAACATAAGAAAAGAAAACATACAGAGGAAATGCATAAGCTTGTTCTAAGTTATCATTTGCCTTAAGTGTGTGAACTGGCTAATAAATCATGCACGGCTATTAGAATCTCCACATCTGTCGGAGTTAAGATTTACGTTTTATGCATAGCTATTTTCATACCCGATAACCTAGGTTACAGTTTGTTCCTTACTAAAAGCTTGATGGGTCGGCACGGCAGTCTAAAGATTGAGGCTATTTATTTAAGGCCATGTGCTGATCTGTCATCCCCTTTTTCTCTATCAATCAATATCAAACAGGAGGAACATAAGACATGATTTTTTTTACCACACTGGAATCATCATAATTCATTGGAGTTCTTGTGAAAGATTTAGTTTCAGCCGTTTGGACAGTTGCATCTTTCTTGACTATATTTTTTTTCTACTCTCTGTCCAAGTGATTGGATGAAAAGTTTTAGTAGTTACCCCAGATCACATCTAAAATCACATAAGCAACTTGTAGCCAATATGTAAAGCACCAGAGAACCCGATAATTCAGCTGGACGTGGTGTTGTACATAAAAGGTTTATTTACAATAAATGGGAGATGGGGACATAGCAGGCTGAAGAGATGGTAATGGCTGAATAGGTTGGAGACAGACTGAACAGGCAGATGACAACAGATAGTGGAGAAGAGAACCACGCAGGAGTTATGCACAGAGGTACAACTGATCCAGAATAAACAGTCCAAAGGGGTGAGATGGGAACCAAAACAAGAAACAGTCCGAGGTCATGACCAGAACAAAAAGCCGATGAGGTTTCCAGTGAAGGCAGGGTGAGCAGAGAATCAACATAGGAACGACAGGTCAGGACAGGGAGTGCACACAACGCTGGAACACAGCTCACACATGGCAAGGAGAGGATATGGTGCTGGCTGGCTCTGAGAGGCAGGTATATGAAAGCAGAGTCTCAGGTGCAATGAGTCTCTGGTAATTAGAGCTGTGCCAGGTGTTACAGCTTGTATTCATGGGTGGAGCAGAGCAGGAGGAGCAAAACAGTCAGCCAGCCAGCCCAAAAAAAAACAACAGAAATGAGGCAGGATGCAGGACACATGTGATTGTGAGCAATCAACAAAAAGTGAGTGATTAATTGTCTAACTGCTATTTAGAGATACTCCACAAGACAGCAGAAAATTACAATTATTTAAATGATGAGGTTTAAGTGGAGTTTCACTGTCAGAACTTTAACTGGCAAATGCACAAGAGCATTGTGAATCGCACATGAATAAACAAGTACCATCGGCAACTTCCTGTCCACTTAGGTTGAAGGGAAAACTTAAAGGATGCAGGTAATAACACTCCTTGCTGCAACAACAAAGGAACACAAACCTCTAAACACACACACACACACACACACACACACACACACACACACACACACACACACACACACAGGTGGCATCTGGTGGGAAGCTGCCATGTGGCATAAGGTTGAAAAGTTCAGGCAATGCTCTTCTGACCCTCTAACACACAAGGGAGCTAACAAGAGACACTGATGACCACGGACTCAATCTGGCAAACATGACCACAGTTGCTTGGACACACAAACATACTGATTCATTAGAGGACTCTTGGCAGGTCTAAAGCCATGTACGTACACACGGACGCAATTTGTATCACCTGATCAGTCCCAGTCCAACATATAGAGAAAGCTGTTAGATGTCTGTGAGGGAACCCTAAAGGAAATGCCTGCATACATATACCCTGACAGAGAGTGATTGGATGAAAGAAAAAAAAGATGTGTGACATTAGAGATCACCATGGAGATGGTGAGACTGGCAAAGACGCAAGAATTGATGGGAAACAGGGCAGGACAGGAGGAAAATGGATCCGTCTAATATCAGTTGTCCTATAAACAGAAACACACAAAGGCCAGCCGAGCAGTCCCTGAATTCCCATTTCGGATGAAAGATAGACGTATAAAAGGACAGATGTATAGATGGATGTATAAAAACTGATGGGGGTTAAGAACCAAAAACCCAGAGGATAGGGAGGTGAGGAAAACCGAAAAGGAAGCTATGAGTTTGTTAATAGAAAGGCAAGAGGGAAGTTAACAAGACAAGAGTGTAGGAGTTGCAGGTGGGATCAGAGGATGATAGAGGGAGGGAGGGATGAGAAGATGCTGTGAGCCTGTGTTGAGAGCTATATTAGAGCAGGGTGGCTGGCTATACACCAGAAGAAATTGTCTGGTGGTGGAAATTGGTGTCGGCAGGACCCCAAATGGCTGTTTTTCTCCTTGACAGAAGATAAGAGGGAAATACGTGTGTGTGTGTGTGTGTGTGTGTATATATCTATCTATCTTTTTATTTATATATATATATATATATATATATATATATATATATATATATATATATATATATATATATATATATATATCATTAAATGACAATTGCTGGAGAGACGAGGAAAGAAAACAGAATGAAAAATAGAAGGCAGATGTACCAGTGAACCATAAATGTGAGATGGAGAAGTGAGGAATATCAAGAATGCTAAAGAAGTCAGCTATTGAGATTAGAAATGTATCTTGTGAGGGGATATAAATGAAGCACAAATAAGCAACAATATGAAAAGATTGAGGCACTATCTATTGGGTCAATTGAACAATGCACCATCATCTTCAACAACAGCACGCCTCGCATTGACGAAGCATGCCTTTAAATACAGAGCCTTGCAAACACATTCAAGCCATACTTTTTGTTGTGATGTTACAGCCATAAAGTATTGCATCTTTTTTTATTTAGTAGGAAATTATTTGGTTTGTGCCCTGCGACAGAGTGGCGACCTGTCCAGGGTGTACCCCGCCTCTCGCCCAGTGAACGCTGGAGATAGGCTCCAGCACCCCTCGCGACCCCATGAGGGAATAAGCGGAAAATCAGAAGTCAGAAAATGGATGGATGGATGGATTTGGTTTGTAATTAAAAGACTAATAATGAGCCGCATAAAATTATTTTGATCAACAACTTCTTATACCTCGCCATTTAAACTACTGTTGATTTGTAAGGATCCCAATATGAGGTCTTTGGTGTTGGTCCCCAACCTACTTTTTAAGCTTTAACTTTTATTTAGCTCTTTTTACTGTACTTGAGTTGAATTTTTTCTCAAGCTTATGCCTGTGCAAATTCTCAGTTATCTGGGTCATCGCAACAGCAAACAGGCTTAAATCGGAAGCAATTGGACTTTCATTCAGTTCTTTCTGAAAACATTTCGACACCTATCCAGGAGTCTTTGTCAATTCTGGAGACTCGCACTTGAGCAACCTGTAGTTGATGCACTGCTATGTTTAAAAGGCATGGATGCCCATCCTCCTAAGCACATTCTATGTCAAATGCAAATCAATGACCCACCTGTTGCCCTCTTACATAGAAAGGATTCCTGGATCAGTGTGTTTGTCTGTGCTTTTTGTGTCTCTGCTCTGTCTTTTCTGACCCCCAGTCAGCCGAGACAGATGGCCCCGAGAATTAGGAGAAGAAAAACATTTTGATTTAAGGACATCAGCAGGAATTCAAGTATTGAAAGAAGGAAAATACATATTTAAAATTGCTTGTAAGAGAAAATATTTTCTCATGTGAGACACGTTATGCTAATAGCTCCTTCCTCGAGTTATCTATAGCAGCCACAGCATCCTCTGTGTTGTGTCCTCTTCCCACTGCTTTGGGTTGGTAGAGTTACTCCCCTTAAGTTGATTATTTCAAATGTTTCACACTCCCAGGACAAAAAAAGGGGTTCAATGGGAGGTTGTTTGTCAGTAAGGAGAATACTTTCCTCTTTACTGTTATCTTTGACTGCTCTAAAAATTACCCATACACTTTAAAAACAATGAATAAGGTTGATAGCTTTTTAAGGTTGATAGATTTCTGGCTTTAGAATATGACTGTGCATGCAAAAAGTGCAGATTTATTCAGGTCCTGAAAGTATCTTTGAGTGATGTCAACTTAAGAAAAATCTTAGGAAAAAGACTTTTCTTTGATTTTTACCTCTAGTCACTTATTTTTTAAAGGATAAATAAAAAAATAAAAAAATGTTGGATCATGAATAAAAAGTGGAAAAATGTACAATCTAGTACAGTAGAATTTTTATATTACAGACTAAAATGCTCTCAATAAACATTTTCAAAGAATTGGTAAAAGTCACAGAAAAATATATACATAACTACACTTTAGACAAGGCAAATACAATAATATACACTCTATATACATAGAGGGAAGATGTAAAAGTGGTGAGAAGGTATTTTCTCTACTGTACGTGACGATGTCAGCATCCATAGCCTAAATGGTCATCTAGAAGTTTGCATGTGTGTTCTCCCTGGCTTTTGATTGCTGCATGGAGTTCTTCTCACTTTCCAGGCTGGTGCACAAAAGCAGAAAAAAGATGCGCAGAGTGTAACACGCATTGTTCTGCAGGACAATGTCTCTTCGCACAGTGATACTGGGACCAATTTACCTTTGAACACTCCTCTAGTCTCCTCCCAGAGCTGTGCAGACAGAGGTGCTGCTCTGCTATCCAGTTCGGTTTTCCTCCACCTTTTTATCTTCATTTGATGTCGGCTGTCTTGCCTGATATGACCGCTTTATACCAGCAGGTAATTACAGTAAAATGCTGACAGGTGAGTGCACATTAATAATAACTAGATGATGCAGTAAAATGAACAGTATGGCGTATAAACATAATAATAGGCAAGACTTTACAATAAGGTACACAAAAGCAAAATAATGATGACATAAATAAAGTACATTCAAACATGTTGATGCTGTGTTTTTCTTTCATTGGGTTTTTGTATCAACCAATCACCGCTCTTAGAAGACAGTGTCACACCTAGCAACGGGTCAACCACACCTCCTCACTAAGATAAAAATTCTGTTTTTTTTTTCTTTACTCAGGGTCGCTCTCAGCAGGTATGTTAATTGCTCTTAAGCGAAGACTAATTGGGAGAAATTTTTAGGCTAAGGTAGGAGCTCTGTTAGAGGACTCTGAGGATCATTGTGAATACGGTTACAGGTCCTGTCCTTCTCTTGTTTAGATTGTGTTAATTTTAGACGCACTAAAGTTTGCTTCTTTTATGCACACCAGAGTTTGATTGTAAATTCCCATTTCCCCAAACAAACTGGACTTTCTCAATAGAAAGCTAGACTTTCATTCAACATGGCTGGCATGAAAATGTCCCTAAACGCACACACCCGTGTATGAATATGAAACTTAAAAATGCTAGGAAAAGTTTTTTTAAAAAACATTTAAAGCTTATCAAGAATACCTTTACAGGTCACATAGATGTCTATGATACAGTACAGTGAAAAAGTCTTCAGGTTTTTTTTCTCATGTTTAAGATCATATCTCTCTTTAATGGAACATACTCTAAGTAAATGCAAGGAGCATTTTTAAAATGTTGATTGCATTTATTAAGAGAAAAAAAATCTGACTTATATGGAATGATTTACCTTCTCAGTCTGTCATCAAGGTCTGCAGAGGCCTAGTGATTAAGCTCTTATTAGGTTCAGCTGTATTTAATCAGGACATCACCTAAAACCTGTGGGACACTGGCCTTTGAGGACTGACTTTGGACACCACTGATTTACACAAACCATAAACTCTAACTTTGTCATAATAGAAAAAATATGAAAAGGATTGTGAAATATTTTTCATTTTAGGCAGTTCTTGACTTCAGAGGTAAACGTTTAAAAATGTATTATCAGTTTTATGTGGTTGGCCATGGTATTCCAAATAAATGCTCACTTTAATGAACAATGCTGAATATCCAAATGTAGTTCTTGTTATAATTTGTCTTAGATGAACCTAGAATGCCCACCACACACATGGAGCTAGTTCTGAGAGTTTTATTGAAATAAGGATGAGTTGTGGAAGAAGTAAACCAGGGAGGATGTACCGGACTGGAACTGGAGGTTGTAGATGGGAGCAGGAGCTGGAGGACTGGAGAGGGCTGCGGGTGCTACGCCAAGAACCAGCTGCTCAGCTAAGATGAGACCTGAAGCTCTGGGGGAGCAGTAGTCCTGCAGCACGGCAGAGAAAGCTCTTTAGACACAGGGGCTGCAGTAAGACCAGGAGCACAGCTGAGAGAGAGTCCATAGAACGCAGGGGGCTGCATGTGATTCAGCAGCGCAGCAGAGAGACTTCTTGGAGGTGCAGGGCTGCTGTAAACCCAGAGGTGCAGCAGACAGAGTCAGTGAAGTGCAGTCAGGGGAGGCAAGTGAGGCCAGGCCTCACTTGTCATCATGGAAAGAAAGAAAATATATAATAATGATAACATAATAAAAATTGTATTGTCATTTGTAATAAAAGTTCTTTTTTTTATCTAATTTCCTAATTTTTGATCATATTCTCTTTAAAATCGCAGACTTTTCTCTATTTTTCCAAGTAAATCCTTGGTGGCGCTTGATAGAGAAGCCGGTGAGGCCGCAGCGTTCTTGGCCTCCCCTGGGATTGCGCAATCCCATGTTAACTGCGCTGGCTTCCATTCTGTGATGCATCTTCCTGTCTCTAGATCATAAATTCAATTGTTCAAACAGTTATGAGCTTATTTTCCACAATTTAATATATGTGGGTTACAAATTGTGTTTTGGACATCAAACTGTGTGCAGATAACATGTTTTCGTGCTGCTGGCCGATCATAAACAGCAAAGCACTGGTTGTAGGTGAGGCCGGCAGTTCCTTGGCCTCTAGGCAGGGGGCGCTCAAGGGGCACCGCTCATGATCCCGAAACTGTACAGTGACAGCAAGTTATAAATGTTTTATTAGCGAGTTTTGCTAAACAAGTAAAGCACTAAAAAGACTCTAAACATCCAGCTGGAACAGGACTGATGAAGGAAGGCTTTCCTCCCTGGCAGTGATCTCCATTGACACTGAGAGACTTTTAAAACCGAAGAAGATAAAAAGAACTTTTACCGGAAAGTGACCGATATTTTTGTTCAGAAAGATGATGGACTTACATTTATAAGTAGAGGTAAGACAGCGATAATTATTCATGTTTTGTTTTTGTAATGAAATGTGCGTAATGTGTTATGGAATGTGTTACAAATGCAGAAATCCATCATAACTCAGACTGTTACCAATCAAATGACAAATAAATTATTTTTATTTTTTTTCATCAAACAATCAATATTTTTCCATGTCTCTTGGTGAATTTATTTGGCTCAATCAGTCTCCTTCAGCAATGAGTCTACTCTGTAGAGTGTATATATTTGTAAATCTGACTCTGATGACATCAGTGCCTCACCAGCTACGAACCCTACCGCACGTCACTGGAGAGAGTCCATAGAACGCAGGGGGCTGCATGTGATTCAGCAGCGCAGCAGAGAGAGTTCTTGGATGCAGGGAGCTGTAGAAGGATCAGGAGAGCAGCAGGGAAGGAATCCATAGAACGTGTGGCTGTAGTCGAGGGAAACTCAGACTAGCAGGAGAGAGAGAAGCTCAGACTGACAGACGTGGACCAATCTCTGTCAGTGGACAAGGTTAGACTGATGACGACCGGCGGGGAAGAACTGACTGAGGGAGGTTTTTGTAGAGGTGTTGGCAGGTGCACTGAATCCAGACTTAATTAAGCAACGGCAGGTGGAACTAATGAGGTGGAGTGAGAGCTGGGCTGCATGAGAGGTGGAGGTGCTGGAAAATAACAGGGGGAGACAGCCAGGCCAAAACTGAACCATGACAGTTCTGTGGTGGAGTATTTTCATTTTTTAAATTAACAAACCTCAATATGACTTTTTCCATCATTCCGGTTTACGATGAATGAAATGTTGGTGAAGGGTCTCCTTCTGTTGGTTCTGTCAGACATTATGAGATAGGAGAAAAGATCACAGCATGCCTATACAATCATATTCAATAAATTAGAATATTAATAAAAGTTAATTTATTTCAGTAACTCAGTTCACTAAGGGAAACACATTATTTAGATTAAAACAGACTGATAATGTTTTAAAGACCCTATTTCTGTTAATTATGATTTTGTTAACCTCCAAATAATAACACAGAATTAAGGATTTGAATTCTGCATCAGACCAATAAAAATGCAACATGTTTCATGCAAAAATCTTTTTATTTAAAAAAGGCACTTTTAATTTGACAAAAGAGCCTCTTAAAAATGCCTGTTCTAATTTATGGAATGTGACTGTAGAGTAAAGCTGTATGGTGTGGCATATAGTTGCAATGTAGTGATTGTTTTGGAAAAATTCTTTATATGGTAGATAAATATAAGTTTTTTTTTGTTTGTTTAATGAAATTCCCATTATCACTGTCAAAAAAGTCATGATTACATTGGTGGCATATAAATCATTGCTTGTTAACTGTCTTACTTGCAAAACACATGGAGCTTATAATTTGATGGTACTGTATCTCAAACAAAAAAGTAAAAAAAAAAGTAAGAGTTTTTTGAAGTGCTGAAAGAAGGTTGTTTGGAAGGAGCAAACCACTTTCCAAACAGTGTTTTCTTTTCACATTTGATTCTTATGAAACCCAGCAATGTATTCTGAATTGATGTTGTCCCAGATACCTTTTCTCACCTTCTATAAAAGCAACCAGAGACACACACACAAAAAAAACAAAAAAACAGATGTCCATTTGTTACAAACGTAAGGCACAAAAAGCAGAGAGGAAAACTGGCACTTTCCTTGTCTTTCAGAGGTGGGTAGATTCTCCTTCACACTCTAACAGGTTCTGAAGGAGTTACACGTAACATGGAGGGAGACATTTACAGGCCAGCAGGCTGACTCATAAATAACACACCTGAGAGCAGTGGAGAAAGGGGAAAGATGGGAGGAGGCTGGGCAAACTTGGGGAACTTTTAGGAGCGTTGAGAAATATATATATATATATATATATATATATATATATATATATATATATATATATATATATATACACACATATATATATATATATATATATACACACATATATATATACACATATATATATATATATATACATAATATATATATATATATACACATATATATATATATATATATATATATATATATATATATATATATATATATATAGAATGTATATATATATTGTGGTATATACAGTGGTGGTCAGTTTTTAACTGTAGTAACTCTAGTACTTGAGTAAAAGTTCAAATCTTACTCCACTACAAGTAAAAGTTGCTCGGTCACTTAAGTTAAAGTGCTCAAGTACATACTTTTAAAAATCCTCAGGTATTGAAAAGTACAAATAATATTTTCTAATATTAGTAAATTGCTGTATTGTTTTCTGGTTGCTTTTACAGAACCTTCTAACTCTCTGAAAACACATCTCTCTATCCCACCTGTAAAAACGTCATTAAAATGTATTAAAAAAACAATAAGGGCAGCTATTTTCATTAATTGCTTTTGTTATTTGAAACACCTCCACCCAAAAAGGGGGCTTTTTTTTCTTCTCCCACATTTACTATAGAGTAGAAGTTTACTGTTGAGTCCATTACGGCAAATAAACTACAACTCTGCTATCAAGAACTCCTCCTGTTAAACCACTCGGCTACATGGCAACAACCCATACCTTAATAAAACCTGTAAACAGGTGGTATGAAAGCAACATTGATTTTCACCTTCATTTTTTGTTTCACCTGGTATTTGGAAATGTTGGATGTGAAATATTTTTTATGGAAAATAATAGCTTTTTGGTTAGGTGTCTTTTGAAACATTTTGTCCTTCCAAATTGATTAGTTACATTGTTAAACTTGAATAACGTCTTTTACTTTTTTTAGTCTGAAAATGCCATTGCCATTTGATTAAAATTTCTAACGTTAAAGTGACTGTTGACATGGAATTTGTCTGATGGTTTTGGGCACTTCTGTTTTTATTGAAAAGAAGCTTAGAAGATAATTTAAAATTTGGATGGAAGGATCTATATGAGTGCAGAAATGAGGTGAGTTTTAAAGAGAGAGCTAAATTCATACAGAGAAGGTAAGTAGTAAACTAAAGATGAGGTGGGGGCAGTGTTACCTCCGTGAGCTGTTTGTCTACACAGATGAACACAAATACATTTTTGTATGCATGAAAGGAGACATGTTGAGGCAGACTGAGGCACAGCATGGGAATGGGCTTTTATATGCTGGATGGTTGATAAATCTACAGAAAGGCTGAGTGACTGAGCAGCAGGAAGCAGGTCAGACTGTGGAGGAACATGAGTCTGCATACAAATTGTCTGGAAAAGAAAAGGCATGGGTTGTGGTTTATAGCTTGGTAGATGCATTTGTCATACAATTAAATAAACATATTCGACATTCCAGCAGTAATATTACCCAGGAGTTAGGGTTTACAGCTGGAACACAAGCGGTAAGCCGTCTGTTGCTTTGATTTCTCTGTTGACGCTGTCACAACCTGGTTTCTCTTTGCTGACATACCAGTTAATTAAATCCAATCAGTTTTTCATGCCAAGTGTTTTGTTTTGATCATTTACATTCAGACAGCGTATGTGTGTGCATGTTTAAAGCTGTAGTTGGAAATCCTGTTCAGAAACACTTTTTGTTATACTGGGTAAAATCGTCCTTCCATCCTTACAGTAGTTAATATGTTATGTGTTCACAAAAAGGAGGTTAAAAAATCTTTCCCTGTGGGAGCTGCAGGCCTGTAAAAACTCTAACCAATCTTTGCCGTGCGCTCTGCAGGTCATGGATTTGTCAGAGTTTTGTTCCTGCTCTCACTCTTAGACATTATATATTCACCCCTCTTCATCCCTCAGGTTCTGGGAGAATCGCCTTATCTATTGGGTGTCCCACATGCCAATCATTCTGACGCACTCACGTCGCCCGTGTGTGTGGTCATTCCTTCTGAGTTTCTGCCTGATTTGATTTGCGAGATATTTTCATGCGATTCCCCTGAAAAGCGGAAGAGCAAGGTAAGACGGTCTTGCGCATGTGCAGTTATTGAAAAAATGGACTTGGGGAAACCTCCGGAAAAATTGTTGACCCTAGTTTTAAGCTGAAGCAAAACAGGCTGCATATTATGAAGTTCTCCTGCACTAAATTTTATTTTAAAAATGTCTGTTTGAAAAAGCTTACAGTCAAGCAGAGCCATCTCATCTAGTCCAAAATTGTCTTGCATCCATTGTGGCAAATTGTTCTTATTTACTCACAACCATTGCTCAAAAAATATCTACTGCTTAAACTTCCATTAGGTCATGGTGTGGAGTATGGACAGTGTGGGTAGTTTCCACTATTGTCTATCAAAATATACTTGATGATATTATTTTTCATCAAGGGCTTTGTTGCATAAAAGGGACTAAAAAGCAGGCTCAGAGTTAATGGCAGGACTTTTTGTTTAATGGATGGCAAGAGCACAAGATAACAGTTGAAGTGATGGAGCTAAAGTAAGGTTTGCAGCAGATGGGGGCCTGACCCCTCATTCACACATACTCCTATATCTGTGTATTCTCCGTTATGTCACAAATAAAAGCCATACTAGTCAATGGGGCATTTACCACCAGCACGGTGGTGGTATGGCATGACAAACAACCCTCCTCCGCTGTCCATCAGAAATACGGATGGAGTCTATATGTGATGGATGACGGAGTGAAAAGCGTCAATTTGACAGGATGTCAGACGCAGGAAATGTAAAGCGGATCTGTTAATATTTCAAAATAAAGGTGGGAGTGGCGGGGCTGTCTGGATGCATGTATTGGTCCTGTTTGGATTGCGTCACATTTTTCAGTGAACAGACAGAGAACACAAGGAACTTAATAAGTGTGAAGCTGGCTCAGGAGCTAGAGGAACTGGATTTGAAGACAGTGAATACAAGAGCAGATTAATCAGAACATGTGTGAAATACTTGCTGCAAACTTAAAAGGCCAAGAATCAGAAGATCTGGCAAAGCAAAAATGTTGAGGCTGGGTATTTTTGGAAGGTGGCGGTTGGAAGCAGCTGCACCTCGCCCTACCCATCAGATGCTGCTTCTGTAGACAAACAGGAGACAGCTTAGCCCATCTGCTAAGCCTTGAGACTGGGATCAAGGCTTTGTGATGGCCACTCCAAAACATTAATTTTGTTGTCATTAAGTCACTTTGTTACTAATTATGCAGTATGGTTGGGTCATTTTCCACTTGGAAACCCCATCTGCGCCCATCCTTTTAGTTCCTGGCTGATATCCTGAAATTTAACTTGAATATTTCTGCATGATATTATTTTCTCATGATGCCATCTATTCTCTGAAATGAACCAGTCATTTTTGCAGCAAAGCAGCCACATAACATGGTGCTACCACCACTGTATTTCATAGTGGGGTTAGTATTCACAGGCTTACAAACTTCATCACACCACAGGACATAGCCTACCTTCAAAAAATGTATGTTCCCCCCCCCCCCCCCCACCCCCCCCCAATTACATTCACAAAGCTTTTTCTGATGGTTTTAGACTGATGTATCCTTCTTTTCGGAGTGTCTTTTGGGTTAATATTGTCACAGGACACGTTTCACTGTGGTTAATGATCCTTTTACACCAGCTTCAGCCAGCCTCCACATAGGGTGCTTTTGTTCTGGAGTTAATTTACACATTTTACACCGAAACATGTTTTAGTGCATCTCTGTAACACAGAACCCATCTCCTTTTACAACGGTATGGCGGCTGAACATTCTAATGATGTTTATACCTTGCACAGATCAAAGTGGCAACTTCATGCATCTGGAAATTGTACACTCAGCAGTTCTTCTCCTGATATCTTGTTTGATCTGAAACACTCAAGTGTGACAAAAACACAAAAGCGGAGGAAATTGATGAAAATTGATGAGAAGGTGAAGGCTTTATCACAGCACTGTATTGTGGTCCTGTCTTTATTCATTATTGTCTAGATTCAAATAATCAATAATCAAGTTTCAACTCAACAAACAAGAAATTAAACTAACCACTCTAACTTACTTTGAGCGGGGAAAAGTGAAAGAGGGGGTCGGGTGTGTGTGTTTGTGTAGCACAAGGAGTGACAATATATGCTGACTGACCAGCCAGCTGAAAAAAAGAGATAGGGAAGAGGAAAGATTAGAGGTGGTGAGAGAAGGAAGGTTTCCAGGATTTGCCAGAAGTGGGTCATGTAACAGCACTGCCAGATAGGAGGGGGTCAAAGTAAAGAGATAGGTGTGAAAAATGAGAACGCAAGTAAGGGTTATAAGTGACATACAGGGGTTTTTATGTCTCCTCGAGAAAGGTTATAGGAGGGAAGGGGAGAGGTTGATGGAAAATAGCTTGAGGGGTGAAAGCATGGGGAGGCAGAGGAGACTGAAAGGTGGCGGGAATAGTTTTAGGGTGACAAGAGGGTATAAGGTTCTACAAGGGAGAAAATGACAGGAGGGAGTGTATAGCTGCAAGATGAAGGCATATGAGAAAGGAGTTAAAGGCAAGGAGCCACACAACAAAAGAATGGAGGGGGGAAATTAGCAGGCAGGCAGGAGGAAAGGTTACAGAAAAAGGTCAAGGGGAGAAAGGGGAGAGAAAATGGAAGCGATAATGCTAAAAAAGATGGAAGGGGAAAAGGAAGCAGATGAGGGATGTTCCAGCTCCAGCTGCGACATTGCTCACCCTGGGTGATTTCCTATTCTCCCTCAGCTGCCTGGTACGCTTGTATGTGTTCTTTTGTGTGTGAGTTGGGGAGCAGGCAAGGAGCAACAGTGAGGAGGGAAGGCCTCCCATGATGCCTGCCCTATTGTATCAGTGCTGCTTTTCAAGCAGAGCACCGCTCACAGGCCTCTCCCTTGAGTGACAGGTCCCCAAACCAGCCTCCACCGGGCGGCCTGTCAGTCAACGTTATCTCTCTTAACCAACGCTAAAAGGAAGACTTAAAGAAAGAGGGAAGATGTTTTATGCTGCGATGCATGCCTCTTTTGAAGCATGTATTTGCTTTTTGCTTTCTGTAGCTGCATCAAAGAAAGGCTGGGCATCTACAGATTATCTTATCGTCCCAGACTGTGGAGCAAACAACAAGCAAATGTAGCACAGAAAGTTATTTTTTTTATGTGGTACTCTTCCTATCTTTTTTTTTCTAAAATATTACCCATAAAATATCTCCTGGAGCATGACGTCATTATAACAGGTTGTTCTGGAATAGAACGTTTTGTTACGAGACAAGATCAGAATCAGATTCTGATGTTCTTTAATGTTAAATAGGTGTTGTATTTTTTTTTATAGGAACAGCACAATGGAGAAAGTAATGAGGTGATGGTTATGGAAATAACACTTTTTTTTTTTTTAGATCAAGAATATTGTCCATAGTCATGTAAGGCCACATAAAAAAGCTGTAATTTGGAAAACAGCAACAGGTAGTAGACGTTGCAATAAATCACTGGCAGCATTCCAGAAGCAGATATCTGGAGTTAGGTTCAGGCAATGACTCCATTCAGTTCATTTTCAATTAAGTTCAGTTGATTCTTACTGCACAAATTCACCTGTCTTAAGTAAGAGCTTAAGTAACCTGACTCTTGCCAGATGGATGTCATTCCGCCGAGCTCCACACATCTCCACACATCCATCTGGACTCACTGCCATTGGGAGGGATTCTATACCACATAAAATGGATGAGCCAATCAGGATTGGGGGCGGGATTTTCCTAGATGTTACGTTTCAGAGAAGCGACTGATTGGATTCAGACAACAATGGCGGCTCGCAGCGAGGAAGCAAGCGGTGACATTGATGCTGCTGTTTCATCAGTGTTGTCCAGTCTACAGAATATAAATTATTTAAAAGAACACCAGAGAACGGTTGTGAAGGCTTTTGTTAGTGGAAACAATGTTTTCTCCCTTCTTCCGAACGGGTTTGGCAAGAGCTTGTAGCACGTCAATAAAGATGAAGTGGAGTTTCCTGTCCATCTCCAATGGAGCAAACCCAGATGGATGTGTGGAGCTCTGCAGAACTACATCCACCTGGCGAGAGTCAGGTTAGAACTTAAGTACCAGGGTACAAAAAAAGTCAACTCAATTAAGTCATACAGACAGATTCCATGTTAAGTACAAACAATGATTAAGACTCTGAAATTGTTTTTTTTTAAAATGCTGTGATTGAGAATACCTAATTTATATTTCAGTCTCGTGGTGAAGCATAAATAACATTTGAGCCATATAACTGGACAACATGAAACTGCCATCAAACCAGACGAAAAAAAAAGACTCAACTTTAGATCTCTTATTAAATAATGCTAAATGTGAAGCTTATTATTTACAATGAGAAACACTTGACATAAATAAAATTATTTATTTTTATTTGTTTAAATGATTTTAGAGAATTAAAATATTTTGAATAGGTTGCAAAGCTATACCATGCTGGCATTTAAAAATACTTGCCAGATGATGTTTTCACCTTTGAATTCACATGCTTTAGTTTTGAAACTACTGATTTTGGCCAGCATAGCTATTATTCTAGCTATTTATTTATAAGACTATATAAATAAAGAGGATTAGCACAATCTTTACTCCTAACTCATTACTTGGAAAATCCTCTGCATATAGAAAGAAACAGATAATTCAATGTATTATTCTTTGAAAACTGATAGAGGAGAAATGGAGATGTGTGGGAGAGAGGGCAGTGAACTTTTTAAATTGGATTGTTTAACATAATACTTGAGAGTGAGAAGATGCCAGAGGAAAGAAGATGTGTACAAGTACTGATTTTCAAGAACGAGGGTGTTATGCTGAACTAAAGCGGGGGTAGAATTGATTGTCCATTCCACGAAAATATAGGGAAAGAGTTGTCAAAGCTAGTTTAAAAAGTTAACTTTAAATCTGTTAACAGTGGTATGGCCTCATGCAGGTGGGATATTTGATTTTAGTGTTGATAAATAATTATAGGTCAGAAAGAGTTGGGCTGTCTTTATGGATTGAGAAAATACAAGAGGAAGTTAGGTATGACAAAGAAGTATATATGGATGTAAAACATATAAAAGGACAGTGAGACAGTGGTGATGTTTGTGGCAGGACTAACAAATTGACTTAAAGTAGGATTGTCCTCCTAATGTCTGCTTTTGAATGCTGTGTTGTAGCCACAGAGGATGTCCTGGTAGGGAGAAGGCAGTTAGTGAATATGGTTGAATCTTGAAGGACTACCAGTGATACAGTGCTACATGGATGATGTCACTAATGTCCTGCAAACAGCAGCCTGTACAGCTAGACTAAAACACATGGAGGAGCTTCTGGCTTGGGCCAGCATTAAGATCAAACCTCCCAAATCTCAAATTTCTCAATTTGTAAATGTCAGCCCTGGAGGAACCTTGGAGCCTTTTAGCCATGGGCAGCTCAATTTCTTTGATGGGCGTGCAAGGTTCCACCACGACTGCTGATGCAGCTGCCCCATGCCAACACCAGCGCTTACAGCAGGAGGAGGGAGCAGCTGCATGCAGGCTATGGAGGACCAATCCTGCCATAATTACAAATACACACAGAAATAAATGAAGGACTTAATAATATAAAATGGCTTGAAAAAGTAGCTAATAATATGTGAAAAAATAATAAAAAGAAGATATTTCTTCAACAATTGATCAATTATTCATCAAAAAAAATATATTTTAACTTACACTTTTATTTTTACTTTTTTTTTGCTTACATGCTGATTTATTTGTAACCCTTGTATTTCTGAAACATCTATTTATTTCTGCCTCTAACTTTTCTAACTGTTTTTTTACCAAAAGGATTTTCGCCTGCCCTTTTATTTCCTTCTCCCCTTTTTCCACTTTGTGTATTTGTACTTCTTGTTTTTAAAACAACATTTTTAAAGCATGTTTTTATTCCACCATAAATATTTCTTTCTATTTTATTTTAAACTTATATTTGTGAAACAATGATTTATTTCTGCCTCTAACTTTTCTAGCTGTTTTTTTACCCAAAGAATTTTCGCCTGCCCTTTTTATTTCCTTCTCCCCTTTTTCCACTTCATGTATTTCTACTTCATGTTTTTAAAGCATGTTTTTACTCCACCATAAATATTTCTTTTTATTTTATTTTAACCTTATATTTCTGAAACATAGATTTATTTCTGCCGCTAACTTTTGTAACTGTTTTTTCTACCGACAGTATTTTTGCCTGCCCTTTTTATTTCCTTCTCCCCTTTTTCCACTTCATGTATTTCTACTTCATGTTTTTAAAGCATGTTTTTACTCCACCATAAATATTTCTTTTTATTTTATTTTAACCTTATATTTCTGAAACATAGATTTATTTCTGCCGCTAACTTTTGTAACTGTTTTTTCTACCGACAGTATTTTTGCCTGCCCTTTTTATTTCCTTCTCCCCTTTTTCCACTTCATGTATTTATACTTTGTATATTTTTACTCCTCTTTTTCCACTTGGTGTATTTCTTATTCATTTTTTTGTACTTCCTCTTTTTCCACTTCGTGTATTTCTACTTGGTGTTTTTTTACTTCCTCTTTTTCCACTTCCCGTATTTCTACTTTGTGTTTTTTTACTTCCTCTTTTTCCACTTCATGTATTTCTACTTGGTGTTTTTTTACTTCCTCTTTTTCCACTTCCCGTATTTCTACTTGGTGTTTTTGTACTTCCTCTTTTTCTACTTGGTCTGTCTGACTGCAGCCGATAATGTTAAAACGATGAGGGGGAGGGAGGGGGCGGGGCGGGGCGGGGCGGCATGGGGCGGCGTCACCGGCAAAGCTTCACAACTATTAGCCAAGGAAAAGCTTTACAACTATTGGCCAAGGCCCAGCTATCCGGAAACGGTTACTGAGCACGAGTGCTTGCATTTTCCGTCCAGGCAAAGGTGTAGCGATGGCTAACTTGTGGAATGTAATAGCAAATGAACTCAGACAAGTTGCTGATTTGACAGAAGACAACACAGTTTCTAACGATTATGTTCTCTATCGTCTCAACTGCTTAACAGAAAGAATAATACTGTTAGAAGCAACCACCGAAGCAGATCTTGTCCCACCCGTGTTGCAAAATTTGGACGAGGCAGCTCGCCGCTTGTACGACTCTGCTAACCCCAACGGTTTAGTTGGGAGGCCTCGTCAGCTGATTCCGATAGAGTTTATGGAAAGTCTTCTGCTTTCTGGTTTCACGGTTCCTGACATTGCAAGACTCATGGGTGTTAGTGAGAGAACTATTCATCGCCGGATGGCAGAGAACGGAATGAGGTTAGTTCATGTGGTTTTCCAAATGAATTATTAAAAATGTTAGTTTTTTTTTTATCTGAAATGGGAATGTCTTCCAAGCTGTGTATTATCGTGTCATAAACACGGAACTAGAGCTCATTAGCATCTTAAACTATACATTTTACCATTTGTATTATTTCCTATATTTAACGGGGTAAACAAAAATAACTCATTGAGATTGAAATCTCTTTTTGAAGACTGACCTGGCCAAGAGGGCAACAAGAAGGCACGTCTATTTGTATAGCACAATTCAGTACAAAGACAGTTCAAAGTTCTTTACATAAATTAAACAATAAAATAGGACGAACATAAAAGCAGAATAAAAGCAAGTAATGATAAAAGCATGAATAAAACAAAAAACAGTTATGTTTATTTGTTTATATAATGCTTTTCATGTACAAAACAAATTTACAAATATTAGAAACATCTATATACAGAGAAATTACAGACAAGAAACATTTGCAAACAAGGAATTAAAAGCAAATTACAAAGGTACTAGTGTAAGGTAAGCATGATTTATCATGATTTATCTAACATTATCTAAACATATCTAATGCACAATTCTTGTAAAGTAAACATTTTTAGAGATCTAAATTCTCCAAAAGACTGCATAATATAAGATTCTGACGTAGTAAGGATTGAGAAACATTTAAAAAACAATTTCAGAGGTGAGGAAAGAAAAATAAAAAAGACAAGTTCAGAACAACAGTCTTTGTTTATGTAACTTCTAGTATAGTTATCTGATAGAACCAGCCTTGAAGGCCGAAAATCGGGAGTCAAACTCAGATAATAAATTTTTTTTTTTAGGTCAAGCAGACAGAGTTTACTGTCTGTTTTGATTATACGTGTATATGTTTTGCTTGAGCTAGTTTATTGCCATAACCATTTTGAAAATGAATAAGGAAACGCAAGTGAGGCTCATCTTGGCTTCTTGGAGACGCGTCAAAGTACAAAAAACCTGTCAGACAGCAGCGGCTCTGTTGGTGGGTCGAAGTCACAACAGCAATTCCAAACACGTCGGTTTTTAACATGTATTTAAAACAACTCAGGGTTTCAGCATTTTTACCGTCTTCTGGCAGTTTATTCCAGATAAGTGGAGCATAGGAACTAAATGCTGCTTCCCCATGTTTGGTTCTGGGGATGGGGATCCAGAGGAAGCTGGAACTAGAAGACCTGAGTGGTCTGGGAGGGTTGATACACTGACAACAAATCCAGAAGATATTTAGGTGCTTGTTTTATGAAATGTTTATTTCAGGATCGGGAGAGATCAGCAAACACAAATAAGGACTCAAACACTGTTTCTGTTAGAATGTAAGGCACACATTTATTATTATTCCCCACAGAATACAGCGCATCAAAACAACTAGCTCTTCACACATGAAAAGTAGCAAACATTAAAGCAACAAGCTTTCAAACAGACGTGACGCTCAACAGATTCTCAGAATCAGCCCTTACCATTGACACGAACTGGGAGCCCTCAGTCCTAGGTTAAGATCAGCGTTCACGATGCCGGTATTCCACACATGAACTCACGGCAGACTCACCGGGCTGAGGGCAGTCTCCTCTTTATATACTTGTAAACAAAGAGTCAGATGTGGAGCGAGAGTGGCCATCTCTCACTCCACAGCTGCCCTGCCTCCCTAAGCATGTTTCCCAAAACATCAACCGTTCCCAGCACCTCAGCAGTGTGCGAAGCAAAATAATATTGCATACAACAAATCAAACAAAATAAGAATACAGAATCAGTCTTTCCCACAACACATTGTCATAGGTTCCCACCACAAGTTAAAACAAGTTATAGCAAAATAACACATGTGGTTCTTAGTTTTATGTGAGCAACATAACAGGCATGAGCATGTATGTTGCTCTTAGTTTAAAACGAACCAGTTTTTCCCAAAATACATAGTCAAAGAACAAAAATAACTCTTTAATATATCAGTGCTAAACCATTCTATATCCATTTATAAACTAACAGAAGTATTTTAAAGTCTATTCTCTGAGATCCAGGGAGCCAGTGTAAGGACTTATGAACCAGGCTGATGTGCTCTACTTTCACAGTTCTAGTGAGAACCCGGGCAGCACCTTTGTGAATTTTTGGAAGTTGTAATTCCTTCAGATTTTGTAGTAAATGAATAACTCATTGTAATTGCTTTATGTGAAAACCGGAAAAACAAATAATGATCTATAAATGTCTTACTTATTGTTCGTGTCACTTTCATGTTATTTAAGCAACTTGATTACCATTTTCGAGAGTTATTATTCATTGCAGGGTGTCTGACTTACTGAACAACATGTCAGATGAAGAGTTGGATGCAGTTGTGGGGGAGATACTTTGCTACTATCCCAACACCGGCTACAAAATGATGATGGGCCATTTGAATGCCAGAGGTATAAGGATTCAAAGTAAGTTGAATGTTAACCATTTGTTTGGGAGTAGCAATGTCTAACATTGTGTTTAATTCTATATGCACTGATCAGGAATAACATTGTGACAGGTTGTAGTAAACAACAATTTACCGTGCAATTATTTGTTAGTAATGGTATGTGTTTGGTAGGTCTGGGTATCATCTAGGATGAGCCGATTCGATACGATTCTCATTACATAGGTCACGATACAATACCATTCTCGATATAGCTCAGCTTGATTTGACTCAAGTGTCAATATTTATTACTTTCGAATTAATGCTCAGTCATTCAATCAACAAAACCATCCAAATATTATAATAATTATTTTTATATTTACATTGATTTACATCCTGTTGTAAAACATACTATTTTACAACAGGAAAATAGAGTGCATTTTGGTTCACAACGCCCCCTACGGGTTGGGAGGTATATCATTATTGTAAGCCATAATATCGATATTAAATGTTTTTTAAAAAAAATATATTAATCTTTGTATCGATTTTTATGCACAGCCCTAGTGTTTGGGCAGTGTGTTAAAAGTCAAATGTTTAAAGATGATGTTAGTAGAAAACATATTGTAAGTTTTGACAATTTAATCAAGAAACATTAGTGCAATGTTAAGATTATGGATAGTACATTGAGTCGGACCTTTTGTAAAACAACAGTTTAAGATTTGTGTTTCTGGTCTGTATGTCTTGATTATTCTGTCTGCCATTTATTAGCTATCAACAGGTACCTGTTGTATAACATCCAACTGTTATCCCATTAAAATGATATGTTGCTTATATGTCACATCCATCCATCCATTCATCCATTTTCTGACCCGCTTAATCCCTCATGGGGTCGCGGGGGGTGCTGGTACCTATCTCCAGCGTTCACCGGGCGAGAGGCGGGGTACATCCTGCACAGGTCGCCAGTCTGTCGCAGGGCAACACACAGAGACAGACAGGGCAAACAACCATTCACGCACACACTCACACCTAAGGACAATTTAGAGAAGCCAATTAACCTAACAGTGTTTTTGGACTGTGGGAGGAAGCCGGAGTACCCGGAGAGAACCCACACATGCACAGGGAGAACATGCAAACTCCATGTAGAAAGACCCAGGGTTGGATTTGAACCCAGAACCTTCTTGCTGCAAGGCAAGATGTTATGTCAGATAACAGGGAAAAATAAAGATATTTACTGCATTACAAACAGCGGCTGCTGTATGAAACATATATCTAAATGTCAAAGTACATAGCTATGAAAGTATATGTAATTTGAAACTACATACTGTTATTAATAGGGATGTCCCGATCTGATATTAATACTTGAAAATATCAGCCTGCTCTCTAACACGTTTTATTCAGGGGGTTTCAGATGTATTGTTCATTGTAATGGAGTAATATTTGAAGTATATTTTTTAACAAATTGGTCAATAACAAGTTGTCATTTGTCATACTTTCTGCTGTTGACATTTATTCAACCCTAACATCCCACCCATTGAAAATAAGTTACAGTATTCATGGCTCATGCTGACATCTTATTCTCTGAATATTGGGATTGGCCCAAACTTAAAGCAGTGATATTTGTTACGTATTTGAGTTAAAAAAAAGTTTTATCGCGACATCCTTTGTTATTAACTGAATTTGTGTTAATAACTTTTCTGTTTTTTTAAAAGGAAGCAGAGTGCAAGAGGCAATGGTTCGTGTGGACCCAGCGGGGGTTTATATGCGCAACTTTCAGCTACAAACTGTGAGGCGCAGACGATATTCTGTTCCATCCCCCAACAGTCTGTGGCACATTGATGGAAACCATAAACTGATAAGGTTGGATGCTATTTTTGCTTTTTTTTTTAAATAAAATAATCTGTTCTGTTTTAGAGTTTAATGGATTTGTGTATAAATAGATAGTTGGTAATTAATTTGAATAAGTCTTGAAACACCATGAGGCACTTCCTTTCCTATGTGAAACCAGTATATCCAAACAAAAATTGTGTGCATGTTGCTGTTTTTGCATTACACTAAGGGCCATTTTTAATTTTTCATCATGAAAGTCAGGACTGTAAGTTCAACAGTGAGGACATTTTTTCGGATGTCCCAATCAGTGTGTGTATTTTATAAATCTCTATATATTTTTAATTGTTAATTTTTTCCACAGATGGAGATTTGTGGTTCATGGAGGCATAGATGGATTCAGTCGTCTGATAGTATACCTTAAAGCTGCTACCAACAATCGGGCTTCAACTGTGCTTGAAAGCTTCCTTCAGGCAATTAATGAATATGGCATACCATCACGTGTCAGGTCTGATAAAGGAGGAGAAAATATTCAGGTGGCACACTTCATGGTCTCCAGAAGAGGCCAAGAAAGGAACTCGCATATTACTGGAAGAAGTACACATAACCAGAGGTAATCATGAACATCAGATGAAACAATTATGGAACATGTAAACATTTCTTATTGTTGTTTATTAAACTGCTTTAGAAATTAATATTTGGTCATGTGTTGAGAAGCAACCAAAGTATTCCATAAATGGAAACAAACCCTAAAACAAAAAAATCGGACCTGAATTTGGTGTTATGATGTAAAATAACAAACAAAGACAAAAAAAAGGTTGCTCATTTAATACCCTTTATAAAAGTCTTTGTTGGTAACAGCACCTTATTTTGTTGTGACAGTTTAGTTTTGCAGGAAGGTGTTCTAAACAGTGCCCCATCCTTCGTATATTGTTTAAAACATCCAAGATCAAATGAGACATCCAAGATGATTTCATCCGGCTAAGCATGATCCGGCTAATTGGGTTCTTCCAACACACATGTTGTTTATGATTAATATGGCTGGATTGAGTTATCTGAGATAACTGCTCATTCAAGCGTTTGTTTAAAAGGGGAAATGTATCGATAGTAGAAACAATGATCAGCAGCGCTGCTATTGGCTGTTCAGCATGAACAAAGAACACCCACAGTTTTTCTCCCAAGGTTATGGAAGGTTATGCTGAATTTAAGTCATTACTTAAAACGACAGGGAACACCTTAGAGTCTGCTAATACCAGGACATAGGATTGGCAAAAAGCAGCAGACAAATTAAATGCATAAGTGCTGTCCATGTTAGATGTAGGGCTGGACGATATAGAAAAAAAGCTCGATAATTATTGAAAATATTTAAAAACAATATTTTGTGTGCAGCTCTGCATGGACATTTTATGATATTGCTAATAAAGAACAAAAACAAAATTTCAATTAAATCTTTATTTAACCAACTTTTATAACTATAACAGAATAAAAATAACTTAAGAGACCTGAGTTATGTTATTAAATAAAAATGTTAAAGAATAAACTATAGTAACCAGTAAAATGACCAAAATAAATATACCAAATAAATAAAATAGCCTATTTAGGTGGGAATAGTACACTAGTTACTTCTCAGGTTTCATAATTGAGAGGCTGAGGTCCGAGGTTGTGGCGTGTAAGTTAAAAGCGCGCTCCCTAAATTGTGCAAAGGGAGCGCTGTTAGAGAAAAACTTGCGTCCTGGAACTTTATATTGCGGATCAAGAGTGGCGAGTAATTGTCTGAAGCCAGGTTTTTCAACTGCAGACAACAGCAGCATATCCGCGGAGCCAGTGTGCGATTTGCAAAAAAAACAGAGGGGGGGATAATTTCAAAAGTTGTATTAATGAATCAAAGTTTTATTAATAATGGTTAGCTAGCAGGTGCTCTTTCAGGTAGCGAGCTAGATCCAGTAGGTTAGACTTCTGTTTTTAAACTTGCGCCATCTACTGTAGGGACTCAGGAGTGGTTATTAATTTACTTTAACCGCTTTGAGCAGAAAATGTAATAATACTCTTTAAATACAAACAACAAAATTAATTTACAAATGTGAAGGACACAAGACATGTATTAATATAAATCCATAATATTCAGGGGTTAAAGCAAAAACAATCAATTTGACTGAAAACATTTTCTAGTCAGCCCATATATTCCCGGGCCGTGGACTTCATGCCACGTTAGTAACCTCATTTGCTTATTGTGCAAAGTCCACTTTAACCAAATCTGAGTGTTCCATTGAGAATTCCTGTCTCTCTCCCACCTTCCAGCTTCAGAGCCTTTGCACCATCAAGGACAGCCCTCTGCATAATCTCCTTCACTTTCCACATCCATAACATCACCTTGTTAACTTTCATATTTGCAGCATCAAGCAAGTTCTTCCTTCGCACCTTTGCCAAACTGGTCCACCGTCCACTCACCTTTCCACTTTACAATTTCAAAACCCTCCATAAACTGCAGCTAATTCAAAAGACAGCAGCTTGCATCATTACATCATCTTCTTCACACCTGTACATTAACTCCACTGTAACATTCAATATAAATCAATCCTATATACTCTGTGTCCCCACCTCTCGCTCATTGACTGCTGGAGATGGTCAACAGCCCCTCCACGACCTTCTTTGTTACAGAAAAGCGCAGGTGGAATAATATTTATGATTTTTTTTTTACTTTTTCCGAATCAGACCCAGTCAAACCGGGACATCGTTTCACATTCCGACCCTCCTTCTTCTTCTTCTTAACAAAAAAAAAAGCGCGTCATGCTAACTTAGCCGAGCTACAGCGTTACTCTTTCAGTTTTAAATAAAACATAACAACAACAGACACACTTACCGAGGGAAGTTGTTGTCAGCTGTTTTATGCACTGAACTTTCTGACCTGCTGGTTTACATAAATCCGAAGAAAACATTTGACTACCGCTACTTTCATTCATGCATCTGTGGTCAGTTTGAGATTTTCTTCCAAAAGTTAAAATGATTGAACACCGATAAACCTCAGACTGTTAGATTTCCGCTTTGCAAAGACCCGCCCTACTCTCCTTCTGATTGGCTAATGTCCTAGCTCTGCCAGATTCCATTGGTTAAGCGCAGCTTCTGTTTAAAATCTTGAATAAGAAGTCTACACGGAATTGTCAGGATTCTCTGTGCTGCTCTACTCTAACTCTATTCCACAGGTGTGTCTGGTTGGCTGAGGAGGCGTGGCCCACACCTGCAGCTCGTTGCAGGCGGCTTCCTCTGGCTTCTTAAGCAGAGCGCTGACAGATGGAAGACGCCAGAGCCTTAACCAGTCGTGGTACGACGTGGCCTCTGTCCCTACGCTCGGACACCAGCTTGTGAGTTTTTGCTCTTCGTTTTTTGACTAATTTTTGGATCTCTGTTTGCCTCAGATTTTTGTGCTTGGATGCACTCACCCGTCTTGACGTCTCGTTCCGAAGAAACAGACCAGCAGAACCGCCTGCTCAGATTTTGCTCTGGCGCTCCCCTCATACTTCCTGGATGTTACCCAGCGAGGCCTGAGTTCCCCTCTCCCGGTTCCTGCTGGTTCTGCATTCACTCTGGTCAATCCATCTGTCAACCGTTGCCGACGAGGTTCGCTCAGGATCCCTCGCCAGTTGCATCAGCCGTCCTCAGCCACCAGCCGCCTAACTCCAGCTGAGTAGAATCATAGAGTATTCCCGACGCTACTTCTTCCCGGTTAGGTCCGCCCGGCTAAATGGTAAGCAGCGCACTTCTAGCTATTTCCCTGGTTCAACTTTCGTGGTTTCTGACTTCCTCTTTCTTACAGACTCGCCAGCCTTGACGTTCTGACCCAGCCGACTCACCCGTAGTCCCGTCCTTAGATCTGCTTGTTTCTTATAATAAACATCTTAAAACTGTGTTTTGCCTCCCGATCGTATCTGCATGTGGACTCGTCACCTGAAAACCATGACAGAAGAAGGCTCTGGCCACCAAAGTCCAGCGGATACGTTCGGGCGGCAGTTAGCCGCACAGCAAGAGCAGATGCAGTCACTAGGTTTAGCCGTAAATTCAACACAGGAGCAGCTTCATAGATTAGCCGCTCAGTTTAGCCAGCTCATGGACACAGTTACTTCCGCGATGACGTCGCCTGTCACTCAAAACATTAGCACCCCGCCTCCCGTCGCTCCGAGCACTGAGAATCAGCTTTGGGCTCCGCCACTTGAGAGCGCGTCACCTAGTCCGGAGAGATTCTCTGGTGACCATGGGAGTTGCGGAGGTTTCCTTTTCCAGTGTAAACTGGTGTTTAACCAATCCCCCCAGACTTTCGCCTCAGATGAGGTTAAGATATCTTATGTACTAGGACTCCTAACAGGTAAAGCACTTAGTTGGGCTGAGGCTCGATTCCCTGATTGTCAGTCATTCGGGATTACTTTTCAGGAATTCGTTACCGAGTTTAAGACTATTTTTTCGCCCGAGTTAGATTCGGCTCATCAGTCTCGTCATCTCCTTTCGTTAAAACAGCGCGGTCGACGCGTATCTGACTTCTCAGTGGAGTTTCGTACGGTTGCCGCAGCGGCGGATTGGCAACCAAGACCGTTAAAGGCAGTATTTTTTCAGGCTCTTGATGAGTCCCTTAAGGATGAATTAGCCCGGGTGGAGGAACCCGGGGATTTTGAGGATTTTGTGGCGCTAGCCATTCGGTTGGATACCCGGCTACGTAGTCGGAGCCGAGTTAGACAGAACCAAGTCATGCGATCATCCACCCCTTCCACGCTCACCCATAGGGAACCGCGGTCCGCTCCATCACCTCCTGAACCCATGCAGTTGGGCCAGGTTGGTTTAACCAAAAAGGAGCGTCAACAGCGTTTCGCGGGCAACTTATGTCTATACTGTGGAGGGGAAGGTCATTTCCTTAAGGATTGTCCGGTTCGGCCAAAAGATCCAGTCCACCGTTCGTAACGGGGAGAACGGTGGACGTTAATAGTTCTAGCCCCCGAGTAGTAACTAAGGCGCCATCTCTTTCTCGCTTACATTTACCGGTGACGTTAATGTTTGATCAGGATACTTTCGATGTCTCGGCTCTAGTTGATTCCGGTTCGGACTTCAACTTAATTGACCAAACCGTAGTGGATCAGCTTCGTGTGCCGGTCGAACCTTTACCCGAGCCTCTCCGGGTGTCGTCCTTGGATGGGCAGAGTTTAACCTTAATCACCCATCGCACTCGACCTCTAGTAGTGATAGTTTCGGGTAACCACCGGGAACAACTTTCGTTTTTTGTGTTCCCTGTAAAACGTTCACCCGTTGTTTTGGGTTTAGCCTGGTTAAGTGTCCACAGCCCGCAGTTTAACTGGGCCGAGTCCCGATTAGAATCTTGGTCTCCAGCTTGTCATTCTCGTTGCTTACAGTCCGCTCGTCCTGTATCTGTTACCCCTTCCCCTGAGACAGAATCTGGGGACGTTCTTGACCTATCGCTAGTTCCGGAGGAATACCACGATCTTCAGAGAGTATTCAGTAAAACTCAGGCTTGTTCACTTCCCCCACATCGCCCTTACGATTGCGCAATTGACCTTTTGCCTGGGGCTCCACTACCGGTGAGTCGGCTCTACAACATCTCCAGGTCAGAACGTCAAGCGCTCGAGAAGTATATAGGGGAATCTCTAGCTACGGGGTTAATCCGTCCTTCATCCTCCCCATTGGGTGCGGGGTTTTTTTTCGTTGGTAAGAAGGATGGAACCCTTCGACCCTGTATCGATTATCGAGGGCTTAACCAAATAACCGTTAAGAACAAGTACCCGCTCCCTCTATTATCCTCAGCCCTCGAACCAGTCCAGAATGCTAAGATCTTCACTAAACTTGATCTGCGCAACGCTTATCATTTGGTTCGGGTGAGACAGGGGGATGAGTGGAAGACGGCCTTTAAGACCCCGCTAGGTCACTTTGAATACTTAGTCATGCCTTTTGGTTTGTGCAATGCCCCGGCAGTTTTTCAAGCATTAGTGAACGATGTCCTTCGGGATTTTCTGAATGTTTTTGTTTTCGTTTATCTTGACGATATCCTGATTTACTCTCGTGACCTAGAACAACATAAACAACACGTCCGTCTTGTTCTCCAGCGATTATTAGAGAATCGCTTATTTGTTAAGGCCGAGAAGTGTGATTTTCACCAGTCTTCTGTTTCCTTTCTTGGTCTGATTTTAGAGGGCGGACAGGTGAAGTCTGATCCTGAAAAGATAAGGGCAGTGGTGGAATGGCCTGTTCCTGAGTCGCGCAAACAGCTCCAACGCTTTCTTGGTTTCGCTAACTTCTATCGGCGCTTTATCAGGAACTATAGTCAGGTAGCATCTCCTTTACATGCTCTCACTTCCCCCAAAGTACCTTATGTCTGGAGTCCAGAGGCCGAGGAGGCTTTCAGTAAACTTAAGGCCCGTTTTTCCCAGGCTCCCATACTAGTTCACCCCGACCCAGCCAAACAGTTTATCTTAGAGATCGATGCCTCTAATACCGGGGTGGGAGCGGTTTTGTCCCAACAGTCGGAGGTAGACTGTAAGTTGCACCCTTGTGCGTTCTTCTCCCGTCGTTTATCACCAGCAGAGCAGAACTATGATGTAGGTGATCGTGAGCTACTAGCGATTAAACTAGCGTTGGAGGAGTGGCGGCACTGGTTAGAGGGATCCGAGCAGCCCATCATAATATGGACAGATCACAAGAACCTCTCCTATCTGCAGTCAGCCCGTCGACTCAACTCTAGACAGGCCCGTTTGTCTTTGTTTTTCTCTCGATTCAACCTCACCATCACCTACAGACCCGGCTCCAGAAATGTCAAGCCTGATGCACTGTCCCGTCTGTTTACATCTTCTGAACAAGAGAGGGAGCCGGAACCGATTCTTCCTCCCACCTGTACAGTTGGAGCGCTGCATTGGGATCTGGAGGACAGAATCAGACAGGCCCAACTCTTAGACCCGGACCCAGGTACAGGGCCACCTGGGCTTAAGTACGTTCCCCAGTCTGTTCGTCCTGAGGTCCTACGTTGGAGTCATGACACGAAGTTTTCCGCCCATCCGGGCATTTTTAGAACCCAGTCCCAGGTCTCCCGGCGATTCTGGTGGCCTTCATGGACGAAGGATGTTCGAGAATATGTTCTCGCCTGCCCCGTTTGCGCCCAGAATAAGTCTTCTACACAGCCACCTTCCGGTTTGTTAAATCCTCTTCCCATCCCCAGACGTCCATGGTCCCACATAGCGATTGATTTCGTTACCGGTCTCCCATTGTCCCAAGGTATGTCAACTATTCTGACGGTAGTTGATCGGTTTTCTAAGTCCTGTCATCTTATTCCCATCCGCAAATTACCCAACGCACTCCAGACAGCTCAGCTTCTTATCAGACATGTGTTCAGACTTCACGGCATCCCTGTTGATATCCTCTCTGACCGGGGTCCTCAGTTTATCTCCCAGGTCTGGCGGCACTTTTGCTCTGCTCTGGGTGCCCGTTATACACTCACCTCTGGATATCATCCTCAGACTAATGGCCAAACTGAACGCATGAACCAGCAACTAGAAACTACTCTCCGCTGCCTTACGTCATCTTCACCCTCCGACTGGAACAAGTTTTTGCCCTGGGTGGAGTATGCCCTTAATTCACACATCACCTCAGCTACTGGACGTTCACCTTTTGAGGTTGCTTTGGGATATCAGCCTCCACTTCTACCCACAGAGGAACTCAGGATTCCCTTCACATCCGTCAACGACTACATTGCTCGCTGCCAGGACATCTGGAGATCAACCATCACTGCCCTCACTCGCACCGCAGAGCGGAGCAAGAGGTTTGCCGACCAACACCGCCGACCAGCTCCTCAGTATCGCCCCGGTCAGAAGGTTTGGTTATCTTCCAGAGACGTTTTGTCCAATCCATCCGCTAAGAAGCTTGCTCCCCGGTTCACTGGTCCCTATGAGATAGAGACAGTGATTAACCCGAGCACTGTCCGTTTACGTTTGCCCCCTCACTCCCGAGTACACCCTACTTTTCATGTGTCCCAGATCAAGCCCGTTTTGGACAGCAACTTGTGCCCTCCTTCCGGACCCCCTCCACCCTCCCAGGACAGTCAGAACCCTCGGGTTCTCAGGGTTGTGGATGCCCGTCGGCGAGGTAGGGGTCACCAATACCTCGTCGACTGGGAGGGTCGTAGCTCTGAGGAGCGCTCATGGGTTTCCGCAGCTACTATTTTGGATAAGGACTTGATTTCAGATTTTTGGGCTACTCAGCCCAGCACCTCTTCGTCTGGGCCGCCAGGAGGCGGCCGTTGAGGGGGGGGTAGTGTCAGGATTCTCTGTGCTGCTCTACTCTAACTCTATTCCACAGGTGTGTCTGGTTGGCTGAGGAGGCGTGGCCCACACCTGCAGCTCGTTGCAGGCGGCTTCCTCTGGCTTCTTAAGCAGAGCGCTGACAGATGGAAGACGCCAGAGCCTTAACCAGTCGTGGTACGACGTGGCCTCTGTCCCTACGCTCGGACACCAGCTTGTGAGTTTTTGCTCTTCGTTTTTTGACTAATTTTTGGATCTCTGTTTGCCTCAGATTTTTGTGCTTGGATGCACTCACCCGTCTTGACGTCTCGTTCCGAAGAAACAGACCAGCAGAACCGCCTGCTCAGATTTTGCTCTGGCGCTCCCCTCATACTTCCTGGATGTTACCCAGCGAGGCCTGAGTTCCCCTCTCCCGGTTCCTGCTGGTTCTGCATTCACTCTGGTCAATCCATCTGTCAACCGTTGCCGACGAGGTTCGCTCAGGATCCCTCGCCAGTTGCATCAGCCGTCCTCAGCCACCAGCCGCCTAACTCCAGCTGAGTAGAATCATAGAGTATTCCCGACGCTACTTCTTCCCGGTTAGGTCCGCCCGGCTAAATGGTAAGCAGCGCACTTCTAGCTATTTCCCTGGTTCAACTTTCGTGGTTTCTGACTTCCTCTTTCTTACAGACTCGCCAGCCTTGACGTTCTGACCCAGCCGACTCACCCGTAGTCCCGTCCTTAGATCTGCTTGTTTCTTATAATAAACATCTTAAAACTGTGTTTTGCCTCCCGATCGTATCTGCATGTGGACTCGTCACCTGAAAACCATGACAGGAATATTTTGCGTTCATTTTCCAAATGATGAAAGTCCCTCACAGCGACGGAGAACATTAAACCCCTGATAATATTACTTATTTAGATCAGAAGGGGGAGGAATGTATCCCCCCCAGGGATAAAACACGAATGACCAGAGGGGGGGACGTCACAACCAGAGGGGGGGAAAATCCCCCCCATCCCCCCCAGCAAATCGCACCCTGCGCGGAGCCGTGGCGGGGCTGCACAGCTCGTCGCGCTGCTGCGGGTGTGAGCGGCTTACGTGATGAAACAAGTTGGTTGCGTTATCAGACTTTGTTTTTACCGGTTCCTTGCAAGTTTTACAAATCACTGTGGTTTATTTCTGTCAGACTGGTGAACTAGTAAAACCCCGTTTTGGGACCGTTTCCTCCGCCGCTCCTTGCTGCGACATATTCACGTGTTGTGGTTTGAGAGGGCGGCGCTTTGTGACGGCGTGCCTGGGTCCGCGATTACGATTGGTCGAGAGGAAGTAGTGACTGTAGCATCAAATAATATCATAGGCTGAAAGGAAGGAAGGAAAACTGTTTCTATATCGAAGTTTTATCGACCCTTTTTTTTTGCTATTGCGCCACACGTCTATCGATCGATGTATTGTTATTGAATTATCGTCCAGCCCTAGTTAGATGTTTCTATCACTTTCTACAGTATGAATTTTTGCATTTTAATAATTTCATATTTACTTTGTTCTTTTATATCAGAGCCTCCACGGGACCCACTAGAACATGGGGACAAGTAAAAGTGAAATACAACAATATTCTACAAAATGGTAGCCTTTAATTATTATACTTTATTTTATAAAAGGACTTATTGCAACAGATCCAATATCGGTGTCATTCTTTAGACACTGGAAGTAAATGATGCGTGCAGACCATGAATAAAAAAAAAAAAAGTTTTAACAAAAATGTTCTTCATTTTCCAAGTCATACACAGCTTACACGGTAAAAAACTGTATTGCTCCGTGTCTAGATAATCCATCCATAGTTTTTTCTAATACAATATATGGCTCGACAGGAAGCAAGCCTTTCAAAGTAAAACTAAACTTTACAATAAAATACCCTGAACAAATCTTACTGAATATGATAAAAATAAAAAGCAAACCATCATACAAATAACTTAGTTTCTATTTATGGCTCCAACATCACTTTTTCTTCTTTAAAAGCCACTGTTAAATGATGTTTGTCTGTTTATAACAGCCACCAAGAAAAATCTCTCTATAATTACACTGTTGCGCTGCGCTAAAGGATCCTGTCTATTGCGCAATACGCGATTAATTCGAAAAACTCTGCAAATTATTCTGGCTTCCTGCGATCTAATCCTGTTTACATGAAATAAGCCTGCTCTCGAGCAGGTTTAAGTTTGCGCACATGTTGCCATGACAAAAAGTCCAAGATGATTTTCGAAGAACCGAACGATCCAAGATCATACGAAATTGTCAACAATCAAATTCAGCTAACTGAGTTAGCGACGTACGAAGAACGGACCCCAGTTGAGATAACCAAGTTAAGGTCTTTTTGAAGTCCCCCACAAGTGGACAACTATTGAGATTCTTCATACTACTGTCAAAAATCTTACAAGTGGCACCTAGTTGTTGCAGACTTCTATTTTCTCTTTTTTTTATGCAACCCACAGGGGAAAATTGTTTCTGAAGCACCTTTAGAAATTATTTGTACTATTCCAAAATAGTGACATTTCAGAGTTATTTTACCAGCAGTATCACAAACAATGATAGCCTTAATTTTAATACTGAAGGGAATATTTTTTCACACATTGAACTACATCTGTTGTAGTGTGGTGTGGAGATTTTTTGGGACAGATTTTGGTTTCAGTGAGGTTGTTTCTTTTTATTTTAAAAGGTTGGGCCATTGTCTTCTCTCTGTGTACAGGATAGAAAGGTTGTGGAGAGATGTGTACGGAGGAGTACTTGATCTGTTCTACACGACTTTCAGCAACATGGAGTCAGAAGGCTTGCTTAATCCTGACAATGACTTGCATCTCTTTGCTCTACACTGGACTTTCTTACACCAGCTAAACAGACACCTTTACCTATTTAGAGAAGGCTGGAACAACCATCGCCTCCGCACTGAAGGGAACAGGTCTCCACAAGAGTTGTGGTCCCAAAACCAGCGAGAAGGTCAAGACCTAAACCAGGTCTGGATTTTATTTTTGGAAGTGTGTTAAAAATTTAACACCAAAAAAATTCTGTGATTTAACTTTTTTTGGGGTCATTTTGTAATGTTTAAGGTTGACCAGGATTATGGCATTGACTGGCAAGGTCCAAATGGCCACCATCCAGAGGGAGTGACGTTGCCCGAAGTCCAGCTTGCTCGGCCACTTACTGAGGAAGAACTTCAGAGACTACCAGAGCCCTCGGGGGGATTTTCCAGTGTTTTAAATGTGTACACTGGGGCTATTAATGCACTGAATGATATTTTTGATGGTATCTAATAAAGTCAGTCTAAATTTTACTTTTTTCTCCTGTGACGGTCAATTTAGTTAGTAAAATTTCCCATTTTGGAATTAACAAAGTATTATTAAAATGAGTCATCACAGATGCTTCCAATTTTATTTAATTACTCAATGTTAAATCACAACATTATAATCCCTATGCTGTTAAGACATTTTGAAATAGTTTGAGATGCTAACAATTGTTAAATATAAAACTAATAACTTACATTTATTAAATTATTCCCAGCATTTAACCTGAAGCTACAAAATTGAGATTTCATATGGTTTCCAGTACATTTTCTTGATTCTTCTACCGCTTTTACAAACTCCACCTATGAATTGATTGGATGTGATTATAATAAACCTGCAAGTCAGCACATTTACTCAAAACAAAATATCAATCTGATATTGTTAAAAGATGCTGTGGCTAAAGTTTCTGATAATGCTGCTTGTAATATCATTATACATAGACGAAGACATGGGGAATCTACCTTCTTCTTAGCCTGCACAAAAAGTCATAGAAGGAAAATGTATATAACTACCTTGATTTGATGCAAGTCAAATGCTATGAGCAATTGACACATTCTGAAAATGTACATAAGTTTTAATGGCTTAATCAGTACTGCTTTTTTAATTCCATTTCTAAGTTGGGTGAAATTGGTCAAAGTAATTTAAAGCATACAGACAGCATGGCACTTGTCAGTTTAGAATTTTGTTGGCTGTCTTTTATTCAAACTTAATATTATGAAACAGCAAGCAAAAATGTAATACACTTAATGCTTCAGCATAACATGAATCTCAAACGGTATGTCCCCCCCCCCCCCCCAACAAGATGTAAATTCACATGCAACAGCTATGCAAGCAAGAAAAAGCATAATATGCTGACAACAACAAAAAAGTTCAGACCCTGCAGAACATTAAAACATGCATGCATTTTGTAATACCAAAACTAACCAGTAATTGGTGTAAAACGTTTTAAGAAACGCATCAAAAATGAGGACATCAGCCCTTCAAGGATTTGAGCTTGAGACAACTGCATAGACCAGGGTTCCTAAACTCCACTCCTCGAGTTACAGGGACCTTTGCTGTAAAAACAGATGAACACTGGCAAAGGCTAAATAAAGGCTGCCTTGAGCTTGATAACGTAACCTTTAAGGGTTGTTTGGCTTTGACAATGGCACAATTTTGTGGGACACATTTCTATGGGGGATTGTTGAAGTCTTGAAAATAATGATTTTCTTTACTGCATCAATGAACTGAACATATGGACTAACAGTACTAAGTACTTTAAAAAACATACACCAGCTTTCCACCAAATCCTTCAAAGCCTAAATCTGGCCAAAACCAGAGTATGATGAAGAAATGCTCGCACTGAGTTCCTGAGAGAAGTCCTCATAGTTTAAGCAGTTCTTTGAAAGCTTCAGGGTCATGAAGCAAGTAGATGCCTGGGGCAGACCACAGTCAATGACTTCCACCTCCAGGTTCGGAGAAACAACATTCCATCCAGTCCAGAAGGTGAGCAGACTCTTCAACATATCAGAGGTACCTTGAGGCAAAAATAAAAGGAAGTATTGAAATAAAATTTAGCATTGAAATTTATAAAAATCCGAATCACACAAAGATAATGTTATAGAGAAATATTAAAATAATCTTACCCGTCTCTATAAATCTACGAAGATAACCCATGATCCTGCTATGATGATCAATGGATACGATGTCCTCATCTATGTCCTCTTCTCCAGGCCAATTGATATTGTCCAGAACAACCTGAGTGAAGGTAAATTTTGTAAACCCTAACCCTCCAAATAAAATCAAATGAGACAAGACGGTAGAAGCAATCCTCAATTTCAATGTTATTCTCACTTTTCCCTTTTGTTTCCAAATAACATTAGCTCATGGACTATGTCTTTGCAATATGTTAAAGGAATACAAAGATTTTTGGATAACATTTTGACATTGGGGACTTATGTAACCCAAATTACTGTTGAAAAAAATGTTGTTAGAGAAAAACAGAAAACATATTTCCTCTGTTCAACACAAACATTTTCCAAAGGTAATCAAATATGGGTGGAAATACCTTTGGCGTAATTTGTGCTTCTGAAGTTCTGGGGAAAAGGGCCTTTACAGCATCTGGCCTTGAACTGAAAAACTCCCAGACACCAGCCTCTTTAAGACCTCTCCTAATTTGTTTTACTTGAAGAGTGGTCCGTTCAACAACCTTAAAGAAACAGGACACAGTATGACATTAAAAAAAGTGGGAAAATAAATTGTTTTGTATCTTCTTTAAAGATATAAAACTTTTCTACAAAACAGAAGCCTTTAGTTTAGTTTAGAGTTGAGTATTAAGATTTTTCAGGATAAACTTTTCAATTTGCCAACTTCGAAAAGAAAAGACGGATAATAGTAATATCTTTATTGTCATTGAAACATACATTACAATGAAATTTGTTCTCTGCTTTTAACCCATCCCCCTTGGGGAGCAGTGGGCTGCCACTGTGCGGCGCCCGGGGAGCAATCTGGGGTTAAGGTTCTTGCTCAGGGACCCAGAGTGTAGGCGCTGGGGATCGAACTGGGTACTTGCATCCTTTTCTGAGTGCACTCTAACCACTAGGCCAACACTCCCCATACACCGAGATGCAGCTCTGTAGGCAATTTGGGGTGAAGTGCACATCAACATGTGGCAAGGGGAAGCTGGAATCGAACCCAAAACCTTCTGATTGCCGGACGACTACTGAACCCATCAAGCCACAGTCGCCCCAGGGTTAAGAGCAGTAATCAAGCCCAATCAAAAGTTATATATAATCTTGAATGTAGGATAGAAAGAAATATGTTTTTTTTTATAAATTGTAATAAATAAATAGAAAAATAAAAAAAATGTAATTTATATTTTCTTATGACCCAAAAAAAAAAATCAACTTACAGCGTGAAGTAGTAATTTTTCTCTCAGCCACAACCTGTTGTTTCTTGTGACACCCGGTAGGTCCCAAGGCAAAGTGACAGAGAGAACAAAAGACTTCTCATCTTCACTAAGCTCCTTACTTCCCTGCAACTTATAATTAAATACAGCACAAAACTGATACAGATCCCTGAAACACATAAGCAATTTTAGATTCAATGTTATGTAATACAAAACATAAGCAAACCATATTCAAGACTTCCCGGACATCTTGGTCAACGCAGTCATACTCAGTGATTGTAGCCGTCTCTGGGTCCCCCCCAAACATCACATGCATGATCATGGGGCTTAAGCCCACAAGACGTGGACCTCCGTTCAGAAAACTGTGTCCAATGATCCGACCTGCCACCACAAAGAAATCACTCTCCAAAAGTGACTTGGACGTCGAGGGAATGAGGTGATCCGGTTCTCCCTCAAACAGCAACGTTTTTGGTTCTACAGAAAAATATTTGAAATGTGGGTTAGATATATGAATGATATTTAGAAGTACAGCTGTGCAAGCAATAGGTTTTATTGATAAATACAATTTTCAGTTTCAGAAGATTTAAAGAATAAAATATAATGTATTTCCAAAGTATGCACTTTTCTGGTTGTAGTAGTTCATAGTGACATCAGGTTCTCAATGGTGGTTTTTAGATATCTACTTGTTGCTGATACACTTGATTAAATATTAGTAACACTAACTGGAAACATTAAAAGTGTTATATCTTCATTATTTGGTGTGAAATATTATTGTTTTACAGGCAAGTTTCACAGGTATAATTGTGTTACCTTTTAAACTTAGATCACCTCTCAGAAGGCATGATAGAAATTTTTTTTTAGAAATTAATGCATGTCCTTTTTTTTGTGTTTTAGTATAAAACCTAAGGGAAAAATTAAGGATTTATTGAATTTGACAGAAGACACATTTTTAGGCATATCGCCCAGCCCTACTGTTAAGGTTACAAGATTAAATAGTATCAATACCTGTTTCTTCATCAAGTTCAAATCCACATTGAAGGCTTGACATAGTCAGGGACAGAACATGTCTGTTGACACCTTCTCCAACTGCAGGATCACCTTTTTGATCCAAATGAAGAATTTAGAAATACAATGCTTTAATCAAACATGTGGTTTGATTATAGGAATTGGAAGGTGCATTATGATGTCATTACAATATATAAAAGAAAATGGAATGATGTTTATACCGATCAGATGGCATTGTAGAGGCCTGGTCCACTCCACCCTGGGTGTTTTGTAGAATGTGATGATTTTCCGGTTCCTTTCAATTTTAGAGTCTCTTAAACTCAGTGTGAAGGTGAGTGTTTCTTTATTTTGATTTGCTTCACGTATGGCTGTTGTGTAAAGCTCTGCTGCCTTCAATGGGTCCTCTTCAGTAATCTAAGCTGTAGATTTTTTTTCAAATATTACCATAAATTAGTATTTGGGCAGAAAGACACAGCAAGAATGCAAATGTTAGAGACAAAAATGGGTTTTCAATTACAATCACCAAACATCAAAGGATTTTTTATGTCGCAGATTAGTCACCGATTTCTGTGTTAGTTCAAAAAATATGATGACAGCCTTTATAGAGCGTCTAAATGAAATAACTTAAAGCAACACAGTGTATAACTTTTTACCCCAGTACGATGCTTAATATCCGATTATTTTTCAGGTCAATGTTCAGCATTTGATGTGTATAGATACGTGTGCTGCTCTTGCCTACACAACACCAAGGGGTCAAATCGTTCACTAAATGATTGTGTGACCCAAAGAGCCACTTTAATGCAGTCTGAGTCTCCCCCGAAACACCAGATCTAATAGAGCTACAGTGTTGTTAGGTAACCAAACAGATACAAACCTTACCTCATCTGACATATCTTTGGTTCTCTGATGTAGGATTTAATGTGGATGGGTGACTATTGCCTTGAATTTACAAGGAACTCCATGAAAAATCGATATGTCATAAGCTGTTTCCTATCAGATTACACCACACTACAGCTGACAGTTTGATTTTTCCACACAGTCAAAAATGGCTTAGTAGTCCGTGGGCCGGAATCTGTAGGACGTCTCCTTAAGAACCAGGAGGAGGGCGTCAGTTCGTTTGCGCTCTTGCGTGGTACAGACCAACCCTATGATCTCTTGTTATTTCCTGAAGTCCGTTACTAACCTTGTTCTTGTTGCCTCCTTGCTCCAGAAACCCGTTCATCTGACCTCAGCCTGGAAACCTCATCACATTATCAGAAGCCAACCTGGATCAGTCCTCAAGAACCGAGCTGAACCTACAGAACCCTGTTTGCCCTCCTGCCTGCGCTCACCTGCCTGTCCACCCTTCAGCCAGTCACAACACCGAGAAGGAACCAGGACTTGCACCGACAACCTGGACGTATGCTCAGTACCTCTCCTCTGCACCAAACCCAAGCTGCCGCCTAAGTGAGTTCCCGACCAAGTCTCATCTTCACAATAACCAAGCTCAAGTTGTTCACCACCTTCTCCATCTTTTTGGCAGAACCCGTGAGACCTTCAAACCACAGAAAGAACCAACCATTTCCAACCATACAATAAACCTTTTAAAATCTACCTTTTTGTCAGTCATTGCGTTCTTCAGAGTCACATTTACATAAATATGACAGAGTTGAGAGACCCAGCAGACTTGGCTATCCAATCTGCCAATCTTCAGACACTCACAGATCTTTAGGCTCAGTCAATCAAGCAGAGCTGGCCTTGGATGGGAAGCGCCATCGAAGAGATGGTTCAAAGGCTCTAAAAGGCAGAGGAAAGATCTCACAATCCCTGAAGTTGCAAAAATGGATGAAAAAAGTTTCAAGATCACAGCGTTGAGTCAGCAACAGCAAAGCAGATGAACCACAAGGGAGGCCGTGACAGACACAAGATTGAGCTTCTGGATTAGGGCGATTTACAACACATTGCTCAGCCCCTGGATCCTATACACCTGGTATGGCACAGAAGAAGTTTGCCATGTGCGCAACTCCCCAAATCCTTATTTGAAGCACATCCTCTCTGGCTACAACACAGCACTGTCACAGCGCAGGTTCAGATGATGGTATGATGGAATTCTACACAAGTTAGCGGAGGTGCTGGGGGCCCGAAAACAGGAAGCCAACATGAACAACCCACCCGCAGCCCAGACATGGATTCAGTTTACCAGGTCAGGGGCCAAAGTGAAGCGCATCACAAATGCTCAATGATCCCTACTCTTGCAAGGACGTAACTGGCAGTTGGCAATTGATCTCGACTGCCTTCTAAAGTCCCCCACAGAGATCACTATGACAGAACTGCACCCAGATGTTGTCCTCTAGTCAGTATCTGCCAGAGTAATCATCATGGTAGAACTGACCATCGCATGGGAAGAACAGCTAGAGGCCACATAGAAGTGGAAGAAGGACAAGTATGCAGATCAATCAGCAGCGTCCTTGCAAGCTGGGTGGAGACTGAGAACATTCACTTTCCAGTGGAGGTTGGGTGTAGGCGCTTTACAAGGTCATTTGTACATCGGCTCATAAGAACCCTTGGAATCTCAGGCCCCAGCAAGAAGTGAACTCTCCCCAACCGTGCTGAAGAGGCTGAGCAAGGGGGCTTCTGGCTGCGGCTCTGAAGAAAGGACAAGGCATGGAGAAAATGGGAAATTAGACAGGCTGCAGGGTGCGGTAGGGAAACGTCCCTACCGTGGGACATCTCCACCTTGAAATGTTCAGGGGATAATAGAGCAAAACATTGATGATGGGTAACCATTGGCTGATGACGCTGCTGCCTGCACAGCAGCCTCATTTGAGATGCATCAGGAAGAAATTACAAGTAGGTACCACCACCTGTGCTTATACCTCAAAAGGTGAAGAGGAGAGGCAAAACATGATTTAGACATGTGCAGTTAAGGGGAACATTGATACATACAACAATTGATGTTGGATATGGAGCTGCCAGAGTGGAGAGAAAGTAGATTAAAGTAATAAAGGTTATTGGATTGGATTGAGGTTGAAGGAGGCTCTGCTGAGGGTTAGAGTGACTGAAGATGTAATGGAATAGGTGACATGGGGACAAATTACCCACAGTGGCTACCCTTCAGGTGAGTTGGCAAAAGAACAATGATGATCTGTACAGTTTTATGACATGGGACCTCAAACAGACTCCCTTAAGTTTTGGACATGATCCATGGGATCATTAGACTCAAAACTTAGTATAAGAAGATTTAAGAAAATGAACCTTCTGGCAAATCAGAAAAAACAGCATACAAAATGCCCCAAATGGAAATGTTTTGCTGCCTAAAAGCTCTTAGAATAGACAAGATGACAGGTATGCATGAAATTAAATAGCTTTCAAGAGATTTTGTGATGACTGCATGGTTACTGAAGCTATCTATATATAAAAAGAGCACTCTACTTAAAATCTTAAAGGCATGGTTCAAAAGGTTTCCCCTGAGGTGATGTTATTCAATTAATATCAACTTATGTAAATAACATGCTTAGCATTTTCATTCACTCGAGATCCAGATGAACTGGAGGCTCAAGCTAACAGCTCATGTGAGAGATGATAAAGCCAAAGCAGACTTCTATCTACCTAAAATAACTCTAATCTGGGGGGAAAAAATCACAGCTGATTCACCCTGTTTTATGAACCTTTTAAACACTTGTCACATTTGCATCAGGGGCTTATTTACACTGAGGAATTGAGCAGCAGGTCAGACTGTAAAGTGATTTTTGATGCTGTGCTTTTGTTCTTAGCAAACACAGTTTACTCTTTTGTTTGATTTAAAGTATGCCTTCTCTAGCAGGTTTTCATCTTGTAATACACCATCTTCCTTTTAAACATAAACCGAAGCATGTTGTATGACCACAATAAACGGTCCCCCATGGAGCATGTAACTGCTGAACAGTATGCAGTTACATGAATAAACAACCCATTGAATTAAAGATCTTGGTTTGAGTATTTTTGTTTCAGCCCTACTGCCACTCAGATTTGGCAAAAGTGCTTTTTTAGGCCTCAGGGGCCCAAACAATCTGGATTCATACTGTATGAAGAGGTGAAAAGAGTTACCTACAGAAGGTCAGATAGTCACTGCTTAGTACTACTTAAAAGAACGTCACTTCAAAACTCCCATATTGTCTCCATGAGGTCATTTGTACATCTGTAACTTTGCAAGTTTATTTAATAGGGAAATAACAAGAAGCATTGTTACAATAACCAATGCCATGTCGATAGTACATTAAAAAACATTTACCACTCATAGAAAATAAAAACACCACAAAGCAATAACAACAATAAAACACTAGATTAATGTTGACAGGATTTGATTTGAGCCACTGTTTAATATTACTATCAAATTTGTTCAGATCCAGAAGAGATTTCAGTTCAGCAGGTATGATATTCCAATTCTGTGGCCCATTTACAGCAAACTTGCTCTGTCCAAAAGCTTCGGGCTGGTCTGCAGTTTCCATTTACTGCTCCCCTTGTAGTTGAAGATTGTGACATTTCTGAACCATACATTTAACAATGTCAGGGACAGGATCATTAATCCATTTAAAAAACAATTTCACAAAAGAATAACTTAAACAATTTTTGAAAATTAATGTTACGCTCTTCTTAAATTTTACAATGACATCTGCTTGGCATTTTTGGTCAAGCTTTTTTAAGGCCTGTTTGTAAAGAGAATTCAAACCTTTCATGGTGGACTGTTTCGCCTGACCCCAGGCAGTCTTACAGCATGAAAAATGGGACCGGATCATTGCATGAAAGAACAACTTGGTTGCATTAATCGACAAACAAGATCTTATGAGACAAACACAATTCAAATTAGTCCGTACAGTGTTTCATAATTTCTTTATATGACCTTCAAATTTGAGATGGGAGTCCAGGATAAGTCCCAAATATTTGAATTCACTTACTCGTTGCACTGTATTTTGATTCATTTTTATCTGAAAATGGCCCATCGACTATTGTCTCAATGAAAAACATGTGGCGACTTTTTTAGAACAGTTCAAAGATAAACAGTTATCCTCCATCGTCTGAGAAACCTTGACCATCTCCTTGTTTAACAGCTCTGCAGCTTTCTCTGGAGTTTTTGCTGGGACAAAGCAACAGTATTATCAGAAAACAGTTGGCATTCCACATCGGTAGTTTTGGCGCATATTCAGACCGGAGTGTTCAGGTCTGCCGGTGGGGCTGCGGGGAGCTGAGGTGTGTTGCTATTGGCTGGTTTACCTGCTTAAAGTAACCTTTGTGAAACAATCAGAATATAATGTTTTATTTCTCTGATTAATAACAGCTTTATCGAGAGTTCTGTTATTTTTACTCTGTGCCGCTCTACCAGTTCTCTCTCTCTCTGGCTCGCTCTCTCCCAAACCGCACATCCTCCTTCTTAACGCGTACTCCATGCTCTCTGCACTTTGCATACATCCACCGGTACCCATGAAGCTGACCAGAGTACTGCAGTTCATTGCTGACGAATTCAACCAGGACCGCAAGATCACAGTACCCTCAACGACAAGAAAGTCCCCTCGCCATAAGTATTCTTTTCAAATGTCTCCCATGTCAAATCCATGTCTGCAGCCAAGTACGGATTTAATGTCTTTATATGTCAGGCCAATACCAAAATAGAAATCAATAAACTTCCAATAAACTGTCAATAAACTGTGTCTGTTTTACGTCCGGTTCGCTGACGTAGGAAAACCTTCTTCGGGATCCCGCCATTTTTTTGTCCTCCTTTAGGGGCTCCGTAGTTTACCAATGTTGTCCAACCAGTTAATATTGAAATCTCCACTTCACCACTTTCTTGCAAAATTAAGAAAAAACAATCCAAAAACATTACATTTTCTTTAAAAAAGTAACACATTTACTAACTTCTGTTTCTCTTCATTAACATTTATAACTGCTCAAAAGAGTTAAATGGGATTGAAACATTGATGTCAGATCTCAGACTCTGAAGCAAAAGTGAACTCTGGTCCAGGATTGTGTTCTTGTTTTTTAATAAAGCTGTTGTAGAAGAGTCCCTTGAGCAAACACCCACTCAGAGGGCTCAAACCGACAGCATGAAGTGCACCCTATTCCGATGAGTCCCTATGTTACTCACCATCAGCTCATAAAACGATAAATAAAGCATTGGCATAGCAGCACAGCTATCACAGGCCCATAGGTGCATATCCATTCTGAGGACTCAAACCAATCGCCTGATGCATGAATGAACCTTAACCCTCCGTTTCCCTGCGCTCCTTTACAGCTGAATGCAGGATTTCTTTTTTAATAAAGCAGCCTTAAAGCACCACGGGTACCAGAGGCCCTCCGGTAAACAGCTAATGAAATCCCTCTCTCCCTCACGGACTAAATCATCCAAATAGCAACCGGCACCTTCGGCACAAAAGCAGACAGATGGCAGGGAACCAGGAAGAGATGGAGAAAAGGGAGAAGGGAGGGGTAGAGAGATGTGGAAGGAAGGAAGGCAGTAGAGAGGGATGAGAGTGAGAGAAAAGACTGTAAAGAGAATGACTTCAGGATACAGAGAGATAAATAAGACTGTATACAAAACTGTACAATGGAACTTGATATTGTACACATCGCGGCATCTTGTGTGCAGTAAATCACTACATAAACAAACCTAGCCCTTGAGACAGCAGCAAGTGCCTGACAGCTGTTATAAATCCAGCTTTTGAGGTGAAAAAGATTTCCTTCCACTTAAAGCTGTTAACTACAGCTTAACTGCGGGAACCACTCTGAATTCTCAGAAATCAGCAAGCCTGTTAAACAACAAGGAAAATGTCATTTCAGATTTGTCATAGGCTCACTTCCTGCTACTATTTTAGTTTAGTGGGATTTGTATCACTCACAAGTGTTCATGGCATGCATTGTATTCAAATAAGAGGGGTGTTAGATTCATGAAATATTGGTGGTTCAGCCCAACTCAGAATACAACTTTTACAATACTTTGTAAAGTATTCATGCATCCTAAACCTTTGCACATTTTGTAACACTGCAACCATAAGCCTCCGTTTATTTCATTGGGATTCGGGTGAATGTTTAGGATCGTAGTCCTGCTAGAAGTTTAACTTCTGCCCTGGTTTTCAATCTTTGGCAGGCTCTCTCCCAGGGTTACCCTGTTTTTAACTCCATCCATGTTCCCATCAACACTCAAAGTGAAGAGCAGTGTTAGTTGTCTGCTCCATACAGCATTTAGTCTCATATCGCTGAAGTCTGATAACCAATTAATTCCATTAAAATTTATTTATATAGTGTTAATTCACAACTCATTATCTCAAGGCAATTTCTCCTTCAGAATTAGTCATTATAATCAGTGATCAAGGATGTTTTTGTGTTCTTTTGTAAATCTAATCACAAACAACACATTGTGTGACTATACCTTTAACCTTGAACCTTTCCCAAAATATTCTCATGTTCAAACCACAAACTTGAATGAATTTTACTTAGACAGACCACCAAAAAGTGAATTGTGGATTTGAGGGAAAATTGTATTCAACTTTTTTTTTTGCCTGAGTGGCAAGCGCCATAAGGTGAGGACTCGCCACTGTTATGTGTCTTTCAACTTTTACCATAAATTTTAGGTTTTTGGCATCTTTGACAAAACCTTTCATCAGAATGGTTTTAATTAATGAGAAGAAATTGAGATGAATACATAAAAAAGAGACAAAGGAGAGCCCAAAGTTATGACAAGTGATTGTCTTACTTGCAGTTGATAATTATCTTAGTACATAATCCACTGTTATGTTTTGATTTTGTTTTTATTGCTATCATTTTGTTGTTAGTGTTACCCCTCGTTCACACATTTTCCTACATTTTTACGTTCTCCGTTACATCACAAATAAAAGCCATCCTATCAATAGGCCTTTCCCTGCAGTATGGTGGCGCTACGGCATGACGGAGAACCCTCCTCCGTTGTCCGTCAGAAACACAGATCAAGCCTAAGTGTGACACCTGTGTTGCCTTGCCCTGTTCTATTCTTCCTATAATATATTTACTGTTTGGTTGTCATTGTTTCTCTGCTGGTTCCTCCATTGGGCTGCCGACTACATAGATTGATGCTCCCTGCGTCCTCTGTGCCTTATATGTTCCTATGTTTAATTTCCCTTTGGGATTAATAAAGTATTTTTGAATTGATCTGAATTGTTTACTGCCCGATCTTTTGGTTAAGAAAAAGTTTTCTTACAAGAACGTTGGACCCAGCAGGCTTGCTGTCAGAGGAGGCTTTTTACAAGAATATTAAGTTCAAGTGGAATCACAGTAAACTAAAAGAGACTAAAAATCTTTACTGACTCTATCCGAGCCCTGCTCTCCCATTGGAGCGTTTGAATACTTCCATGGAGTGTACATGTTTGCAGCGGGAGTGACATCATTTTGTTGACGCCCCTTCTTTTGTTTCAGAGGGTCAGGATGGGCTCTCTGTTGCGGGCTGTAGAGGTTTTAAGCTAGATAAAGCAGACGTCGCTGTAAAATGGCCACTTCTATTTCTGTCTGCAAGGGTCCGGCCAACGCCTCAGCTCCCGTCATTGCGGGTCGGCTGACTCCTTTGTCTCAACCTCCCATGGACTCCACAGACACCGCCATTAGCTAACTAGTCAAGTCAAGTTTATTTGTATAGCACATTTCAGCCGCTAGGCGTTTCAATGTGCTTTACATCATGAAAACATAAAAACGTCACAAACACATTGCAATGGTTAAACGATCAAGTAATATAAAACAGCCAGGAAAATAGAAATATGTAACTTTTCCTGTTTTGAGTGATTCGACTATAAACACGGAGGATTAAAGATGTCAACAACCAGAGGTGGGTAGTGATTAGTTACATTTACTCAGTTATGTTTACTTGAGTAACTTTTTGAACAAGATGTACATTTAGGAGTAGTTTTGCTTTTACTTGAGTCATTATTACTCAAGTATCGCTACTCTTGCTTGAGTAAAAATATCTGGCTACTCTACCTACTATCAGTAACTTCATGAATAAAGAACATACTTGTTTTAACCAAAAATGCACCACAGAGAAAAAAAACTAGAGTTTATAATAAAGTGAGACTTCTTTTTTTGTACACAAGCTTTGTTATTTTAATGTTTTTTTCTAACTGCTGAGCTCATTGAGCCATTTGGAGGTCAAATGAACATACAGTTAACAGTAGATGGTTTTACTGGAAGTATATTGCAATGTTCTAACATACTGTATATAAATTAACTGCTGTAAGTATTTTTTTTCAAGTTTAATGTTGAAATAATTATTTAGAAAAGTTTTTTTCTGCTTGATTTTTTTTATTTTGCAATTGTGTTATTCTTAACATTATATTTTTGTCTGTCTGATTACAGACTTTTTAAATATTACATCATCATCATCTGGAATGTTTGTCTAATACAATTGTTTATTACATAGTATATATCACATATTCGGGCATGTTGTTGGTAGGTAAAATCATTTAGAAATACCCACCTCAACGATAAGCCATCTAAAACAGTTAGAATCTGCTCTGATGCCTATTCTGTTCATTATTTAATACACATCTGCTGTGATTACCCTAGCTACACTATGCTATACCTACACATGGCAAACCCTTCCTCTGTCTGTGCAGCCCCCTACGGTATATTGTAATTTGGAGAATAAAGGCCGCAACATACTCCAAAAAGCTGAGAAAATGTGTCTCGCATCCGCAGCGGATGACGTGATTTTGATCTCTCAGCCCTGTCTTGGAGGGTCTCCCTGCTGGGTCTCACCACGTCTGGGAAGAACTTTGTTCTCACGGGGTGTCCCACTGCTGTACTGTTGATCGGACAGGATTTAGATGGGCATGTTTAGGTTGGAAAAGTGGAGATATGTCACGAATGTGTCGAACTGCTGTGCCGCGGTTCAGTTCAACTCTGGTGGTAGGTGAGGCATTGCCTCACATGGCATCATGACAAGTAAAATACTAACAATGATAAGAAACAATCAATTTGTCCACTTCACTATTTTATACATTTGTTTCCGGTGTGATTTTGACATTGTTTGGGTCAAAATCTCTGAATTTACGCATTGCCTGTCTAAAAATATGGGAGAAGGGCGAGGTGAGGCAGTGCGAGGATAATGCTTCGTCACACACACTGACTGTTGGCACATGCCCGCTGCTTTTTCTCTATATATCACCAATACATACGTTTGATAACACATGTAGTACACATGCTGACATTCCACCATTTGTCGAAGAATAAATGTCTGTGATATGTTTAGTCTTTCTAATTGGTCATAAATATATAGTGAGAATGAACACAGGAAGAATTATGCTGCGCTGATAGGGTGTAGTGTTGAGGAGGTGATAATGGAGTAATGGGTAACACGTGCATGTTGTTGCATGGTCTCTGCAGAGGGGGGGCTCTGCTTTCCATGCCTTTTGTTTGAAAAATGTGACAAAGGATATTGCGACATAATTTACCAAGGAGTCTCAGCAAACATAAAGGATTGGCTACTCACATTCTCAGATTGGTTTGGCATTGAATGAGCCGCACAGGCTAAACATCAGCATCCATAACGCAAAGGTGAGGGAGGACCAGGAGATTTGAAGACTTGATTAATACAACCTGTTTCCCTGGACTTCATATATAAATCATGGTAAGATCTGAACATTTGAAATTTTAATAAAAAAGACAGATAAGCCAAAATAAAAAATAAAATAAAAAAATAAAAATAAAATTTGACATTATATTAAATATTCTTCAGTCTTGATGTTGTATTGTTGAACAGTATGGAATTGATTAAAGCATAACTAAAAGCTAAATGTTTTAATTATGGTCAAAATTGAATTAAAAGCTTTCATTTTAGTTTTATATATTTGCACATCGGACTCTAGAGGAGCGCCTCACTGGCTATAAACCTCAGCACATGTCCCTGCCATGGACCTCATGGCTGCTACTATGATTAATGGTCTCTTTGCCAGGCCTGAAGGTTTAGGGGACAGCCATGTCCTGGGAAGTTCCCAGTTGTGTTACACTCTTAATTTTTTTCGATGGTGGATTGAGCATGTTCTGGCATTTGTTCAAAGCTTGGAATATGATTTAATAATCCAACCTGTTTCAAGTGTCTCCACCTTTTGAAAACCAAGCATCTTCACATAAATTATGTGTAGTTATCAACTCAGGAAATCCCAATGAAGACTGTGGATGTTTGCAACTGTAACATAAAAAAATGGTGGGAAAGCTCATTGGGTGTGAATATTTTTTGCAAGGCACCATAAATACTTGAACTGTGCAACAATTCCTTTTCTTTTCTGTTTCTTTAGACACATTATTCATAAGCTCCTACAAACACATTCAATCAAAAGCTGCTCCTTTGAGACAAGCTTTGACAGATTTTTCATTATGTCTAGCAAAACTGCCAGGTGCCTGTTTTCTAATTACATCAAGTATCACTCAGGCATTTGTTCACCTTGTGTGGGTCTTTTCTCCAGAGCCGCCCTGTGACCAGGCAGCCAGAAAACATCATTATTTCATTAATATACTTCCTTCAGGGGCTTGGTTGCAAATTCACACATTGATTACAACAAGGAATGTAACACTTAACAATTTATCACAGTTTGATTGAGCCAACATAAATCTGGTCAAAGCTGTGCTTTTTTAGGTCAAGCAATGCGGGTTTTTTTTTCTCCGTACATCCGACTGAACAGTAGCAGGTTTAGCCGTGTACTGCGGCCCCCCCATCCTGAGGACTACTTTCTTCAGACCTGATAAATCAAGTCTTCAGCTTCCACTAGGTTACAGCCACCCATAATGCTCACATATACAGCATGTTCTTGGTAATAAGCAGGGAGAATGGAATAATTCACCTCTTCATGGGAGATTTCTGTTAATTTGTTCTTTGATGATGCCAATCAGATCAGGCATTGTTCAGGATTGTTTGTCTTTTGAGGTTAACAGAACAAATTTCAGGCAGAGAGTACTTATTTTAAGAATAACCTTTTCCATTTTTTTAACATTTATATTGAATATATGTTTAAATTCATAAAACATGTTTTGCTTTATTCTTGCATTGCACTTTAAATGAAGATTAGACTGGGATTGTAGGCTCCTCTGCCTTCTTCTCTGCTATGCTCAAGCTCTGCTTTAAACAGACATCTTGAGGGGGGAAAAAAAAGAAAACTGACTGGTGATTTTGGAGAATTTTTCAAATTGAGAATTTGTAGCACAGTGGCTCAGGGCCGGAGCGGGACTCATTTTCAGCCCTGGAGTTTCATGCCTCAGACCGGCCCACTTAAGATAGCGACCTATTTTATTTTTTTAAATACAGATTTATATCACATTTTGTCCTATTCCCTTTCACTTGTGGATTTTGTGTATTCACTAGAAAAATATGTAACGGGTCACTGAGATTGTTTGGGTATAGAAAGCAGTTATATTAAAACTATTGCTTGTTTGTGCACACTGTTTCATTAGCTCACCTGTTTCTCCCACACTAACAGGAGCAATCCCCTTATCACTACAGGCTCTGGTTCTGACACTAAACCACATTCTGAAATAGGGTTGGGCCTATATTGTCTCGTTTTATCGTTATTTTATTGTGATAAGAATTTTGATTTATCTTGACAACGATAAAATCCAACCAGTGGTGTCTGAAACCCCCCAAAACAGCCAGTATTGTCAGGATTGTTATTTTGGCCATTTTCTCCGCTGTTTGTTTATTGAGTGCAACAATAAATATCAATAAATTCAGAAATATAATTAAATGCAGTTACAGTGTAACTTAATTGTAACAATGAAATCCCATCTCACCTTCACACAAACACCCCTCCTCAGTCACACACAAACAAGATCACACACACACACACACACACACACACACACACACACACACCACTGCTGAAAATCAAATATACCACCAGCCCATTTCATAGACTTTTTCAGCGTGCAGTGTGCAGTGGGTGGTGTCTTTACGATCACAATGATGAGGGATGACTTGGATTGTATGATTACGTTTTCGGTCTGCTGAGAAAAAGCCAAATAAAAGTACCTGCACAGACGGGTCAGAATTTCAACAGTAAAGCCCTTTCGCTTACAAGTTCATATTCAAGGCTGACATTTCTCGGCATTCCTTCAAAGTTTAGGAAAAGGAAAGGAAAAAAACTTCTTCCTATGGTCACAGTCACCATATCACGAGTCACTCTGTCACACTATTCTCTTTGTATGTCTGTTAAAGTGATATTCAGGACAGATCTGGTCACTATTTGACTCGTACAAGTACACTGGAAAAGCCTCTAACCTGCCAAACCTTCTCCAATTCAGAGAGGGAGGTCAACAGACTGTTTAAAAGGTAGAAAACCCCATAAAGCTGGCTGGACTGTGTCTCTCCATACACCCTGAAGCACTGTGCAGGCCAGCTGTCTGACATTTTTAACATCTGGAGACATGCAATGTGCCAGCCTGCTTTAAAGTCTCTAACATCACCCTTGTCTGCAAAAAAAAAACAAGGACCAAGGACCACCACTAAAATTCTTCAGACCCATAGCCCTGACCTCTGTTGTAATAAAGTCCTTTGAGCATCTTGCGTTGATCCACTTAAAATCCATCACAGACCCACTCTTGAGCCCCCTGCAGTTAGCCAATTGAGCCAACAAACAGTTCTGTAGATGATACAGTAAAAATGTCCCAGAACCGCATCCTCCATCCTGCAGGACAAGCTGTCCCGGTTGAGTGTGTCTGACTCCACGTCCAGGTGAATCACTAATTTCCTGATGGACAGGAAGCAGCACATGAAGTCTCTTATTCCAGAACCATCAACAACGATTCACCTCCGCTCTTCTCCCTGTACACCAGCAGCTGCACCTCCAGTCGCCAGTCCGTCAAGCTCCTGAAGATTGTGAATGACACTACCCTTGTTGGGCTCATCTGTGGGGGCCATGACTGCCTAAAGGTGTGACATCTGGTGATCTGGTGCAGCCAGGACAGTCTGGAGCTCAACACTCTGAAGACAGAGATGGTTGTGGATTTTAGTTTGAGGACAGCCTCTCCTACCTTCCTACTAATACTGCGTTCTTTCTGCTCATTTTGAGGCCTTTTATATTTCAACCAACGTTTAAGCTGTTCTACGCTGGGTTTCTCGATTGAATCAGATTAAAATGAAGCTCCTGGGACATTGTCATCTTCAAAAATGATTAGTGTTGTGGTTGTTGCAAATGTAATTTGCACTCTTCCAACCAGCCGGGAAACCGGCTGTCTCAGGAAAAATGTGACGTCATTCCAGAACTGCCACATTGAAGAGACGTGCTACCTTCTCAACTGAGAGCCCCGTGTTTGAACACGAAATAGACCCAGTGATCAAGAGTTTTTTTGCTGAACAAAAGCCGCACATTACCTCTTACCCTTCAAAGGAGAGCTGAAGAGTTTTAAGGTTGGACCCAAACTGACGAAATCTGTGAAGTCTTCCTTTTACCCTCTGTCGAACGATCGACAGAGGAGGTCTGGATTTAAAAACATAACCATAAGGAGAATGGTTAAGTTCTCCACCTCGCTGATTGATGACGCGACGTCCCTTTTTACTTTGGCCAAGCAAATCACACGGACCCCTACCACCATTCTGGACAAGCCACGCACTTCCACCTGCTGCTGATATGCGGCAGGGAGCCACCAGCCTCACGTCCCAGCCAGGCCGTGTTCTCTGTGAGGACCGAGCCGACCAATCTCCCACTGGGGAGCAGCACCTGAAGGAAACAAACTATTCATTTATTTTCTTATAGATCTAGAAATTTGAGACTGAGCATGGGCAGAGGTTTATCAGAAGTAGGTGTAATGTTGATGTTTTACTTCAGAGGGAGCGTGTTGAACTTTGTTGCATATTTCCACTGTGTTACTGAATTCATGTGATAAGCTGTGTATTGTGTTTTATTTTTGTTTCTGTGAGACAGCCACGCCGACGGCTGGAGATTATTATTTACTCACTTTCTCTCTTCCTTTCCATGTTCTCTTTTCTTTTTCTATTTATTGCGTTGAAGCCATTGTGTTACCCAATAGACAATTGTTTCAAGTCATTCCTCATGGTTGACTGGGCTAACCATTGTTAGCAGCTAGCTTGTTGTCTTAGTCGGCTGCCATCCTGAGGCTTTTTAGCCATAAGCTAACTGTTGCTAACGGCCAGCCATTGTCTTAGATTTTGAAAAGCCAGCACACTATCTCCAATAAATTAGCCAAACCTTTTGCAGTGCTGTTTACATCACATGCAGCTGTTTTAATGGTGATTATCCAATGATTAATTAAGTAAACCTTCAATAATTGTTAAATTATCTAAAAACTGCTGCCTTGAAGATTAATCAATTTTACTGATTTTTATTTTCTTCTTTTATGTTGTGTTTTATTTGGTAGTTAGTGCGTTCAAGTAGTATTATTAGACAGAATAATTGCTGTAACAGGGAATTACTGGTTTAATAAATTTTAACAAGCTTAAATACGATTGTCTGTGGTTATTATTGTCTCTGAGTTACCAAATCTTCTCTTTTGAGTTAACAACAAGGATATACATAGAGACATTTTCCTTTCCTTACGGTTAATGATTAGTGATTGATAATTACAATTACAATTGTAAATTAAAGTTAATAATTGTTAATTAATTAGCCCAGTCTCTAGTTATAACCAATGAAGGCTAGTAGCCCTTAATCAATGAAAAAAATGTTGTTGCTTATCTTTGATTAGAATAACGCATTATCAATTATAATATCCGATTAGAATTATCAATACTATTCATAATCAAATTGGTAAAATTGCATCAAATTTAAGGTAAATATAACTCAAGATTTTATGTGTCAGCACTGTGACCTTGGAGCAAGTCCCGGGTCCTGGGTTCAAACCCCGCCAGGCACGTTCCTGTGTGAAGTTTGGTACTCCAGCTGTCTGACATGTGTCTCCATGTGTCCCTGTGATGGACGGGCAAACCTGCAATCTTATGTGGATTAAATGGTTGTTGCCTCATCTGACAGATTCAGTGGTGATCCCTTTTGGTGGGATATTTCTAAGTTTGAAATTGATGTGGACGTTTTTAATGCATGGCGAAAGATTATAAATAACACTGGTAGGATTTACTTGAAAAGCAAAAGTATTGATTGAATTTAACGTGTGATATATGTCAATATGTGCTGCATCAATTTGTCAGAATGAAAAAGAACCATCTCTGTTTCATTCACCATCAGCAAATTCTGATTATATTAAGGTAATACACAAAACAAAAAAAACAGTCGGTACCACCTTCACCCTCAGAACAACTGCTGAACAAGTGTGAACCTAGAACTTTTGAGCAAACTTTTAATTACATAATCACAAATTTCTGGTTGTTTGTTTAACCAAACAAAGATTTACAAAAGTAGATTACTATTGAGCAGTAAAATTAGCTATATTGCAATTGCAATAATAACAACCATAAAGCCTTTTGCAATATCTGGCTCTCTCTTAGAAAAGCAATTGAAAATGACGAATAACTTCTGGCTCAGAGCTTATATGTTCATTTGGTACATGTTGCTCAGATGGCCTGGAAGTGTGAGGGAAGACAACAGTTCTAAACACAAAATGCCCCATTTTTTCTACTTTTGACTGCTGATGCCAAAACAAGTATGATCATAAAACCTGTTCTGTTGTAAAATCAATATATAGTATATGCTTTCCAAAATGCACCAAAAAAGATTTTTTTTGATTGTTTGTCTGTTTGTTTGACTCCATGACATAAACTTCAGGAGAAGTTAAGAAAGAAGATTGGCAGGTCATGGTTTAGATTAAATGGAAATGACTTGCTGTTGTGTTCAATTTATATTGTAGTGAGTTTAAAAAAAACAATACAGCTTCTGAAACAAAAAGTTACCAACATTCCCAACCTAATTTTTACTTCTATCATCAGTAGTTTTAAAACCCTGGAAGTAAATAAGAAGTGTAAGCTTTTGTTCCTCTGAAACCCAGAGTCATTTGTGGAAAGTTTGTACCATTTTTGCCATGTGGCGAGTATTTATTGGCCCACAACCCATTTTGTTCACTCACCCATAGAATAAGAATCATTTTCAGCAGAGAATGGAAAAAGCAGATAGAACCTGGCAAAGCAGGCGGACAACATAGACTGCAGATCCTGAGAGAAGGCTTCACTTGATGTCAATTTTGATGGCTTACTGTGTTTTGTTTATAAAACCGTAGCTCTCTATGAGGCCTCTGTAAACTTCTTACATCTGAAATTTATCAAGATGCAAAAAATAACTGTAAAGGTTCATGTTCATGCATGTTCTCTAACCTGCAGGCACATAACTGTCTTTCAGTTGAAATGTACTAAAACATCTATAATGTTTCACTTCAACCTGACAGCTATCTTTCTCTTCACACTACCATTTGATGTAATAATTCTCATGTCATTCACCATTATTTATATTTAAATCAATATCATTACTTGAATTATTTTCCTTTCCCTTTGATCAATCAATTATTATGCACACAGAAAACAGGAGTTAAACCTATTTCTCTTCTCCAAGAGATACAAAAAAAAAACATCAGCAAAAGCCTAAGCCTCAAAATCACATGCAGTTATTACTTGAATCAAAGTGTTAATTTAAGCATTCTAATTTATAATTACTGGGATTTATTCATGAGAACCATAACTAACAAAATTGAAGCGCAAAAGAAGAAGAACAAACAACCTACTTCTATTGATCACAGTTTAAAGAGCTTTAGCTGGAATAATGAATAAACCTCTGACAACCTACAAACTCTTAAGGCAAAAATACTTTTTTCCTGACTCTTCTCCAGAGCCTGTGAGGGAAAATCTCCTCATCTTACACATCCTTTGCATTTATCTCTAAAGAATGGGGGGTGGGGGGGGGAAGAGGGGTACTGGCCCATCCTATTGGACTTCTGCACTATTGAATCTCATTGGCCATTAACATTAATATCCCCACCAGTGTGGCAGAAGATGTCAATCTCTCCTCTGTCCAGGAGCCACAGGCTGCTAACGTGGCCCAGAACAAGACCGCTGTCTCTTGAGGCTTAAAAATATTGGTACGACGTCCCAGGAGTCAGTGTTGAAGGACCACTGCTCCAAGCACCAGCCACAGTTTATTTGTCTGTGCAGGGGGTCCATTGCTGCTATCAGTTAAGGGAGAGGGCGTTCTGAAGCAGTCTGCTAATATGGGAATGAAAAGCACAGCAAGGAATAGTATGGCAGGAATAGAAAACAGACAGGACTGAGACACACACACCCTCTTGGCCAGGTCTCCCTTGAAAAATAAATTTTATCTCAAGGAACTTCCTGGTAAAATGAAGCTAAAATAAAAAAATAAATAAACAGAGTTTCTCCAGAACATCACGCGGAGCAACTGATCAGGAAGTCACACAGATGGCTCATGTCTTGTTGAAGTCTGGAGCTCTGATACCTGACATGTCTTTCACTTGTCAACTAGAAAAAGGTGCCTTTACTCTCAGAAGTCCAAATTACATCAGGACGAGCAAAACAACCTCATCTATCCTTATCAAAGGACAGACATTTTCACACATGTTCAGCATTATTTACAGTGTGCATAAAAGGTAATTTGTCCTAAAAAGCAATGATTCCACATTCTGAATATGTCAGCGAGGAAGAACGAGGACTCTGTCTCTTCCTTCTGAGTCTGTAGACAAACCAGTTATTCTGTTGAAAAAACACTAGATACTGGAGGCGACAAGTTACATAATAGGGGTCTTAATACAGGAAATGTGTCACATCATGTTGTCTCTTATGCTACGCTATTATAAGTATTCAAGCATTACTGAAGAGGCTCAGGTGGTCCATGGCCAGGGCCCTCCAGCAAACAAAGGCCCTTTGCTTTAGACGCAACTTCAATCTAAAATCATATTAGTATATATCAACTAAGCAAGAGAAAGAAAGCAATATTGCAATGACCTCCCCTGAGGCCATGTATTTAAAATACTTTAAAGGGTTACTTTGGATTTTTCAGAATTGTGGTTCTGTGAGGTCATTGGTAATAGTTTCCTTACCTGTGCTAGAAAGGTGCCTTATAACTGTGAGCTTGTTGGAAAAGCGAGTGCATCCTCTATCTGCTCAAAGGTTAACAAGCTAAGCATATGTAACCTGTATCACCAGCTGAGCCGGGTAATCCACTTAGCTGGGGTATCAGCAGATGGTGTGTCCAGCCTGCAGAAAGCACAATAACACACCATCTCTGGTGCTGCAGCACAACCGTCACAGGATCCAGGCGTTTTCTCTTCTGTGGACCGACACAGCCGGCAGGCTACTAGAAGAACTTTACATAGAAAACTATACGTTGTTCGGCTGAACAAAACAACACAGAGCTGAACAAGAGCCTGTTGTGAAAATGTACGCTGTTTACATCCTCTAACAGAGCGCTGTCCTCCACTGATATGAGCATTTACATTTTGAGTTGTTTTAAATGGTTACAGTCACCTGACACAGACCATGTACCTCTGACTAGCAGCTAGTCTCCTCCACTCTGGTGACATTTCATTTTCAACAACCTCATGGTTTCTACTGCAGGGAGAGAACCAATACCTATCCTAACTAAAAAAAAAACTTCAAAAAGCCCTTTGAAATAGCTCTAAGTCTGCAGTTTCCCATATCTACTGACAAACTAAAAGGAGGTACAGAAACCATCTCCAAAGCTCACTGTTAAAGATCTGCAACAGAGAGTATCAAGTTAAAGTCATTCATTACATCTCTACAACAACCGTTAGATGCCATTTATATGCCAGTTGTTTGTGGGGGATGCCTGGAACCGGCCTACCATGAAAAATGTTAACATTTGGAGTCTGGAGTTTGGGCCTTAACTAGAAAATAAGCGTTTTGATCAGATGTGACTGATTGAGCTCACAGAAACAAACATTTCAGGTGCTTCTGATGTGAAACACGGAATGAAAGTCTGGAAAAGAACTTCATGCACAAGTTTGGAAAAGGACTGGGGATGCTGTGGGCATGTGTTTCTGTCAAGCACCCCGGGAATGCATGCTTCAGCATTGTTAAATGTGATAAAGTAGATGATGACTAAGTGCTATCCTACTGGCAAAAAGGGGGTGTCACAACGTACTGACAGCAGGGGAGCAGATAGTGATGCCTCCAGGGATTTTATTCAAAACAATTACTTCTTATACTTTTTTTTTAATTACTAAACTAGAACTTGGACTGTTCTCCTATCGTCTGTCAGTCTGAAAAAAAAAATAAAAAAAAATTTAAAAGATGAATTTATTTTCCGCTTCTTTTCTGAAAATTATAGTAAATAGGGTCGGCATAAAAGTTCATTTCCCAGCTTACATGGAGAAATACTGGGTGGATCCATAAAATCACCGAAAGGAAGGATAAGAGAAAATGAAGGATGTTAAATCGAATGACAATTGTTCTTTTCCCAGACATTAAAAAAACAGACAAAAAAACAAGTACATAATTAAAAGTCCAGAAAGGTTATAACTTTTGCAGTTCTCAGGTTCACTGGAAACCTGCAGCCTCAGATGAGCAGAGTGGAGACGAGCCTAAACGGCAGGAAATTGCACCCGGGCACTCTGGAGAGCGTCGGATGTTGAGATGAGGCCTGCAGATGATGTGAAACTGTTATGAGCCCTGCTCTGCAGGGAATTATGTCCAGTGTTGAAATGAGAACAGGTATTGGAATAGGAACCTTTTTAAATGTAAATGTGATCTATTTCACTTCTAAACTTTTTTTGCTTGGTAAATTGGCCGACGGATTTGTGAGTGAAAACACAGATACCTATTTTGAATTTACCAGTGGGCTGACACAGGGCTGTACAGTGGTCATGTTAGCGCTGTTGCCTTGCAGGTAGATAGACCTGCGTTCCAATCGCAGCCAGCGCCCTTCTGAGAGCTGCTTGCATGTTATACTTGTGCATGCATGAGTTGCTGTCTCCTCACGCTGCTCCAAACCCTTTATTTCAAGCCGGGGAACTCTGTGCCATTTTGTCTTTCACAAAATCTTCCGGTTTTGAGCTTGAATCTGTCTGTGGTTGCTCAAAAGGAAACTCCAAAGATGACCGACAAAAATCAAGCAGCGTCTGAAATTTTGTCGGAAAACCACGCAGTGTAACGGCTGCTGTGACTGATGTCTGATTATTGTATTGCTTTGCCTAACTGTGAGCGCTTCAAACACGGTCTCTTTTCGCTTTATACAGTCGCTGTTGCTTTTGCTTGTTTTTTTTTCTGTGAAGCCTTCTGTCTCTGTTGCATTAGAGGCTTTTTGACTCGCTTTGGTTTAGCTCCTGCTGCTTCCCTCTTCTCCTCAGTCGCTGACATCTGCTGATGAGAGTTTTCATTTTGAGTTTTCAAAGCATTTTTGCCTCACATATTCTACTCAACAGATACACGTCTAAGTTGCTATTTTAACAAAAAAAAAACAATAATATACTGATGCCACATGTAGCCCTGCACTGCTAAATTGAGGAAACAGCTCATAGTGTCAACATAGCAGTGTGACTGATTACACCGATAGATTACACTCTCTGCAGTCATTAGAGACATAGAGTCGGGATAGGCAGAGCATGTGCAGCCTACCCTTGTTGAATGTTTATTACTTCATTTTGGACACATTAGAGTGATTTAACCACTTTAAAGCACCATGGAAACCCTCGAACGAAGCATAGCTTTGCAGAAATAACTGAACATAATTCTCTTGTGGTGCTGCAGGTGGCTGGCTACTCAAGGCTGCTTTTTTCACTCACATCGCAGTGCAGCCACAGGTCTGTGTTGCCTCTGCATATCATATTATCCTAAGGATTTTTGAAAATGCTTAAACAGTTGAATTACAATTTGAAATGCTGTGTTACACAGAGGCTGAATCCGACTTTTACTTTGCCTTCATAATGTTTAACATTAGGCAGAAGGGCAAGTTCACTGGTCAGAGGACATCAATAGCACGGTTCGTTATATTTTCAACTTTCACTTCAAGAGAAGGAGAATGAAAAACATGTGAAATTCATTTTTAAATGTAGCAAGAAACAGCAGAAAAACCAACGTAGTGGGTTGTAACAATGCGTCAGCAAACTTGGCCACACTCTTTGTATTCTTGGAAAGCGTATTCATTTCTCCCTAAGTTGAGCTTTATTTGTGAGAAAAATGCATGTGTATGTTCAGCAGCTGAGTATACTCACTGCAAAAAGGGAACTAAATGTAGGTAAAATCCTCTTATTTCTCCTGGTAATTTTCATTGATTTGAGCTGGTAAATCAGACTATTTGCCAATGGAGTACGATTCTGCACTTAAAATAAGAACAGTTCATCTCCATCATCTTATTTCAAGTGCAGGATGTTTAATTATCTTATTTTAGGGGTAGACATTCTCATTCCATTGGCAAACAGTCTTATTTAGCTGCTCAAATCAAGGCAAAATATAGTAAGAAGATTTTACTTACTTTTAGTTCCCTTTTTGCAGTGCTGTGTAGGGTTCCAAATCCCATCTGCATATGTCAAAGAGCTTAGCAAAATGAGAGGACACAATTAACTCATGGAAGTATAGTTTTTTTCTTTTAGAAATCTCAGGGTTTAATGTTTACACCCTGTAGGAAATACTCTTCACAATTTGTAATGATAACTATGCTTATCATGCTAACAACAAAAAATATGCTAAAGACAGTGTTAAAAGTACACTCCAAGTAATTCCCTCAGTTTTAAACTAGATAAGTTAAACTAGTTAAACCAGGTTTTACTGCAACCTTCTGTCACGCACACAGTGGGACGTCACCTCTGCTCCAGATTCAAATAATGATGGGCGTCATGGAAAACTCACTTTTAATGAAGGAAATCTATCAAATGTAGGTCCATTCAATCAATGGTTTACTTTACTTTCAGTTTTACTATCTTGTGCGAGGAGGAACAAAGAATTGCTCTCCCCACCAAGTCACAGTATGCATATATACAGCAGTCCACAGTTGCCTAAAACAGAACAAGCTGCTGGTTAGTGACTGTTGCATCTGACACCCCTAAGGTCGAGAGTGTCCGCTATTCTCAGTAAAGAAGCATTGCTACCTCTTCAGTCTTCAATGACAGGAAACAGGGGGTAAGATGTCCTTTTCACCTCCTTGCACTAAGCAGAGCTAAAGTTACGTAGATGCACAGTTTTCTTCGTCAACAGTCACTTTGTCACAAACAAATAGATATATTGACCTTGAAGACACTGAACAAATATAAAACTGTCCTCCACACAGGAAAGATGGATATAAATAATTTGAGCAATGTTTAATTATAGCTTTTAATGAGACAAGACTCATTGAAACAATCTATAGTGCTTACTGTGAAGCCACAGAGTAAAATCTGCACCTAAATGATTCTCTCTGTCTTTGTCTTTATTGTTTATTTACTACTGAATTTTAATATGCACAGCTATGTGAAACACACATTCTAAACTGATAACTGTAATGTTTTCATAGCACTGTTATATCAGTCTCTAATTGACTTTTTATTGTGGTAATATATATGTTGTCTGCATTCATTTATTTACTGTTGACAATTTTCTGTAAACCCCAAGGCAGGGTGATCCATCTCTTTTTGCGTTTTTCTTTAATGGTGGAAGTTACCACAGACAGCAAATTAAGTCTAATTGGAGAAGAGCAAAACACAGCCGACACAAAAAAGGAAAATAAAGTAGCTTTTCAGTCTTTGTAAGAAAAATATTGGCAGCAAACCTAAAATTACACTGGCCATTGTTCAATTACTGGTGCCAGCTGCTTTGTTTTGTTTTGTTCAGTCTTACGTGACATGACTCTTGTGGCTCTAATTAAAGCGTCTTTTGGTGAAACCTGGCTTTTTAATCATTTCTACAGAGAGGAAAATAAAAGGAAGCCTTTAAGTGGAGGAAATGCAAAAATCGCAAGTTTTTACTAATGCAAATGCTGCAGAATGTTCTCCATAAATGGGATAAATGTTCCGACAAATTACAAGAAAGGTATGTTTCTGCCAAACAGCAAAGTTTTCATTAAGGCGACAGTTTTTTGTTCAGTGTACATAGAAAAAAAATAAGCGTGTTGAGTTTATTCCCTTAAGAAGGTGCGTAATGTGGAATGTAATCTAGTCGCCCTGGACTAGAAAACCAGTTCACAGGTTCTAGAAGTTGGTCAACGCCGTGCAGCAGATGTGAAGCACTTCTCAGAAACTGTGGGTTTACAACTAAATAAGCATTGTTCAAGTCAAACAGTAAAACATTTGCTTTGTAAAGAAAGTGGAGCCTAATTTCACTTTTCCCTGACGTTCTCTAGAGTGAGAACATTTACAACACAGATCATCGTGATTAGGTCTGGAATAGAATGTCAAGTCCTTATAACACATTTGTATGTATGGAAATAAATGTTAGGATGATGATTTTAAGATTTACGCCTCAATGAGCTAACCACTACTACGGACAAACCATTATGTTCATTCTGCTAACAAGTGAAAGAAGTCACAAATCCATATGCATGCTGAGCTTCATCAAAAGTGAACACACCTGGTCAGATCTCAAGATTATATTTCATGCAGGTTGATCATTAGTAGACTATAAATTGCTGCTTCAAATTTCAAAACGAAGAAATTAGAGCAGGTTAAAAAAGGGTAGAGAAATTTGAAAACTGTCTCAAAACTAAACCAGGGTGTCGGATTGTCAAAGATTTTAAGACCACAGTCTTAAAAAGTCCATATTTGCATGAGTCAGGCTTTCATAACATTTTAATTCAGGCTTTTGGACTGAAAGAAAAAGGAAAAAAGCTTTAGGTCTTTGAAACTGCCAGAATTGTTAAATTGTTAAAGCCTTACACAGCGCTCATGCATTACCAAGGTTGGTAGCACCAAGACTGATTTGAAATATTTTTAAAGGAAAATGGTTGTTAAGAGAATAATGTCCCCTGTGCCGAGTTAGAGAATCCAGTAGAGACTGTCCATGAAGAGGTAGACCGGTCCACAGGCTCATAATCATTAGAGAGCATATGCAAGAGGAGAACTCAAACCAAAAAACATATTAAATCACCATGTCTCTTCCCACACCACAAACATGTCAGTTTCAACTTTGCAAAGGAGCCTCAGACATGGGACATGCAAAGGTGGAAGAAATTTTTAATTCTCTGATAAGAAAAAAAATGAAGAAGGCTTCCAGCCTTATTAACATTACAGGAGATATTCTGAAGGTGCAGTGAAGGATGCTCACTGCACTGAGGCTTCAGGTAATGAAACAGCTCCTGGATGTTGTAGCAGGCGTCTGTCTTGAAAGAGGGACCTGGTCTGTGCGCTGATGACAGGACAATGCTGCAGTTCACGAAGCGCCTCGGAGAAAGGCCTCAGTCCAGGAGAATAACGCTCTCTCTTTGACCCTTCTGCATGTCCCCCTGACCAGAATCCCATAAAAACAGCTCAGCGAGGACAGGTCAAATTTCCCCAGATGCAGTTGGTAAAAGTGAAAGGCATTTCTCTTTTCGTCTCTTTCTTTTTTGTGTGTAAAATTGAAAAAAGGTAATTTAACAGTGATGCCAAGTAAGGTTACAAAGCTCGAAAAATACAAAACCAAATCAAGGCAAGCTGTAACAAATGTCAACCCTGAGAAACCCATTATTTTCTCAGTCCATACCCCATTTTTATAGTCATACTCTGTCATTTTGACTATGCCTAGCTCTGTCTCCTATCTGTAAACAAATCCCATCCATGCACATATCCATAAAAAAAATCTGTTTTTTTATCATAGTAGATACCTTTTTTATTGCTCATGTTGTCATATATTCATTGCAAAAAATCTAATCTGGTGTAATTATTATGTATTACTATACATAATATTTTATACAATACCCAATTCTATTGAATATTTTTTGTGATCCAGGTATGGGTCAGTTCACTTATGAATTATGACAAATTATGACCCCTGATCAAACCAAAATAACTCAGAGCAACCTCCTGCTGGTTGATATCATTTACTTGAGTCCCATAAGTTATTTCCCTTGCAGTAGTCTACAATTAGCTCAGAGAATATAGCAATTAAGAAATCCAAAATAACAGGTTATAGATCATGAAACATAATTATAGAAAATTAAATCATTGGCTGTCAACACAGCTGAGAAATGTATCCGAGGTAACAAGATGTCTTGCATGGCCAATTAGAAACATCCCCATGGCAGACAGCTCCATTTCACAGCCCAGAAAGTCGGGCATCACTTTCTAAGGCAAGAAAGCTGCAAAAGTCTAAGATGGCAAATGTAGAAAATGGAAAACTCCATTTAGTTAGAAACCCATTTAGTTAGTCACATATGGGCAAAAAGATCAGATTTGGGTCACATTTACCTGCAGTGTGAACATAGCCCAATACGTCACTAGTTATTAAAATAGTACGTATTTGAAAACAAGTAGTTTCAAAGTGCAGTTTATTAACACTATATTTTTCAGAGTCACATGGTTCTGCACTAGCTTTGTGATTCTATCAAACTTTCTGTCTTTTTTCTACACAGTGAAATAGTTTCTAGTCCCAACCAGCGTTTCTGCAGTACAGCTTTAAAGGGCTTCTCCAACATGGGCTTAAATAAGTTAAGAAAGCCTCCATAATCCTCTGACAACATGTCACGTGAAACATCCACGGTTATTAAAATTAGCTTCATAAGAAAATGTTCACCTAGTCCAACTGGTGGCAGGTTTTAAACTTGCATTGTGATGGAATGGTCTCGATAGTTGGAGCTCGCAGCTGGGAACGACGTTGCAGCCGAGCTGAGCACGTTCTAGTTGCAACAGTGGGATTTGCTCTTTGTTGCCACTTATTTAGCACTAATGAAATGGCAAATCTGTACAAGAATAAACAGGCAGGGAAGCCCATGTTGAAGCCAGACATGGTTGTGTTTAAAAGGTTTGTTAACAAAGGCAGGAATCCTCTGCAGGGCAGCCTGGATCTGGGGACAGTGTAACCAGATTTGATGGGTTTCCACCCAATTGGGCTTCAATTGAACATGTTGGGCTGGAAAACAATAGCTTTGGGAGGTTTATTAAAATTTAGGTTACTTTTCAAAACATTTGGTGGGTTTTTAGGAGCAGTCATTGGAAAATGCTATCAAAGTAGTCATTGGGTGGCAGAAAAGCAAAAAACTTCTACATTTCAACAACATGTTTCCTTGGATTAATTTTATTAGTTTATTTATTTTGAAATGTCTAGAATCTGTCAAACCTGACATCACTGATGATTAATGGTCATTGGGTAATCAAGGATCGCTATCTTTTTTTTTCCTTTCTCTTTTTGGTTAATCAAGTATCACTATGAATTGGTATTAGTCAATGTCTATTGCGAACACCCTAAATGAGGTTTCATGACTGTGTGAAAGAGAAACGTTAGATTGATCTATACTCTGTAAGATAGAGAAATAGACGTTAGAGTTAGTTAGATTTACAGCTCGTGTTGCTAGGCTATAGATACCTTTGTTTGCAGTTGCTACGTGATTGGGAAAGGGATCTTTGTGTGTAGGTTATTTGGTTGCCTGATTGCATATTTTGTAAGGAGCCTTTATATGCAAAGTTTGTTCTTTGCTTTAGTGCAGCTGTGTGCTAATGGAATGTTGTATATTCAAATTTTAACATAAGTTCAAGAAAGGTTATGACGTGGGCGGGTTCTTTTGAGCTGGGCTGGTTTTACGCTGTGTTTGGCCTGGAAACTGTCAGTCAGATCTGACAACACCGTCTGGTGATGCTGTGAGCTGGCCACTCACTGCAAAGGTATACAGGATGGCAAAGCCAGAGTCCAGGAGATAGATGGTTGGAGATGAGATGGGCAGACAGATCCGATGGGCTAGTCAAGGCTCATTGTTGTGATAGCAATCCAGGCCGTGGAAGCACAATGATATGCAAAACATCAAGGCCATCTTACCCTTAGCTTCTGACAGGTTTATCTTGTGCAGCTGCAAAAGATAAAGGAGCCTTTATCAGAATCAACTTTAGTTGGCAAGTGTGTGGGTACAAACAAGGAATTTGTCTTTGGATTCCAAACCTCACATTGTGAGAACAGACAAACTAGTTGAATTATGCATCGATCTATAACAAAAAACACACACATATATATACACATATATATATATATATATATATATATATATATATATATATATATATATGAATGAAACCTCTGACAAAAAGGCATAACAGTGGGAGTTGTTCGGAGAATCACTAAAAACAATTTCTCTAACATAATATCTTTCAGCCAGATAGTGCATTTTAAATCTTCAATTTGTAGTTGCATCACATTTACCCTAAAGTTACTTCTAATTTAGTTTTACCCATAGTGTTTTTTCCCCCTCATCAGTTAGTCTCACAGCAGGGAAAAAATTGGGTTCAAGAGGTGGGAAACGAATCATACAAATGCCTGGGGGAAAAAAAACATCAGATCCACCCCACACTTTGTTTTTCTGTAAATTTATTTTCTGTACTTGAAACACAGAACTTTGGCTGTTGAATTATAGACGGTAAAAACCTGGAGAGGAAATTAAATGATGGAAATGTTCAGAAATGTTTTTTATGCATGTTTGACCATGCTCGGATGTTCCCATATGTGTAGGAAAATATAGGCAGACAATCAAAAAAAAGTGTCTGTGAAAAACATGGGCACTGATTTTAATTTAAACCAAAATCAAACCCAGTGATGTTTTAATTTACCTCCAGGGACTTGAGTTTTGTTCTGGGTGAACTTTTCTACATTTTGTCACATTCCATATTCATTCAGCCCCCTTCAAGGCAACTACAGACTTTGCAAGAACACAGATGTTTGCTCCCATTCAAACCAGGGCTGCAACGGCAAAATTAAATTAGCTGTTTACATGCAAAAAAGGTTACAATTGGATTGAAATAGCCATAGAGAGAAAGAGTTGCGACACTCCCATTGGACTCCGTTGTACGCTTTTTGCCGCCTACTTCCAGGGTATGCAGCCTCGCGTAGTTCCAAAAAGCCATTCTATGGCGTTGGACATCATTCACTTCCATTGCTGACTGTCGAGTAACTTCTGAGGTAAGTTGATTAAATAGCTACCTGTTTTGAATTGCACAGTACAATTTATATATATATTCTTAACTTGGTAGACAACCGTTGTGGTCTGCGGGTGACCACTTATCAGAAGTGAGCTAGCTGCTAGGCGAATGCTGAATGGACCACGGCAGACCTAACACTACCCCGAAGGTAAGCTAATGGCTGAATTGGAATTTATAAGCATGGTAATCAATAATACAGCCCAGTCGCGATAAAATGAAAATCATGAGACATCTGTCATCACATGAATTATATGGAAAAGAAAAGTTAAGTTAGAGCCGTTCTAGCCTGTACTCCTGTCCATACGAACATGAACATAAGCTTTTCCCTCCAAAAATGTAAAACGTATCTAAGTAATATACAGCTTTTTGTTTGTCGCCCTGCCTCTCAAAATGGAAAACTGACATTAACAAATATGTAATCATGCAATAACAGCTGAAAAAGTAGTAGGGTGTATGTTTATATATATATTTACCGTTAAATAACGCAATCGCTGCTGTCTGTCCCATAGAAGAACATGACAGCCAATGTATGTTTTGGAACTATAGCGGTCTACATGAACCACGTGACTGCCCTGGCGATGACATTAAAGAGTGTCGCAACTCTTTCCATCTTTATGGCTCTTGCCAAAACCAGCCTTGTGTTTTGTTTTGTTTTTCTCAGCTGTTGCAGAAGCTGACCCCAGACGGCGTGGAGTGGCCTCCCACCTGCAGCCGGCACAGGACCCATTTTCCCAAGGTTAGAGCAAAAGCTAAGCTAAAATCAGCCGCTGCAACCTGGTCAAGAACCCCCATGAAGGAGCAGAAAGCCACCTGCTCCAACAGCCACGTTCAGTTAGCCCATAGCTGCCTTCTAGCCGCATGGCGCAGATCAGAATCAGCCTTCACCCTGCTTCAACTGCTTCCAACTGGATACCCAAAATGAACCGAACTGACACAGAGGCACGGACAGGTTTGGCAGAGAAATATATAGGGAAAGTTAAATGGTTTATTTAGAAAGGTTTACTTGTTGTGTTTTCACTGTGTTCTTAAACACGTGGAGCTAACCGACATAGCTCCCATTAGCATTTTGAAACCATACCATGCTGATGTAATTCGAATATGGTTGTTACAAACGTTATCTCCACAAGGGTTTTATACATTGATGGGATTAATGTTTGTGTTATCCGGTCCGCTCTTTACGACCAAAATAAAGCTGAAGCTTTTTGAAACTAGTGCCGTATGTCCGCTAGCATAAATGGTATTAGCTTCCCGGGTAAACTACGGTTCGTTTCAAACATAATGTTTGTTTCGTTTCGCTGCACCATCATTCGATAGTGCTACGAGCGTCACTGCCGCATTAATATGGAGTATTAATGTCGATTTAATGGTGTTTTGTAAAACTTTAGGATTAACCAGTGACTGATCGCTACAGCGACCCTTACCTTTCCGGAGGTATAATGGCATTGATAAAATCGAGCGTTCTAAAGTTTACAGATTTTAACTGAGAAAATTGATGTATAAAATGTTATTTTATCAAATAATGTTTTGTTTACCTCAGGATTTGCATTGTGAATGGGTTGAAACACATACTACCAAATGTTCTGAATTAGTTAAGCTAATTGATGTCATTCCATGTTCTTTAGGATGAACTTTGGTTCTCTAACTTAGATCTGCAGTGAACCAGGATTCACTGAATTATTCTCATGATGATCAACCATTTTATTTTGTTTTATTTTGTGTGTACATAGTTCCTTAGCTTCTTTTTATTTTCATTTTGCTTAGTAGTTTTAGTTAAGTTTCACTTGCCTAGTAGAGAGGATTTGTTGATTGAAATATAGTGTTAATTCAGACAAACGGCATTTTGTAGTGATGTTCTCTTAATGGTAATTTTATTTCTGTTAATAAATTCTTGAACTTGAAGAGAAGTTGTCACTCATTTATTCTATATGTGTGCAGAGTTTGCTGTTAAAAGAACATCAGTGCTCGGTTCATTCCTACAGGGGAGGTTGAATAGAAACAGGCCCATTTTTGAGAAAAAAAAAAATCAAACCACATATCCTGTTCCTTCAATTTGAAGCTCATTCGCCATTCTGTGTTCCTACGTATGTCAAATAAAATCCCAATGAAAATATAGATGTGAAACTAATCAAAAGACGTTAATGCTTCTGCATGGCACTGTACTGAACCCCCAGAGCCTGCTTTTAGATGGAAAAGACAAATATAAAAGATTTTAAAAGTCTTTCTGTAGTTTTGTTGGAGTTGGTTTCCTTTCAGGAGTAAAGGGAAGGGAAACTGAGGAAGAGTGACAGAAAAGGGTGAAAAAGTCCACCAACATCCTTAGAAAGTCTGCCTTTAGTAGAGAAATGCAGGAGGCTATGTAAGTACCCCCCACAGCCCTGATCTCTGAATGCCAACAGCAATGTGGCACCTGTTTAAATCTGCAAATGTGACATCCCCAAGTACAGCGCTCTGTTTCCAGTTCCACTCACAGCCTCTATCCACAGGAAACGGCTCGCTCAGTGGAAAAGGCCGAAGACGTGCTCCCAGGGCTCTCTGGCTGTCAAAACAGATCACGTTTTACTTCTTCACTGTTGTCTTTTTTTTCCTCTGAAAACAGTCAGCGTTCTGTTTATTTTTGGGTTTGTTTTCAGATCACTGACTGTGCACAGCTGGTTGTTCGGGGGGGGTGAGGAATTATCAGCATCACCTTGGCAGGTGGAGTTCAGCTTGATTAGAGGAGAGAGCTGTTACATGTGTATTGCCATGGATCTCTACATCTAGTTGTCATTTCAACTCACCTCCTCTGTGTCTAATTCCACTGAATCACTGTTTGTGTATTTTGTGACTAAAATGATCTGTTCCGTTTCATTTTCTTCCTTTTCCTCCTTTCTGCCATTCTAATCTCGCGCTTCTTTGGTTCTTTATTTTCTGGAAGGTTCAAATAATTATACAGCATGACACAAACATGGTAAACAACATGTCGATATTACTACCCAGAAAAAAATCTACTGTTGCTTTTGTTTTAACCATTAAACCCCCACCCCCTCTTTCTGCAGGATGACTATTGGCATATTGAGTGAGGCAGGATTAATTGCAGCTCAATGTCTATTACTGCCAGTGCTGCTTGGCTCAAGTCGGCGTTGTAGGGGAGGAACAGAGAGATAAACAGGGAGAAGCAAAAGGAACGTAGAGTTAGAGCGGCTAGTTTTCAGCTGTCTCTGTCCCTGACATTTCCTCCTTGTCTCAGCACAATCTCTGGCCTCCTGTTGAACACAGTCCTCTGATGACCATCGCAGCGCTGTGAAGAGAGCTACTATCCAAGGACAACCACACAACACCACACAACACAACAAGTCAAAAATATTTAAGGTCAACAAACCACAAGAAAAGATTAAACATGTACAGTCATGAGAAAAAGAAAGTACAATCTCTTTCTTGTTGGTTTTATAGATGAGGAGATACTAAAACCAGAAACATATTAGGTGTTTGTGGCTATTTATTTATGGGCGGGTCTCATAAGGGCTGTGTTTCAAGCAGGTTTGCTGCTGTTTGCTCAGATTGTTGTCCTAGTTTTGACCCAAATTCATGAAAAGCTTCAGCTGTACAACAGCTAACCTCAAATCTTGAATGCAGACTTTGGTTAACTCACTGGCGTCTTAGCTGTCAGGTTCATGTGAGTTCAAAAATAAGCCCAATTATCATGTGGTGTTCTGTTGCTATTACCGCCAAACATGATCTACTTTGGTCTCATCTATCCAAAGGACCTTGTTCCAGAAGTCTTGTGTTTTATTTAGATGGAGTTCTGCAAACCTGAGTCATTATACCATATTGTTTTTGGAGAGAAAAGACTTCTCTTGGCAACCCGTCCAGACAAGACTTGTCAGGTCTTTGTCCAATTATCCTGTCATGGTGTTATTCAACACATTGAGGCATCGAGTCTGATACAGAACTGCTGCGGGATTTTCATCTTCTTCAGAACTGCACAATCTGACCTTGCTGTAAAGTTGCTTCTTCTCCATTCCTGGGAAGATTGATTAAAAATGTTTTGCACTTGTACATAAGCGCCATCCCGGTTTGTTGATGAGCTTCTGAATGTATGAAAATGGACCTATAACCCTTCTCAAATTGATACAAGGGCACTTCCCTTTTATTAAAATAAAAGTCTTATATGTTCTGCTTATCTGAAAATATCGAACTAAAACCAATTCCTCTTCCGTTAATTCAGATGTTCAACACAATAATTTGCTTACAACACTATAATTTATACTTTAGGTCTGAGCATCTTTGTTCTTTACAATTGAAAACTTAGACTTTGACAACTTTATTGTCATTTTGCATGTACAGAGTGCGTACAGAACCAAATTTCGTTGCATACAGCTTACGACAGTGTAATGGGATTTCAGGTGGAATAAGGCAACATTACAATACAATATAAAATGCAGCAGTGATCAGATGTAACACAAAGGATTTAGGAAATTGTTTTTCAATATTACTCAAAATTCTCCATCTCAGAGTGAGGAAAAGAAAACTGTAAACTGTATTTAGTATAAAATAATCAAGTGTATAATCCATTGGTCATTACAAAGACAAAAAGAGCATAAAAATTGAACGACTGAAATAATGCTACTAAATATTCCTGTGTTAATTTACCCCTTAGGACAAGCAGTTGGCCTCAGGTTTTAAATCCTAGCCTACGGTAATGCAGGGTTAGAGCTGCACTAGATGTTGTGGATCTGATGAGAAAATGTTTATTTAAGTTTTTAGAGACTCAAGACTTGACTCTGAATTAGATTGATGGAGTTGAGACTTGACTTGGACTTGTCAAAAAAGGACTTTTGAATATCTCTGCATCGAAGGTGGTGCAAGTTCCTTATTTATTTATTTACCTATTCATTTATTTGATATGGACATCATAAACACATTGGACAACCAGATGTACTGCTTAGATGTTAGCACAAGTGCTAGTTTTTAAACACCAGTCCGTAGGGGGCTTTTAGGACAAAATCACAATTACTATAAATCTAGTAAAAGGAAAAATAGAATTTACATCAACAGTGCAATAAAAGAGACATTTCATTGATTAATATTGTGTGAACAAATGTGTCCTGACTTCAATAACTGTTTTAATCCTCTGTTAAAGGTGTTAGTATCAGTCTGTTGTTTAAGACCAGAGGGTTAGAGAGTCCCACAGTTTGGGTCGTTTATAGGAGGAACTGGACTGACCAAAGGTTGTTCTGAACATAAGGACAATACAATCCTCACTAACTGAGCTCCAGTAGATGGTCTCAGTGAGCTCTGATGTCTGACAATAAAAGAAGAAAACAGAGGTGACACATGATCGTTCACACATTTAAAACTTCATTTCCGTGTGCTAACATTTACAAAGTTTAGCAAAAAAGGGAAAAAAGCTTAAAGATGGTGAAATGGGCCTTGTGTGAAGTGTGGAATCAAATGTGAACTACGACCTTTTATCATTCTGTACTGTCAGCATTGAAGGCAGAATGAAACGCCAAAGGTATGTTACTGATGAAACAAAATCAGCAGATCCAAATTACCTTTCCTGGCACTGACAACATTAATTTGTCTTATGTTAGTGTTCGTGTTGTAATTAATGCTGACATTACATGAGGCTAAGAATCGTAAGTAACAGCATACCTTGGTGACTTTGGAAGTTAGATGTTGTTAAAAGGCAATAAGCACTTTATATCTAAGCTGCAGTGAATCTCCTGGCATCTTCATTTAGTTTAAATTCAGATTAATTAGCCGCATAGGATGCAGCTAATGGTTGGTCCACGAAGGGTCAAGACCGAAGAGGACTTCAGTCATCTCAAAATAACTCTAATCTCATAAACCACAAAGGCATTCTTGCAGTTGTCAGGTTATATACACATAACCTGATGATTAGTAAACAAAGGAAATGGAGGCAGAAGCTAATCTGTATATCACGTTTTCTATCATTAACTGACAATCAATACATAAAAAACAAAAAAGTGACCACAGGCTCAGGTCAAATATACTGAATGTAAAAATGGACCAAAGGAAGTAATTTGATTTTATATTCTAACTGGAAACTTCTGGCTGTTTTACTGTGCATGCTGGTTGTATTAAATGATAATATCTGAACAATATTATAGAAGAAATGAAATCAAATTGTTAAAAAGTTGAAAAACAACAAATGAAGCACACATAGTTTAATAGTGAATGTTGATGCATTTTTGAGTGTTTTTTTTTTTTTTTTGAGTGAATAATGAGATCAGTCACTGCTACCCAGTGACGCCAAACTCACTGGGCAGCAGCTCTCTAAAGTCCGGTGTAGGTACCGGGACCCCGTGTAGATCTGAATGTAAAAATGGACCAAAGGAAGGAATATGATTTTATATTCTAACTGGAAAGGTTTAGCTGACCTGAAAGTTTCTGTCATGCTGAGCGTAGAATCTTGCAGGATATCCATCTGCTGTAGCGATCAGGACGTTTCAGACACATGGTGTGTCGAGCCGTGCTCCACTTTGGAGATGAATTTTCCCATTAGTTCTGTCCTGCTGACACAGTAATGTGCTTCTACACAGTGTTTCATAACCACAGGTGGCAACCTCATGGTGCATTCAAGTACATGTTGCACACCAATAGATGTTTTATTGAAACAAATCTTAAAATTATACAGTCAAATTTTGTTTTCACCAAATGTCACTAGGGTTTGCTTCAACACTTCCTGAATAACACCCTGAGCTATTTTCAAGTGATTTACAATTCAGTTCAGTTCGATTCGATTCAAAAATCCTTTCTTGTTTCCAGAGGGAAAACTGTAACTCATGCAATGCAGGGGTCTTGGAGTTGTTGTAGATGATGAAGGCTGTGGGCAGGAAGGATCTTCTGCAGTGATCTGTCTTACAAACTTCTGGCTGTTTTACTGTGCATGCTGGTTTTATTAAATGATAATATCTGAACAATAGTATAGAAGAAATTAAATCAAATTGTTAAAAAGTATAATTACAACAAATAAGCACACATAGCTTAATACTGAATGCTGCTGCATTTTTTAGTATTTGTTTTTTTGAGTTAATAATGAGATCACTGCTACCCAGTGACACCAAACTCACTGGGCAGCAGCTCTCTAAAGTCCGGTGTAGGTACCAGGACCCCATGCAGATCTGGTACCTACACCGGGTCTATTAGGTTGAAGGGCTGCAGGTGTTCAAAATGTGCAGTAAGTCTTTGATGTGACGCTCTGTCTGCCTTTGCACACTTCAGTCTTCAACTAAGTTAGAAATACAGTTGACAACGATTATATCAGTTATGGTGTGTTGAGCACTATAACTGATATATGATGGTCAGTCCAATCAATTAATTGCATTTATTTAAAAAACTGCGTGGAAATATGATGTCTTATTGTGTCCCTGTGCACATCTGGAGCTGGAGTCTGACTAAAAAAAATCACTTTGGTGTCAGGTTTTGAGTACTAGAGGAACAGTCAAAGAGTAATTCATTTTACTAATGTGGAATGAAGGCTTACAAGATGCAAGGAAAACAGGAATAGATGAGACCAGAACGAGGAAGAATGACAGAGGACCTGGCAATTGGTGCTGGCTGGGCCAACAATACGTGTTTATAGGAGGGGAAACGGGAGGAGTAGCAGGTGACACCAACTACACAGGTGAGATGAGTAAGATTAAATTAAACAGTGAGGAAAGAGGGCAGTGAGCTGGCAGGAGCAGAGGGAGAAGTGAATCTAACAGGGAAGCATGATAATGGCCAGATCTGAGGGGAAAAAACAAACTAAACTAAGGAAGAGCAGAACTAACAGTACTACTAAAATAAAGAACAGAACTAACTAAAACAGGAACCAAAGCCAACAATCACAAGAGTGCATAATAAACATTCATGCTGAACAGAAAACCAAACTAATGACAAAAGCAAGATCTCAAGATAAACACTACTAAAGGTATAAACCATAAACAGACTGCAGGATCCCCAGGGAGCTACAATAAGTAATCAAACTCATGGGGATCCTGACCCTAACACATGGTGACAATAAAGATTCTTGATTCAAAAAAGGTTTAGACAAAAAAAGCGTAGTCAAATACAACGCTAGAAAACATAAAATGCAGTTTTTATCCAGGGGGGAAAATCCAAACCTACATAACTGTGGTTTATCACACCTGAGTTAACATTCTGTAGCCATGCCCAGGCCTGATTAATGCCACACCAGTTCTCAGTCAAGAAATCACTTAAATAGTACCTGCCTGACAAAGAGAAGTACACCAAAAGATCCTCAAAAGCTGGACATCATGCTGAGATCCAAAAAAATTAAGGAAAAATGACAAAGAAAGTAATTGTGATCTATCAGTCTGAAAAGGGTTATAAAGCTTTGGAACTCCAGGAACAACAGTGAGAGCCATCATCCACACATGGTGAAAACAGGGAACAATGGTGAACCTTCTCAGGAGTGGCTGGCAGACCAAAATGACCCCAAGAGCATAGTGACCACTCATCCAAGAGGTCACAATAGACCCCACAACAACATCCAAAGACCTGCAGGCCTCACTTGCTTCAGTTAAGGTCAGAGTTCATGTCTCCAACATAAGAAAGAGACTGGGCAAAAATGGCCTGCATGAACGAGGTCCAATACAAAAACCACTGATGAGCAACAACATTAAGACTTGTCTCAATTTTTATCAGAACTCACCTTGATGATCTCCAAGACTTTCAGGAAAATATTCTGCGGACTGATGAAACAAAGTTGAACACCTCAGAAGGCATGTGTCCCATTACATCTGGTATACAAGTAACATTGCATTTCACAAAAAGAACATCAAGCCAACACTAAAATATGGTGGTGGTATGATGGTCACTGGCTGTCTTGCTGCTGCAGGAACTGGATGACTTGCTGTGATAGATAGCACCATGAATTCTGGTGTCTACTAAAATAAAGCTAAAGGCGGAAATTCAACTGAAGAAACTCTTGATTACCCCATCCAATCGGAGGCTGATCCGACTCTGATGCAGCCAATCCGATTCAAGCTACGTCTCCTCGAAACCCAATCATCATCAGCGTTCACCTTTAAAAGCAATTCCAAATCATCTCTCGGCCTGCTTTTCAGCAAACGCAAGAACCAGCGCTACTATGTCGGATTTCGATTCAGTCAACCCACCTCCATCCCCTTCTCCACCATCGTAGCAAGCTTTTCTGACTTTTTCCTCAATGCTCCTTCAACCTCGCCTTCCAGAGTATAGTTCCTCCGGACTCTCATGAAGTTCACTGTCACTCTTAAAATGGTCCGGCAGAAGACCGGCATGTTGAGCCTGGTTCTGCCAGAGGTTTCTTCCCAAAGGGGAGTTTTTTCTCTCCACAGTCGCTTCATGCTTGCTCATCATGGACAGTTAATGTAAACTCTGTTATCCAAGCTGGACATTTAACCCAAGTAAATCACCTCACAAACCAGCCTCTATGGATTAACCAACATCATCCATCTAAACTCCACCACCAGTTTCAGGCCCGGGGGGAAATATCCCTATTCTCATACATTTGCTATCTACATTAAAGTATAAATCAGCGTTTATGTTTCCTGCTGGGCCTGAGCGCCAAAGTTACATCATTGTAGCAATAAATTCTTGTAATTGCATTTTTCTCTCTTTGTGAGTTTTTCAGCCTCTGAATGGCTGAAGAAAAACAACATGAAGACTTTGGAGTGGCCTAGTCAAAGTTCTGACCTGAATCCTATTGAGATGCTGTGGCCTGACCTTAAAAAGGCTGTTCATGCTTAATACTCTCCAATGTGGCTGAATTACAAAAATCCTGCAAAGGTGAGTGTCCCAACATTCCTCCACACCACTGGAAAACACTCATCACAAGTTATTGCAAACTCTTGATTGCAGTTATTGCTGCTATGGGCGGCCCAACCAGTTATTAGGTTTAGGGGCAATCACTTTTTCACACAGATAAATTTAGGTTTGTTTTGTTTTTTTCTTAATTATAGAAAGTATTATTTAAAAACTGCATTTAGTGTTTTGTTGTGTTGTCTTTGACTAATATTTAAATTTCTTTTATGTTCTGAAACACTTAAGCGTGACCAACGTGCAAAAAATAAGGAAGAGGGCAAACGTTTTTTTCACACCACTCTATACACAGATGAGATTTGGAGTAGAAGTCACTCTTCTTGTGATTATACTTCATTGGACTTGCTTAGATTGAAAACAGGCTTGTTTTCAATTACATAAGTTTTGTAACAAGGTCAAAATGTTTTAAGCCAATCTTGGAAAATAGAGATGTTGTATATTTGTGCGAGTAGTCAGTGCTGAATTATGCCAGGCAGAAAATGCTGTTATGCAGACTACCACGAGACAAAGGTAATGTACTATGCAGGATAAGTGAAGGGCAGTAAAGAAGACTGGACACGTACCTCAGCCTCGTCTCAGTCTGTGCCATTATGAGCATGTTAGAAACCCACAGTAATGCTACAATAGTCTTCTAAGTGTAAGCTAAAACACAAAGAGAAAAGCAAGGTAATGTAAATACCAATAAAATAGTGTTCACTTAGTTTTGCTCTTTACAGTGATTTACTTTTACTGCAGAAGTTGCCACAGAACATTTTGGGAAAAATTCACAGCAGCTTTGACAACCAGTGATTTAAAATCCGTTTGACTCACTATCTACTGTGAAGAAATGTTGTAATCTACCATTTGGAAATTGTTTAGAGGTATTTTGATCTGATTAGGATTGGTATTCAGATATTTTATAGGTGTTGGTTGTCTCAAACAGGGTTCAGAACTGCAATCAAAGGAAAGAAGTTGCAGGATAAAGCTTTCAGAGAAAAACATACATTTAAAGTGACAGTGTGTCACTACTTTGGCTTTTAATTAGCAAACATCAAACATTGCTTTTATAAATATACATTCTGGCAAAGTCTAATAACATCAAATCAAAAATTAAAGTGTTCTCATAACTTAGAGTTAGAAGTTTATAAATACACAGGTGTCATGCACCCACTGGGAGGCGCCATGTTGCATCTCTATTTCTGATTTCAGAAGCCGAAAGGTGCCAAACTCGTCAGCCATACGCGTTTTCCCTGTCTGTCTTCTACATGAGGATGTGCTGTTGGTGGTGGAGGAGTATAAACAAGCAAAGATAACCGTAGATTATTCTATGTGCCCAGTGAGAGGGAGAAAAGAAAAAGAAGTAATAACTGGTAGAAAACGAGAGTCCATTGGCGCAGCTATTATTACCAGGTGGAGATAATTCATGAGGGACTCAAAACTGATGTGGAGGTTACAGGCTTTCTGCTGGACAGCAGTTAACTCTATGTAACAGTGAAGTTTATTTTTGGTGTTATCTTAGAAACAGGGGAGTGTAGAGCAGCAACTACTCTGTTCTCCCGGTCCAGACTGCTAGTTTGTTCGTCTTTGTCTCTCTCTCAGAGAGCATGTGGGAGGGAGGGATATCAGCCAGCAGGTTCACTGACTGTAGTGCACAGCGAGTTTATAGTCGCTTTGTTAGAGCCCAAATAAGCAACTGCACATTCAGAAACGAGCAGAAAAAAAAAACAGACTAATGGAATTTACAACCAACTTTAGAAAGAAACAAGTGGACTTGGAAACAGTGCAAAGAACCATTTGAGACAATGACCATAGCTATTAGCAGTAACAAATACATGGAGGACATGTTGACATTGTCACATTTGTGACACTCCACGGCTTCCATAGTAGTTATTCCGTGCTTAACGACGAGGTCGCTTCTAATTAATTTAGCGCACCACTAGATGTGTGTTTAAATCTTATACGCTGGGACTTAAAAAATGTATTTTGTGTGTCATTCAAGCACTTTTATCATGATTTATTGTCATAATTCATCAAAAATATTTAGCTAAACAGAGAAATAAACTAATATGCTGTGGTTAAGTACATGGATATACATGGTACATGGTGATATGAGTAGTAATTGCAATGTCTACTGCATTTTCTATCAAATTCCCTCTAAATTGTGATGTTTATGATTCTTGATTATTCTTGTAGAACTTCTTAGGGATTTGATTTTCATGCCATCGGCATTGTATAAAAATAATCTAAATTATTAGGGTTAGCAATCAGCTTTCTCAGCCAATCAACTTCCCCTTACACCACAGTTGACTTCCAATTGCGACAAGATAGTAAAGCAGCAAGTATGAAAAAAGGCTCTAAAAACAAACTGCTGATACGCGAATACCCACAAACTATGGGTATTCGCATATTAGCCTTAAACCAAAGGCTAAACAACAAAACACCAAAAGGTTTGTCGCAGGCCCGGTGCAAACCTGTAAACTAAGACATACAAATGAGGGTTTCTTGGAAAATCCAGTCCTCTACTGACTCTTTTTCAAACAAGTGACTAGAAACAAATGTAACCATGCATCATTTTTCTTTTAACTAAACAGCAGGTGCAGCCGTGGGCCCCTCGGAGCTGCAGTCACAGTAGATGCCCCCTCTGCCTCTGGGAGTTTTTACTTTTTGTAACAATGCCACTTTTGTCAATTTTAATTTTAACAATTAACAAACAAACAAAAACTGACCCTTCCTAAAAGACTTTAAATAAAAAAGAACAATATGATGGAAGATTGTAGCAGTTTTGAAATAGTGCTTTTTTTAAAAAAAAAAAAAACTTGCCAATGCCAGCTCAGCTCTGGTATTAAATGGTTGAATAAATTATTTTAAGCAGACACAGAGTTGTTGTTTTTTTTTTTTCAAATTCTGAATGCATCTTGATTTCTGCAGTCTCCTCAGTCTTCCCCACTTCCAGCAGAAGAGCCTGTGCCCCTGGTGGCCCTAAATCACCTGCTGCCTCTGGCTGTGATTGAAGAAAAGATCTTGCTTGTTGTGGTGTTACCTGGCAAAATGTTCACACCGGAGAGAGCAACTGAGTAATGACTGCTTCTTGCAAGTCCCCCCAACCATTGGATTCCCTTTAAGATTAATGTGGACTTCACCCAAAACAACAAGAATAGGGGGACAGTTGGAACCAGGAAACAGAACTGAGTGTGAACAAGAGGCTCGGTGAGTCATCTGTGGGCTGTATATTTTTTTTATGTATCGCTGGAACAAAAAGTGGAGAGACTAGGAAACTCGTTGCATCTCACCCTATTTTTGTTCGTAAACTGATGTCTCCGAGAGTCGAGCTGTGCCAAGCAGACTGAGTAGGAGACTCTGGCTGACAGCATTAGCTTTGGCAGTTCTGGGTGAGAAAACATGAACAGTACAGCCTGAAGAAGAACATATTTTATTTTTGCATGTGGGCTGATACCTTCTTGCTTTTTGATTCAACGGCCAAATCTGAGACAAAAATACAGAAAACGAGTTGCATTGTTGATTTTGCTTAAATATTTGCAAATGCTTACTAAAACTAGCTGGTCAAGAAAGCTACTCAATGATTTATATACAGTTCCTTCCAAAAGTACGACCACAAACATGAATGTACTTTGTAAGAATTGTATGTAAATTACAAACAAGTGTAAATTGTCATAATTATAAAGTGGAAGGAAAGGGTTGGTTTTTAAACTTTAGCTTTAACTTTAGCTTCCACACGTGGAATCCTTGAATACATGTCCTTTCAGCCATATTCGTATATTGAAATGGAAGCTAGTGTCCCCATGCCTTTTCAAATTCATTTTTAGAGTGAACTCCTATGGCCCGCTGGGGCTCAAACTAACTACTACAGTAAAATTATTAAATCTGTGCTACACTATCTTATAATCCATTAACAAGCAAAAGAGAAAAAACAACCATAAAGCTAATGTGCAAAAATTGATGGGTTAGTTTTGGAGCATAAACCAATTTTCCATTTACACTAAAACCTGCTGGGTTAAAAACAACCTCACTTGGGTTAATTGCTAACCCAGCCTGGGGTTAAATGTGGACTAATCCACTCCCGAGTTGATTAAGACTAACAAATACATTTTGGCAATACCTTCCATACTCAATATTTAGCATTGTTTAAAATATTACTTCTATATGGACTTCCAGTAGTCTGTGTTAATGTTATGCATGGCTAGCACTAGCTTGCCCCAACTACTAAGCAGGCAAAATACCAAAGTATCATAAGGAAACCATCATACTTTCTTGTGTGAACTACTCATTAACACAACCCAGCAATATTAGCATCGTTTGGCATTATTTAACCACCGTAACATGTTCGAAGTCTGAGCAGAATAGAATAGAGAACCTTTAAATTGTACAAAGACCTTTGACTGAGTTGGAGCATGGAGTGAGATGTGTCCTGTGGAGGTGGTGCTGTCTGGGGTTACTGTAACATTCATTGGTACAGCTCTATTTAGATCAACCTCGTCTTGGAAAAAGCAGAACCAGCTGCATAGATGAAGCTGTGGTTGTTTGTAACAGACTAATGCCATTATTAAAGATCAATATTTATGAGCTCACCAAAACTAGAAAGCCAAAGGTTGCGGACCTCAACCCTTCGCTCTGCACCAGTAATTACCAACCTTGAGGGCCCTGGAAAACTTAGGAGGACCCTGGGCTTTAATGCCAAAGGGACAGTAAACATGTGCTACATATATCAAAAAAACTTAACATGCTAAGATGAGGAACAAAAATCTAAGGTTTAGTTGCATCACACTACAAAGCTGACAGTGCACATACAAACATTTAATACATTTGATTTTAGAAAAGAACATTTGTTTCAGTCACTTAAAGGAGCAATAAGCAAAATGGCAATATTTTAGATAGAAATAACAAAAAAATAATGACATGAAGAACTAAAGATAATATTTCAGATGGACTATGGTATGGCATCACACCAGAGCATCATTCACCAGAGCTGAAACATCCCATCTGATGAAGACTAAAGGGTAGCACCTGGACGACTAAATGTTACATAAATAACAGAGAGCTGCTACAAGCAATCAAAGAATGATGTTTTACCAATGTTGCTGTGAGTAGTAATCACCATGAATACAGAAGTCATCGAATTTTACAGAAGTAAATCGAATTTCTGATCCCGACTTTAGGGGCCAATCCAGTAAAATTTTCCGAACCCAAGAGGTCGAGAATTCCAACCAGCTAACACAAACTGAACGTACTATTAGCTCCTCCCTGTCCTAAAATTCCACCATCAGGGCAGCGCAGTTTTGGAGCAACAATGTGGAAAGCACCCCAGCAGGACAAAATGTTCTCTTACTAACACCCTAACCCTAACCTGATTTTCCACTTAAAGCTAATGGGGTACCGCGCGCGAGCTATTTTTAGAAACACAACGTCACGATGACGTCACATCACGTGGTAGGCAGTGGGGCAAACTCCGGAAACCCGTCGCTGTTTTGCTGTAAAAGAGCTGTGCGTTACCCTTGGTTTTACTCGGTAAACAAATGCTTTTTCCAAATCTAAGACCATGGTTTTTAAACATTGTTGCTATGGAACGTGCAACAGCGACTCGAGGAACGCTGATCGGCCGCATATGAAAGATGTTTTCTTCAAGACTGCCAAGGAGAAATGTGTGCGCTGGGAACACCGGGGCGGTCGGCCTACACAACAGTTCAACCCGGAAAAAGTTACCAAATTCAAGTACATATGTAGCAAGCATTTTGTTGGAGGAAAGGGCACAACCGAAGAACATCCTGACCCAATTCCAGCGACATCAAGTCAAGGTAAGAGTATTTTGGTGGCCGACATGTTAATAAAGAAGCGCCTGCTACCATGATAGCATATAGGCTATCATGGTAGCAGGCGCTAACATGATAGCCTGCTACCAGGATAGCTTACTCAAAAACATTTCAAATGAGACAAACATTAAACATATACCCATTCCTGGACGGTGATTGCAAACAACAACAAAAAACGGCCGACGCTGCCATGATCGCTGCGCAGGAAAAAAAACCAAAGCTTACCGTTCATCAACTCGGCCAGTTTTCCGGTCTTTTTAAGCCCTCGAACCTCAAGCCATCGTTTGAGCTGAAGGTTGGTGTGTTCTTCCACAGTGCGACCAGTAATCCGTGCGCCTGGGACATCGTCTTGGGAAAGTTTAACGGCTGTAAAGTCGGTCATATCCGTTATCCGTGCGTTCTCTCCTGTATGCATTCTCTCCTGTATGCCCTACCTAAGCGGCAAAAGGGGCGTTGCTCTTGAGACGGTGACGTCACGTGCGCGGTACCGCATTAAAATGTGATATTTAAAATTTGAATACTACGTCTGAGCCCAAAAAATATTTTCAATACTTAAACCTGGGCTTGATGAAAAGTATGTTTACTACCAGCTTAAAAGTTATTTCCAGTGGTACTTTTTCTTTGTGTGGTACACTTGTCTGTTGCTAATGTATATATAGAATATAAATCTTTTAAAAGAATCTAGACACAAGTGCATCAAGCATGTCGGACTCAAATTCTCAGTATTCCTGCATGCATTTATTCTTCAGAATGAGCTCAACAGACAGCTGCTGCCTGCTAAACAAATATTGTGGCTAAACTGAAGTAAAGCCTTGGAACATGCGTCACACGTTTGCAACAGGATGTGAAATCAAGTGTTTTACCGAGTTTACACAGAAGCAGCCTCTCCAAGGGCCTGCACTGCTGAAGACATAAAGCTCATCCACCGTGATGAAATTACAAGATTTCACCATGACTCAGAGAGAAAGTAATATCCAGAAGGATATGGACAAAAAAAGCACTTTGGAGAATTCAGCTCGTCGTCACAATGAGAGCAAGTCCTGAAATCGCTTCCCTGCACAGACGTGTGACAGAACAAGGCAGCTGTTAGCTTTTAAAGAAAAACAGCGTTGCACTGGCTGCAACGTTAGTTTACAATCATTTTCAGTTAATATTGTCTGATAAAGTCATGCCTGATATTTAGTCCTTTTGTCTGCAAACATTTATTGTGCTGTGTGTGTGTATTACAATTTACAACCAATTTTTTTTTTAAATCAACGCAAAGGAAAGTGCTATTGAGTTTAATTTTTGAACATCAGGTCTTGTTCCAGGAGCAAAAGAAGTTAGTGCAGTCTGATTTCCTGTACTTCTGCCTTCTGTGGGGTGTTAATGTCACAGGATGGGACCAGGTTCAGGAGGGGGAAGAAAATATGTTGCACCTTTGTTAGTTTAATGGTTTTTGTGTTTCACTGTTTTGTACACTTCAATGCAGTGGTCTCAGACTCCAGATCTGCAGGGCTGGTGTCCTGTCACTTTTAGACACCTCGAGGATCTGGTTTAGAGCAATAGAGGAACTGTAATAGATGTTCTTCTTGCTAATAATAACAGCTTTAGGTTATTTAAGCAGATGCATATGTATGTTACCAAGGACAGGGCTGGTGATGGTATTCCTGCATTCTTAATAATTGCTTCCTACAACGCTGGGCTCACATTGAATGTGGCGCAGATCCGGTGGCAGTGCCGCAGGGAACCCAAATAATAAAAAAAAATCATTGTGTCCTCTCGTATCAGTTGCATGTGGTTGCGGGTCCACAAGAAGGAAGTTTTGGCGGACCCTGCAGCGGTTACCGGTTCAAGCTAAACAGGAAACGTCAGGCGCTTTACTATATAAAGTTCCGGTGAATTTCAGAATAAAATCACCGCACCAACTTGCAGTGTGGTTTTCGTGCTGGCTGTGGAGGGTGGGTGGGAGTTCGCCCAACCAGTCTACATGTGCTTTGTGGATCTGGAGAAGGCATTCGACCGTGTCCCTCGGAGGGTGGGGGGGGGGGTTTGGAGGATGAAATAGGATATTTAAGCACACGTTTAATGAGTTTTGCCCTCGAAAGTGAAAACCATGTCTGGTTTTTAATCATTTAGGGAGGTTGGCAACAGAAAGGACCACATGAACTTCTGTTCTCGCCAGCGCCGTTTCCGCAACCGGATTTGCAGCTGGCCTAGGAGCAATGTGAGTTGGGGTTTGATAACTGGAACTGGATCAGAACCGCAACCCGCACCACAATCAATGTGAGCAAGGATTCATTTCCCAAGGCTTTTGTGTGCTCACAAATCCCCCTGCTAGTTAGAGACGGTTAACAACCAGACCAGAGACGCCAGTAACGCATTTGAGGCTGTCCTGAAACATTTCAGCCATAGTGATGAATGTCAAATAAAACAAATAAATTCCTCTTTAAAAAAAAGCATTTTGTGTTGACATTTTCAGTTTATAAGAATTGTGTAATTTAACAATTCAGTGGAATGTAATACTACTTCTCAAAATCTGATCAATAAAAAAATGTCAAAGCTTGAATAACCTTTATTTATGCATTACATTGGCTTTTATTTGGAAAAAAAATATTCTGCACGTTTTAGATGTCTCTGCTCCACCACAGCTTCATCAAATGATTGAAACGCCTCCTCAGCAGTCACCAAGGCCTGCAGAGGCCTGTTAATCACGTATTCATTTATTTCAGGTGCGTGGAGGAGGGAAACACCTAAAACATGCTGGACAGTGGGTCCTCAGGACCAGGGATTAAAATCCCTGCTCACACACTCAACAAACACTTCAAACCAGACTAGAAAAAAATGGTGTAATAAGTGAAACTCATTATTTCAGTGTAATTTCTTTACTGGATGAGATCACAGGTTCTCTGCAGCTTTTAGTGAATTAAATTTAAGACTTCTGTGGACCCTTTTAGGCCCAATATGAATAACATTTTAGGCCTGTGTGGATTATACAAAACAACTTAAGTTAACCTAATAACTTACCTACCTACAAACTTAGATTTCACTTTAATTAAAGCAAGTTCAATATAATTTACCTTATTTACGAAAATTGTTGTTTTTATTTGTGACTCCCTTGCTTTTTCACCTATAGGTTACCTTCACCTTGAAACACAGTATACCATTCATAAATTGTTATTATTCAATTATTGATTGATTTTACTTAACTAGAAACTCAGATTTTAAACCACAAGTTTGAAACAATTTTTAAAACCTAACATAGATATTTTAATTTTATTGCCTTTCAGAAACTAGAATTTGACATTTGATGATAATTTTTTGCAGGCGCTCATTATGAGGCTGTGTGTCTACTTTTAAATTCGTCCCCAGGGCTTTAAAGTTTTGTCAGCGGTAATGATGCCTACTTTCCTGAGAGCATTTAGATATCTGGGACCTAAATAAAGGTGCTTTGGGTCCTTGTATGAGAGGTTCTGGCTTATATAGAACGTAATGAAGGATTAATAAATGTGAGACTTTTTAATACCTTTTCAAGGCCCTGCACAAAGCCTGGGTAAGATCAAAATGGGGGGGGGGGACTTTTTCCTTTCTCGAGGTCAGAATGCTGTCCCGTGTCGCACATAAACCAACAAAGCGGGTCCATTATCTGTTCAGAAATTGGTTCATTACTTGAACCAGCCTTGCTCCAACCCTCATTGATGACGTCAGCAGCTGTAAAGGATCCGAGTCTGGACACACCCCTCACCAGACACACATAATTGCTCCCTGTAGTCCCTTTTGTGACCAAAAAACGAAAAACTGAGTCCGCATTGTTTTATTAACCACTATTTGGTTAACATGACCCAACCTGTTTGCTCACAAAATAAACCCTGAAGCTGGGTTAAAAAAACCCATCAGAGATTTATTTGGTTGTTTCATGCTAAACATGCTAAGATGTGTTGCTGAAGGATGAAGGTGGAGAAGTTCCCACGTTATGTTAAAACAACAAAAGATATTTGCGAAAGGAAACAACGACTGAGATGATCAACCTCTTGTTCGTCCTATTTCTGGAAGATGGACCAGATGGATCTCCACGCAAAGCGCTCCATACGAGACTTTCTCCTTGAAGAGGTTTGCAGGTCATCAGCAGATTCTTCTCTCCTGGCATTTTTTACGTTCACTGTCATGCTCCAGAAACCAGCAAATATGCCAGAGCGGTTCTGGCTGCATGCCAATGGTCTTAAGTATGTACAGTGGGTACGGAAAGTGTTCAGACCCCTTTAAATTTTTCCCTCTTTGTGTCATTGCAGCCATTTGCTGAAATAATAAAGTTAATTTTATTTCTCATTAATGTACACCCAGCACCCCATCTTGACAGAAAAAAAACAGAAATGTAGAATTTTATGCAAATTTATTAAAAAAGAAAAACTGAAATATCACATGCTCATAACTATTCAGACCCTTTGCTCAGTATTATATAGAAGCACCCTTTTGAGCTAATACAGCCATGAGTCTTCTTGGGAATGATGCAACAAGTTTTTCACACCTGGATTTGGGGATCCGCTGCCATTCTTCCTTTCAGATCCTCTCCAGTTCCATCAGGTTGGATGGTGAATGTTGGTGGACAGCCATTTTCAGATTCAATTCAATTCAATTCAATTTTATTTATATAGCGCCAAATCATGAAACATGTCATCTCAAGGCACTTTACAAAGTCAAGTTCAATCATATTATACAATATGATTGTCTCTCCAGAGACGGGTTTAAGTCAGGGCTCTGACTGGGCCAGTCATGAATGGTCACAGAGTTGTTCCCAAGCCACTCCTTTGTTATTTTAGCTGTGTGCTTAGGGTCATTGTCTTGATGGAAGGTGAACCTTCGGCCCAGTCTGAGGTCCTGAGCACTCTGGAGGAGGTTTTCTTCCAGGATATCTCTGCACTTGGCTGCGTTCATCTTTCTCTCGATTGCAACCAGTCGTCCTGTCCCTGCAGCTGAAAAACACCCCCACAGCATGATGCTGCCACCACCATGTTTCACTGTTAGGATTGTATTGAGCAGATGATGAGCAGTGTCTGGTGTTCTACACACATACCGCTTAGAATGAATGCCAAAAAGTTTGATCTTCGTCTCATCGGACCAGAGAATCTCATTTCTCGGTCTGGGAGTCCTTCATGTGTTTTTTGGCAAACTCTATGCGGGCTTTCATATGTCTTGAGGAATCCGTCGGGCCACCCTGCCATAAAGCCCCGACTGGTGGAGGGCTGCAGTGATAGTTGACTTGGTGGAACTTTCTCCCATCTCCAGACTGCATCTCTGGAGCTCAGCCAATTGATCTTTGGGTTCTTTTTTACCTCTCTCACCAAGGCTCTTCTCCCACGATTGCTCAGTTTGGCTGAACGGCCAGGTCTAGGAAGAGTTCTGGTCGTCCCAAACATCTTCCATTTAAGGATTATGGAGGCCACTGTGCACTTAGGAACCCTGAGTGCTGCAGAAATTCTTTTATAACCTTGGCCAGATCTGTGCCTCGCCACAATTCTGTCTCTGATCCCCTCGTTCCAGTTCCTTCCACCTCATGATTGTCATTTGCTCTGACATGCACTGTGAGCTGTAAGGTCTTATATAGACAGATGTGAGCCTTTCCTGATCAAGTCCAGTCAGTTTAATTAAACACAGCTGGACTCCAATGAAGGAGTAGAACCATCTCTAGGAGGATCAGAAGAAATGGAGTTAAATATGAGTGTCACAGCAAAGGGTCTGAATACTTATGACCATGTCATATTTCAGTTCTTTTTTAATAAATTAGCAAAAATTTCTACATTTCTGTTTTTTTCAGTCAAGCTGGGGTGCTGATTGTACATTAACGAGAAATAAAATTAACTTTTTGGATTTCAGCAAATGGCTGCAATCAAACAAAGAGTGAAACAAATTTAAAGGGGTCTGAATACTTTCCGTACCCCCTGTATGCAGTGGAAATAATCAGAAGTGTTACACATGGCACTTCCAACAGCTTCACCACCTTAAAGGAGAGAAACAGTAAGCCATGCCAAAGGTTTGAGGGGCTGTTGATTAGTCAGAAATATGGCACACCCACCATGAGCATTTGTGACCTGAGCAAGTTTTCTATTGCTTACTTCCGTGTCCAGGTAACATCCTTATCTGTATTCTTTAGAGAAACATTAAATAGCTAGATTAGAAGTGAATAAAGTCTTATGCATTTTAATCCACATTATCTGACTAGCTATAGCTAAATGGCTGTAATATTTGAAATAATATTTTTTTTATTATATTTTTTTTTAATTCTGATTAAAAACTCACTCTGTATTGGTGGGAATAAAAATCTATTATTGTGAGATTTTTCCACTTCTGTTAACCACTGTAGACAGCAGGCTAAAGGACATCATGTAGGCCGTGTTCAAAAAGCGCCAGGAGCAGATTTACCTCCAGCTGAGGAAAAGTCACCTGGATGTGACATATCCCCTCCTCCATAGCATTCTCATCTGTCTTCCACAGATCCTGCTGACCTTCTCTTCCCTGGTCTGGGGTGATACGACTCTCAGGAGGCTAAAAGAGCAAAACTGCCCTGGCTGATCAAACCAGTGTCCAAACTTCACAGGAGTTTCATTCATACTCTTCAGTATGATGATAATGAAACGCATAAAGAAAGCTTTATTAAAGTGCTTCCTTTAAGCCAGCGGGGATTGCACCTTTATCTAATGTCTAGAAAAATAAGGGCTCAAGTAAAACTGGTGGTTAAATTTAAAGCAGTGATCTAAAAGAAATGATGACCATATAAAATGCTTTCCATAAAACTTTATTGGGCAACTGTATGGCATGAGAACCTTGTGATTTCCAAGACAATGCTGCACACAAAGTTCAGTTTAAGTCAGAACATCAATCTAAATATTATTCAAGTTCCAAGAAAAGGGCTTTATCACACATGTTGATTACTAGAAAGAAAGAAAGAAAGAAAGAAAGAAAGAAAGAAAGAAAGAAAGAAAGAAAGAAAGAAAGAAAGAAAGAAAGAAAGGCCTTGTGTCGAGGACAGGAAATTAAAAAGAAATGAAACGGGGATAAGAGCAAAGGAGAACCATAAAATCCAATTTTTGGATTTTCTTTTACCACAGAGTCCTTCTGCCCTCAAGAGGCGTTAAATGTTACTACATCTGTTTCACAGGGTAACTGGGCTGTCTATGAGACAAGCCACTGTGTGCTTATTGAGCAGACCAAGCTAAGCTGACAGCTACAGGTTGCCAATGCCACAGAAGACGAGGGATATGGGATTTTAATAATTAACAGCAAAGATTTTATTAAAACCTCCCCAGAATATATTGCTGCTTCCTGATGTATGCACTGCATGTGGCTCCTGCTTACATTTACACTCGAAAACATTTAATGTGGGGACATTAAAGATCAGGAAAATTAGACGAATAATTGATCAGAGATATATTTCATATTAGCACCGAAAAATATTAATCCTGAAGTAAACAAACTATTGTCAATTGACGCTGTTGGTCTGTTGATACATCTATACCCACTTGGTCCTGTCTTTAATAATAATCATAATATTAATAATAATGAGCATATTATACATTTGTAAGTATGTATAAATTAAATTATTATTTAAAAAGGGATTTTATTATATCAAGTGTTAGTTTTGTCAAATAAAATCCTACATTTCTATAATTAACTGCATATATTTGTTTAAGGATTTTACCCTGCACAGACAAGGGCGTATAGACAATGGAGGAATGGATGGAATTAAAAACATTAAAACATAAAAAAACATTAATTACCTTTAAGCTCTCAAAAGTAAAGTGTGTTCTAAAATAATTGGCTCAAAGTGGTGTGACTCGTGCACAAAAGCAGTAGAACTAGTTCCGGATATGAAGGTAAATGTTAATGCTCTTAATCTTTGGCAGCTGGATAGCAATTAAATATCTGCAAGTTGTTGTCTTGGTAGATTTAGAGATTTAAAATGTTGTGAGTGTACACTCCTGTCCAACATTAATGTTGAACGTGCAAACTATAGCGCACACACACACACACACACACACACACACACACACACACACACACACACACTGTTCTCTGATCCAAAAGGTAAACTGTGATTTGAAAACGCCTCTAACAAAATAATACATCACTTCAAAACACTCTAAAGAAAGTCTATTTGTGTGAATTTTTTTTTTTTACCTATTCCCCTCCTCGTCTGTTCCAGATCGATTTGTTTCTTTGAAGACGGATTGCGAGAAGAAAACAGAACAGCTCAATCCATCATTCTGTCTGCCCGAGGCCCTGCGCCATGAACAATATATTACTGGTGGTATCTGAAAGCACCCGCGGGACGCCGGCACAGTTCAAAGCCGTGGCCACAAACAAACAGAATGGAACCACACGACTTATTCCAGATCATTCGCTCCACTTCTTCAGCTTCATGCCAATTTGGATCAGACAGAGGCAGCACTTAAAGCGCTTTGCCTTTATCTGACAACCTAAACTCAAAACAAGAGGAGACGTAGCCGGCATTCATGAGCTGCTGCTGGACCTTCTCTGCTGCTTCCTGAGAGGAGCCACAGAAACACGCAGAAGAAATAGAGAAGACATGTACGGGGTGTATGGTTTCTGTGGATTCAAACCCTGATGTAAAGACAGAGCTTTTTTGGGGATTCAATCATTCTAAAAATGAATGATAACAATGGATTAAAAAAAAACATAGGAAGTGTATGTTTAGTTTCAGTCTTAGTTCATTTTGCTTTAGTGCTTTATTTCTGCTGGACAAAATAAACACTAAAACCTAAATAAGGACTAGCTTTCTATAACTTCCTCTGGAGGTCAAAAGCTCAATATCAGACAACAATAGTGAATACAAAAAGCAATTTTTGAACAATGATTTCATTTCTTAAGGAAAAAGCTATCCATACCAGCCTAACTTTGAAAAGCTGTAAAACAGAAATCATTCCCTGAACCTAACCGCTAGTAATCCCGTTCCTGGGGGCAACAAGTTTACAACAACTTGAAACGAGTCCTTTGCTATGGAGGAATCTTTACTCGCTCTTCTTTGCAGTTTTTATTTGGCCACTTTAGAGGAATTGTACAGGAACAGCCTGTTTAAATTCCTGCCACAGCATCCCAACCCGACACAAGCTCCGTCTCAGCTCCAAAAACCTTAGGCCTTTTATGGGCCATTCAGAGTTGGACTTGCTTTGTGTGCTTCAGATCGACGTCCTGCTGCACAAACCCAAGCGTGCATGAAATTAAGGTCACAAACTGGAGGCTGGAGATTTCAGATGTTATGGGTTGTTTTGTGACCTCCTGGATGAGTCTTTGATGTGATCTTGCACAGTTCTGTAGGCCGGCCACTCCTGGGACACTTCCTCACTGCTCCATGCTTTCTCCATTTCTGGATAATGGGTTTCAGTTTGGCTCGCTGGAGTCCCAGGGGTGACAGATGTCAATGATTTGGTTTCTTTTTGGTTCTCTAATGTCTTTAGATTGGGTTATATTGGAGTAATTTGGCAGCTGGGCAGCAAACATTGTGAATCAAAGTTAATCCACTGCTTAATGAAGGGTTGGATATTTTTGAATTTATTTTTTCTCATAGAATACGGTTGGTTTAGAAAACTTTTTCCACAATAATTGGAATCATTATTTGAAAAATGCTTTTTTTGTATTTACTCAGGTTATTTTTTAAGCTGTAATTAGTTTGATGACCTGTCAGAATAATCTATCTGGGAAAAACATTTTTTTACAGCGCTAGAAGTGGCAGACATGATTAAAACAAATTAATGCAAAGAACAGACCCTCACACGTCTCTTTTTTATCTATAATCAACAAATGATTCATTGAACCGTGCTTAAATCAATACAAAAAACACATAATGTGTCTTAGATTACGTTATATATTTTCTTACAAAGTTTTAGGATTATTATTTGTGAAAATGTAGTGTTGCTCGAGGAAAGGCACTGTATTCTACAAAAGGTATTCCCTTGTCTCCCTTTACACAGGCATCAACTTTAAATTCTAATCTGGTGGGTTTTATAGCATGAATTTTTTACCAGGCATTAATGTAGACCTGGCTTGTGTTCTCTGTTCTAATAAAAACGTTTTTTTTTGTTTATCTGGGTCATGTGAGGACTCTGCAGGCCAGCCAATTCTTCCAAACCCAAACTTACTCTCTCTTTTTAGTTGTTTTTTTTGTGACATTGCTTTGTAGATGTAGATTTTGTAAGCAGAGATTTTGGAACAAGAAGAGGCCATCCACTAACTTCAACTACAAGGTTTGGAGCATGAATTCTACCAAAATGTCTTGGCATACTGAGTAGGGGTGTACATGTATTTGCACAACAAATGTTTGCCTTCAGTTCATCACACAACAACATTTTCAGAGAGAATGTACCAGTGTCACATGATTACTCTATAATTATTTGGACTAAAGAAAATTCAAACCTGAGTCAAGAGCAGGAAGTCTAAACATTTAGATCTATAGTCAACGTGTTTGCATCACACGTTGACAACAGTGGCTGTATTAGAATTCATATTAATAAAGGATATTGTAAATGGTAAAGTCGTCAGCAGTGGGGGTTCTAGACCAAATTTAGCAGGGGGGCCAGGGTGGGGCCAGTGTTTTTTGCACAGGGGCACAGAACAAAAGATTGGGGGGGGGGGGGGGGGGGGAGGGGGGGACTTAACAGGTCAACATTTCATCATTTAATATATTAAGTAAGCCAAAAAGCCAGTTGTGGCTCTGGAACTGCAGGTTGCAGACCCCTGATCTTTTCTCAATACAGCGGGAGCTTAACGTGAAACAGCTTAATTTTTAATCATTTTTTATATTTATTTTTTTATTTTGTTATTTTATTATTGGGTAAAAACATAAACAAAAAAAAATTACAACTGATCTAAATGACCAGTCAGTCACGGTATCTTTGTCAGCATTTATCATCCTAAGAAATTTAATATCATGTTTTTAGTACAGGGGCCATAACAGGGGCCAGGACCAGTTCTACAGGGGCATAGGCCCCTGTTGGCCCCTGTCTAGAACCGCCCCTGGTCGTCAGTTAGAGATGGTTAGGAGTTGGGAGCTTGCTATACCCACACAGCTGTTGATTAATGTTGGATCCCAAAGAAATGTGGCATCTCAGAGGGAGCTTACAGACCGATTACGACAGTCAACTATGAGTCATAACAGCTGTGGGACGAGGAACAGAATCAGAATGTCAGCCAGAACTGTGTGATGGACTGCTGACCCGTCCAGGACCTACCCCGCCTTTCGCCCGGTGACAGCTGGAGATAGGCAGCAGCCCCCTCCATAACCCTGCATGGATAAGCGGGCACACATGGATGGACAGCAAGACTGATCAAATTCCCATACAATGCAGCAACATTGCAACGTTAAAGCAATTTGCAGCAAGAGCCAGTTTTCCGAATGCTGCTGGAGCTATCGACCGAACACACATTGCTGAAAAAGCACCACATTCAAAAGTTGAATATGCTTGCTAACGTAGAGCTTTTAAATTCAAAGTTCTATTTATATTCGTTGCGAAAATAGACCCAACCGAAATTTAGCAGGTTGTCTGGATTATCCCACGACTCCATAAATTTAGTACACGGCACAGTTGGGCTGGACGTAATATTAATGTCCTCAAGCACAGAGGCACACAGGCCCATTCACTGAGCATCAGGGGGTTGCCATAACGACAGGAGGATATATAATTCAAGTGTCATTTTTCCTCCTCATATTTACCTATTGTCTCAATTTTACATCCATATATTCCTACATCACAACTGAAAAAAGGATTAAATCCCGCTGTTATACATCCTGACATATTTTCACACAAAAATGAAAATAGGTCAGGCGCCTGCTTTTTTTTTTTTTTTTTTTTTTTTTTTTTTTTTTTTTTTTTTTTTTTTTTTTTTTACACAGCAAAAAGGTGTTTCACTTTATATTAAACATTTACCTTTTTGGACTTTTTGTTAATGCTTTTATTATGATTTGTTAGGTAAAACCGAGCCCACAGATAAAGTTCTCCTCTCAGATGCATTTTAATGGGAGTGTCTGTCCTGAAACACACAAAAAGTAATTCAGATGAAAGTGCACAGGAGCATCATCACTTTACAGCATCTCTGTCTTTCCACAGTATATTACCTTTAAATGAAGTCAATTTAGAGCAAGTAAACACCACTATAACACTGCCTACCTGTTGGTGCAGATGAAAACAAAGGACTCTCCGGATGAAGGCCGACCCACAGGCTCATTAACCAGCATCTATCCTGACCTATTAGCAGTAATGGAAAAGGTCCCTCAAGGTGGTAGTCCTGTTATTCCCTGGTTGCAGAGAAGAAAAGGCAACTATTTTCACACTCGCTGCATCCATGAGGGCTTCCCGGTCTGGTTAGCTGCCGCAGATGGGGACTGTTAGCCACTATTAGAGCTTTTTAATGGAAACCGGGGTTATCAGCAACAGTCAGAGTCTGAAAGCGCTCATACTTGTTATTTTTCCCAAACAGGCAAAAGGAAGAAAGGTGTCTGCTTTGCTGTCACCAAGATAAAAAAAAAAAAAGTATAAGCAGAGAAATCTGCTACTTGTTCGATGTGTTTACCTTCAGCTAACAGGCAGCCTGCTTTCCAGAGGCAGTTACACTTTGCCGATGAAATGCTTTGTTGGAACAAACAAGAGCTGCAAAGTGATGCAGCTGACAAGGTCGGACCGTCAGGGGAAGAGGGGGCAGAGGGCCCTTAGAACACAAGTACACAAATGCTTTACAGTCAGTAAGGAGGACGAACAGATGGCTCCTCTCCCAAAAAGACAAGGGCCTCTTCTACGACTAGCATTCTTCGTGTTTTCCACTCAAAGCCGTGGAAATAAAGCAGTACACTACACCTTCTTTAGTGCTTATACGCATAGTTTTTCTCTAATAGAAACTGAGGAGAAATCAGTCACGTTTTAATCATCTGATCACAGAAACAGTTTGTGATTTGTGAGATCTGTTTCCATGATGAAATTGTTCTCATCCTGACAGAAAACCCTTCCTGTGGCGTTCTTGTCAACCCAATGTTGTGTATAGTTTCCCTGCCGTCTGTAAACAGAGTGATGCTTGTGTCCGTTCATTAGATACTGCTTTGTTCAACCGTCTCTTCCAAGCCTGGTCCCTAAATCCTCCTTTCTAGCATGATTTAAATGTAGCTTTGCTCACTGATATAGAAAAAAGAAACTATGCTATTACCTAATCATTCAACTCAGGATCTTTTTTTTTTATAAAAACGTTTAATCTGAAAGCATCTAATGTAGTGCTGTAGATCCACAGGACTTGAATTGAAAAACACTAATATAAATGTTAGCCCTTGTGTCTCACTACAGCTGAAATCATTGCAGCTGTATAATATACAGGAAAGCCAACACTGAATCTCTTTAAACAGCAAAGACTTGTTTAGTTGTATGTTTTTCCTCATGAGATTGAAGGTGATGATAGCATCATATGGTTTCCGCAGATTTCACCTGAATGTCCGTGACGGAAAGCTCTCTTTCCACCATATTCCAAATGTGCTCTATTGGACTGGAGACCGTTGGAGTACAGTGAACTCATTTTTCATTTTCAGGAAACTGGTTTCCTGAAAATTAAAAGATTTTAGCATCTGTGGCATAGTGCATTTTCTTGGAACAGGCAATCGAAGACGGGTACAGTAAAGGGAGGGACATGGTCAGCAGCAATACTGACCATGTGACCAAGTGGTTATAGGTGAACGTGGCAGCTGATATGTGACAACAGCATCATCTGCTGTTTGGTCTGTGCCTGCAGTCAGTAGTACGAGTCAGAAGAGATTCTCTGTAATCCTGTAAAGAGCATTCATGCATGCTTCACCGCATTGAGGGAATGTAGCTATGAATGTCTGTGGACAAATAATATGGATAAACTCCTGAGAGAGCATAAAACCTATATAAATGTAATATTAATTTTTTTGCCATGTTTTCAGCCTAATCTATCTGAGCTCTCGGTGTTTTATTGATGATGAGGTTCACGGCTCGCTAAAGGTAATGTGGCGTCTTTCCAGAGAGAATGTGCTGTGTTTAGTCTCACCTTTTGTTTTGACTGAAGTAATGTGTTATGTTAAAAATATATATATAATGTGGTTGGTATTATATAGTTTATAAAAAGTGGTGATATTGAAAAAATCTAGTTGTTTTTTTTCCAAGTGTTGCTACGGAATGTATTTCACTGTTATAAAATGTGCAAAAAGAATTCAATAAAAGTTATATTTTTAACCCCAGTTGTTGGGATAGGGGGAGGTTGGTCAGACATTTTTTTCATCCTTCAAAGGGTGGCAGGGACAACAGAAAACATTTGAGAACCACTGAATTAGCTTAAAATGTTTTTTGTTTTTTTTTGGTTGGTGGGAGGAAGCTGGGGTACCCAGAGAGAACCTGTGCATCCACAGAAAGAACATGCAAACTCCATGCAGAGACCCCAGTTGGAACCCGGAGGCTGCTAACTGTGTACCTCCTGCACCATCATGTAACAGAGATATAAAGGGTGACTCAAATAATTAAAGTATGTTGTGTACTAATAATATGTTCTTATGAACATTACTATAAAACATAAACATGATAACAGTATGCAGTATTTAACATCAACATTTATCATACAGCCAACTGTATACCCATATAGTTAGTCGCACTAAGAAATATAATTAACACAATAAATATAATTTGGTTAACTAAAACAAATAGTAAATTTTTCATATATTTGACAGGGAATATTATTGCATGTATTTATATTTAAAAAAAGTACTATTTATGCTAGGTTTTGTTAACAAATTGTCATGATTTGGGTTTTTCTTTTCTTTTCTGGACTTTTTTTATTAGCCTGTCACCTCTTAGCCACCAGCCATCGTCCAATCAGCTCAGTCTCCCTCCACCTGTTGCCACTAATTAGTCAACTCAGCTCACCTGTGCACAGATCTGCTCAATCATGGTGGACTATGTGGAGCAAAATTGACTGAGCAAAGTTTTTGTCCAGCATTTTTTCCCCCAGCTACTGTCACCTTTCTTATATTTCAAACCAGTCTGGCTGTTCTCGTCTTACCTCTGACATCAGCAAAAGCATTTTTACCTACCTTAGATATTTTCTCTTTTATGAACAATTCTCCACAAACACAGAGGATGGTTTTGTATGAAGAAAAAAAAAAAACAAAACACCCCAGTGGATCAGCAGTTTGTTAGATACTCACTATCAGACCTTGTTCAAAGTGACTCAAGTCGTCTTTCTTCCCGATTTTAATGTTTGGTTAGAAGTTGAGCAAGTTGTCTCACCAGCTCTAGATGTGCTGCGTTGCTGCCATATGATTGGCTGATTTGTTGTCGGAATACACAACTGAGCAGCTGTACCAAATAACAGGCATAGTGATAGTGAGAGATGTCCTGAGTACAGTCAATATATTCTGCCTGATCTCAAAAGATAAGCACCAGCATGTCCTGTGAGAGCAGATAAGACTGAAAAGGACATTTTGCAAATGTCATAATGTGGTTATAGTATGCAAACCTGCTGCTTATAAAAACTATATTAAGACATTAAAAACACTCTTTTCTTGTAAATGTATTTTTTTCTGTATAAGAATGAAAAGATAATGTTTTCTCAATATTTTGTAATTAAATGATTAAATAAATAAAAGGATGCAGAGTGTGGTCGTGGCCAGATAAAGTTAATTTATTATGGAAAATAAGCAAAACTCAGGAACAGGGCTTGAAACACAGGGAGATAACTAGGCAGATCACTGGAGTGTCAGGGAGCAAAAACCATGAACCATGTGGCAGAGCAACAGAGCAATGGCATGGAGCAGAGTAATGGGATTACAGGAGCACAAAACCAGCAGAGAAACCAGCGGAGAGCAAGAAGAACCAGGGAGAATATTTACAGAATCAGGGAGAAATGAAGAAGAAGTCAGGTCAAAACAATCGAAAGGAAGTGAGGAGCAGCTGAGAACAGAGAGCTGAGAGAGAATGATTAACAGGGAACACAGGAAGCAACACAGGAGGGGATCTAACAGAGATCTCAGTGTACAGGAATACAGAGATGAACTAGAATAAAGGAAAAAAGGCAACATGAAAACCAAAACATAACACCTGTGGATTGTGACCGTAAATCCTGAGGTGCTTGATTAACGCTAAATGGACTGATTTTATATAACAGTTTGAGTAAAGATTCACATTGGCACCACGATGTTGCCGCTTTTGTTTACTATTGCAAAAGAGGCTCGCCTGACACTACCGACGGCCGTTCACAAGGCAGGCGACAAACCAGAAATACAGCAGTACAACGTCGCTATCTAGTGACTTTCACTTAACTGCCACTCCAGTCTCCTCACTCATTCTTCTCCAGGCTTGCTCCTTTCTGGACTTGTCTCAGAAGTAACAACTGGTTGTGTCATACAACTCAGGCCGACCGGAGACCTCCATTACCAGTTTGTCTTCCATGATGAATGAAAACTGCTTTGTCTCCACTGCAGTCCTTTACCTAACGTCACAGCCACATTTAGTTCCTGATTGGTTGTCACAACATGACAAGACACAAAAGTTCAGCTTTTTTAATTCCAACTGTCGCTTCGCATCCATCGCAGTTGTCATGTCGCTCTGGCATCACTTTAATCTGCAAAATTACGCATTTTGCGTCGCTAGAATTGCCTCTGTGGCCTCGCTTGTCACTCTTGTGTAGCACATGTGCGTAGGGATATCATATAAAATCTGTGGCTCGGCCTGACACATTCACTTTTAATGTGACACCTTAAGACTAAGCACTTAAAGCACTTTACACAAGAGTCACATCCACACCAACACAGCCACGTTATGCACCCACATGCAGGTCTGCAGACAACATGCCCAGGGGCTAATCAACATTTGGCACGGCCAGCTCAGATCTGACTGCAAGATGACTACTCAACCCTCTAAACCATAGTGACTTATGGTCTATGATGAGTTAGATATGAACTCTGGATAAAGCAGCCATTGGCTTTTTGTAAATTGTGTTTAAGTTAAACTTCAGATTAGAATGTAACTTTTTTTTACTGCTTTGGAAGCAGTTTAACTTTCTTCCCTTGTTTATTTTTTTTATTTTCACCATTATTATACTTATTTATATCACCTTTTGAAAATCAGTTTATACTCCTCATTTCACTGCAAATGAAATCTAGTTTTATTACTTCTACCGTCGAAAGCAATTTATTCTGAAGAAGCGTGAGGGTGAAATAAAAATCCCTTTACGGGCAGAAAACTCCTTCCTCTTGATAATCTATCAAGCAAAACCCAAGGCGCTGATTTATTTGTCAGAGTTCTCTTTACTGAATCACAAAATAACTATTAGCTCTAGTAAACAATAACACATATTGCCCCTGTTTATTCAATAAAACTTCAGCTAAAATGTACATGCGGCATTAAATAAAATCTAAGCATATTTCCTGCTCACAGTGAACATAGGAGGATATAAAACAATCAAACATGCTGCTCTAATCCAATTAATCAACTGATCAGCTGTAAGTGTGAGCACTGATTCAGATGTCAACAATTTTTTTCAGAGTTTACTGCGATTACCCATTAATCAGGGAATGCTTTAAAAACTATGAAAAAATTAAATAAAAAGAACTTCTTCATAGTAAAACTATTGCAACATTTGAGAAATACTATATGATTGCAAGTAGTGTATGAAAAGTGTTATTCTGCTCAGAAAAACACTGGAGAGGCTGACAGTGATTTATATACCAGCCTGATAGCAGGTGGTGGTTCTCCGTTTGTTACCAGAAAAATTCTGACATATCAACGAATGGTTTCCACTAGATCTCTGAAGGTGTGCTGCTGTACCTGGAATCAACACGTAAGTGGCGATGTGGATCCTGAATGTTTATGCAGCACATTTCACATATTCTATTATCTGGGGGATTTTAAGAAATGCCTTTATTGTATGAGGAAAATCGTGAAGCTCAAATTAACACCTTAAACTGGTCGTTGTGCTCCACAAACCAGTCCTGAACTATTTCTTCTTTGTTGCAGGCGAAATGATCCTGCTGTGTGAGGCTACTCTAAACCTACACACTGTAAAAAGCAACGTTCAATTCTCATCAACTCGTTGTTTATATACTCATTTTAAATAGGTGTTTATGCTTAAAATATTGAAGCATAAAACTTAAATGAGCTATAAGTAAGATATTTACTGTAAAAATCAACCTAAATCATTCGCATTAGTCACCTGGGATGAAAGGAACATTCCCTATAATCAATCGGGTCCTCTATATTAACAATGCCTTAGTCACGTTTTTCTCCTTTTAAACCTAGATGTACGGTTTAAAATGACTTCAGTTCAGCAGCCCGTGTTTACTTCCTGATTCCTGAGCCAATCATATGAGAATTCCCAGGATTCCCAACACAGAGCGCAGCATTTGGTGTTTTATGTTGGCAAAAGAGCAGCATCCTGAAAACATGGAAGCCAGTAAGAGAAGCGGACCAGAAATAGAACAGAATACATCATATACCTGTCCTGAACAAGTAAAAATGTAAACACGCTAAACAAACTCCTTAGGTTACGACCTAAATTGCTCCCATCCAGCCGTGCTGCAGAGGGTATTACGCAAAAAATTGTGACAATAGAAAAAAAATTATTATGCCAAAAGCACAGCTGGGGGTGAGGGATTTCATTTCACATACTTTATTCTATTCATCTTATTTGTTTCTATTCAGTGGTAAGTTCCTGTTTTGTACCACTTTAGAATAAGGATCCCCTTGGCTAATAAATTGTTTGTTGATATGTTATTAATTAATCTGTAAACAATTCATAACTCATAAGTTGTCATTATGAATTAGTTAAGGGTGGACAAGTGAAAACTGACCAGTTTTTTGCCAAATAGTAAGCTTAATCTGTTCAAGAATATATTTAATCTAAAGTTGGTTATAATAAACATTTTAGACTAAGTGACTACTTTGTAAGCATAAACCGGTCAGTTTTGTCTCTTGCTCACCCTTAATTAATGTATAATAAACACTTAATGAGTAATAAAGTGTTTGCAGATTAATTATTAACGTATCTGATAGGTGTTTGTTAGTGTTCGGTTCTCTGGCACAAAAGTATAATGAAATCAGCCCTTAAAGGGGTTTGGAATAATAAATTATAGGTGTTGTTAGCCTTGCTAAACTTGCAGTAACAGATGGTGATCAGGTGGGAGCTGTTAGCTTTCTCAGTGTTTTCTTTGTTGACAATTAAACCTAATAATGTGTATTTTTAGAGCAATCATATACCCCCCGGGGTATATGATTGCTGGATCAAACTGAGCAACACACACACACACACACACACACACACACACACACACACACACACACACACACACACACAAATCCTTACTGAGGCCCTGGCCCTGACTTCCATCCATTATCAACCCTTTCTATGGCTTAAAACCAGACCCTAAACCTAACCTTTACCAGTACATACCTAACCCTAACCTAAATTTAGTTGACACCTTAGTCCTAAACCTTAACCCCTAGCCCAGAAAAAAGCAAGGCAGAAAAAAAAGGTCCCCACTTTACATCAAAGTCCTCATCTTGGTGGTAAAATATGGAAAATATGTTCTCATTCAGCAGCAAGTACAAGTATATGCGCACACACACACAAACACACACACACACACACACACACATGCAATGTATCGGTATAATAATGGTCCATTTGTGGGCACTAAAAACATAAATTAATTGGGATGAAAATACAGACTCACTGCACCTCTGAGGTAATGTAATAAGAAATGCAAGCATGTCCAGTCACTGTACAAAGGTGGGTAAAGGAAATATAACATGTTCGTTATAGCACACGTTTACAAATCAAACATCATATCACAATCTCGTTAAACAGGAGTTTAGGGTTTCTGGTCAATCTTGAATCTGTTCCCTTACAGAAAGATGTAATTTAAACTCGTTGGAAAGTAAATATATCCTCAGGGTAGTGGAGCTAGTTAGATGTACTTTGACCATTTTAGCTGCAATAAGCAATTTAAAACAGTTCCAACTGAAAGAGTTAAATTCATACAGCTGCTGCCTTCACCCCTCCAAACCACAATAGGGCACCAAAACAGGTAGAGCCAGCTGTGATTACAACTAGGTCCATTGGAGAGGTCCTTGTCATGTGGGGAGGTTTGGATCACAGGGTTTTTCTACTGGCCATTTAGGATTTTTACAACCCGAGTAAGAGCTCAGCTAACATACTAAAGAAAGTTAGATTGATTTCTTTTCAATGTTGTACCGAGCAATGATGTCCAGGTACAGGGGAAGGGAAGTGTGCAGCTAAGTGTGAAACAGCTAGGAGAATATCTTGTGTTTCCATATCTCAGAATCATCCTTCTCGTTCAGAAAATGCCTAAACTGCTAACTTCGAGTTGGGAGTAAACCATGTTCTCAAGTGGAAGAGCTTTTTGGACCCTAACTCTGACACTGAAAGGGTCTTACAGAAAGACTGCTTTGATTTACAACCAAATTTGCTCTGATACCTTTAAACCCTCCTGAAAAGGTATACGACACCCATAATCACGGATGAAATTAGATTACAAAATTCAAAACATAATTGGGCTGCTAAATGATAAACTGGGGAGCTCAGCTATTTTCAACAGACTTAGGGTTTAGTCATTAACACATTTGCATTGAAAGGAAGCAGATGAGGCAGTTTGAGAATTTGGAAAGGATGCCTTCCTGATAGCTCTCAAGGAAACTGTTTTGGATGTTTTTCTACAAAGCAAGCTGAACAGATCGAAGACTTCCTTGACATACTATACATTAAGGATGGCTTTGAAATACTAGAGTATATGCTTAGTTAACTTGCGAGAGAGATTTCTGCCCAGACTGCTGCCTCTATGTTCCCAGCCCTCCATAAGCCTTAGGAAAGTGATGGGTGATTTGTGAAAGAGTTGAACAAAGTAATTCAAAGAAGAGTAGATGGAAAAAATGGACTAATCTTCTTTGGAATTTAGTACTGCGGTGGGAAATAACAGACAGCAGTCAGACAGAGAAGGGATGAGTGTCAAGGTCCTTGATTGCTCTTTTCTCTGTCCTTAGTGAAGAGACTGAGATGACTGTGAAACACTTTTTAATACAAGCATTGAAAGAAAAGAAGGGAACAAAGCTGTCATCAGTGTAATTTGAGTTCAAGCTGAAGAAGCGCTGCAAGGGAAAGGGAAAAAAAAAAAAAGTCCTTGACATTTCCATCAAACTGGATTGAAGAAAAGGCTCGCTGCTGGCACAAAGCGGCAGGTTTTAGTTTCGTCTGGTGTCTTTATGCATATGTTACCCTCAGATAACCGTTGAAGAGCCCCCTTCTGTAATTATAGTCTGCTGGCCCACTTTAAAGGCAGAAATGTCATTTGGACTTGACAGCAGATTGCCAAAGCAGCTTCTCCCAGACCCTGAGTGTGGGCTGCTTCACAGTCTTCTTGTAGTGATCGTGTTTGTTTAGTCGTTACATCATATCTAATTTTGGGTGTTTAAGGCGGTGTGGGTTGGTTGAAGGTAGTGTGCAATCAACCCACCTATTTGGCCTGGAAGATTGAGCTTTGAAACCCTTTTTTTTCCCATGATAAAACTGTTAAATTAGCTGCTATACACCTGAGCCACCCTTGATCTTTTAAGCCCTCTTTCTCTTTATTCTTTTACCAAAAAGTCCTGGACCTTCAACAAATCAGGGACAACATCTGGATGTGTGAAAGCAACCCTTATTTGGGTTGTCATGAAATCGCCCCATCACAAAATATCCACTGAAATGAACTAACAATTCATAGTGATGTTTAGGGCTGATCCCCCTGCTCTTATGGGCCACGGCCCCTTCCCTTGAATATTATTGTGCCACTGTAGTCTCTTCTTTTGATCTGCTGTAGAGGGAGAAAAAATAAACAAAGTACTAATAAATGCTCAATAAATCTATGAATAAATACAGATTTCTTTCCATTTTTCATGGTTGGTAGTTCAGAGTGACTTGGTCATTTATTAGTTGGCAAGCAGAAAAATTGTGGGTTCCTTGTTATAGATTTGTATTGTTCTTAATTTTAACATGTGAGAAACTTTATCCCATATAACATAATTCTATATAAAAAAGATTTTTATTTCTTCAACTGCATCTATGGCACACATAATCTTGTTTATTTCCCTCTTTTCTGCTTTTTATGACAATATAAAGCTACAGAAAATATGTTATAACATTCAGCGTTTCTACTGAGACTGAAATATATTTTTGCAAAGACTAAACAGAAGACAAAGGGTCTGGTGTAACGGTTTAAGTTACTATTATATAACATAGTAATAGTACATAATCGCCTTACGTCAAACACCGTTTTCTAGAGTCAGTGATTGGTGTTGATTTTGGTGTGCCACCCCAAGATTTTTTATGGCCCCACGTGTGCCTCCCCCTGGGAAAAGATTGATATCATATCTCTCCTGAAAATGTATTTTGATTGTAAAACACAACGTTCAGATAGATACATACATACATACTAACTTTGGTAGCAGTCTGACCCACACACAGAACACAGATAGAAGGCAGTTAGTTTTAGCGATATTTACACAGCTTGACAAATCATATAAAATGTGGGCGGAGCTCGAGGAGGCCTCGGACAGACCCGAACGGGATCGGATCTGCGAGAGGGAGAAGAAGAGATTTTAACTGAGAAACGGAGCAGGAAAGTGAGAGGGGAAACCGATGCTTACCACCAGGTTCGTAAGACCTATCTGGGGGGAGTGGAGCGTGAAGAGGAACCCAGCGGTGGGATTACACTACCGGCAGATGACTGAGAGACAGGAGGGCGACTGAAGGCGGAGAGGAGCCAGAGCAGCCACCGAGGGAGGGAACGAGGAACGTCGTCTGCCAGAAGTCTCAGGTAACGGTGTTTAGGGTAGTGGTAGTGGCCTGAACGAGGAAACACTCTGAGTGGAATCAGAGGCTGGCACCTGGAGCACAAAAAGGAACAGTTAGCAGCAAAAAATGAGAGGCTGCCATCTGACAGTGGCCACAGAAGCATACCACGGGAGGTATGTTAACACACTGGCGACTTCTGGCTCTCAGATCGCTCCCTTTAACTCCCAGCCCTCAGCGCTGCAACGAGCTGCAGGTGTGAGGCACGCCCACCTGTCAGCTGCAAGTCATCTGTGGAAGGAGGAGAGGGAAAACACAACAAAAAATAGGGCAGATCTGCTTACTGCACCGCTGAGCCCTGACAATATGCATGTGGCATATATATATATATATATATATATATATATATATATATATATATATATACATTCATATAACGTGTTCATTGATAAAGCGAGCACGAGAAACTGGAAAATTACCAAGGGCTCAGGGAAGAACTGGACAGAGCCTGGAAGGTGAAGACAACATTAGTGACAGTAGTGCCCGTGGTCATCAGAGCACTCTGAGCAGTAACCCCCACTCTGGAGAAGTGGCTTCAACAGATACCTGGAGAAACATCAGACATCTTAGTACAGAGGAGCGCAATCTTAGGAACAGCTAAGATCCTAAGAAGGACCCTCAAGCTCCCAGGCCTCTGGTTGAGGACCAGAGCTTGAGAAATGGAGAGCCACCCACCATGCATCTTATAATCTGGTGTGGCATTTATATGATTACCATACTTGTGCTTACTGACCGATTTTATGCGGTACAATGGGCTCAGAAAATTTGTTAAAATGTGTAAGTACAACTTTGGTAAGCAACAAAGCTGCTCAGCCCAATGGATATTCGGAGCATTACGGTACACTGTGTCACTACCTGATCAAGACTGCCTGACTATAATGTTGAAACTAGAAGAGCATTCAGGTAAGGCAGCTCACGCCCGGATTACATGCTAACAACAATATACCAAGTAAGTTAATTCAATATAAAAGTTAGGTTTATTTTGACCTTATGTTACAAACAGGGCAGTTTACTCTAACTACTCTGTCCACCTGAAAGAGATGGATAGCTCTCATTCTCATGAGAGTGCCGTGTACACGGAGGGGTGGAGTGATATTACACACTTGGGCAGAATATTTAATGTGCCTCATAATCCAAAAAATGTGGTGCATATATATATAAATTAATTTGCATGTGTTAGATAGATAGATAGATAGATAGATAGATAGATAGATAGATAGATAGATAGATAGATAGATAGATAGATAGATAGATAGATAGATAGATAGATAAAAGTGAGATTAGCACAAATTATACCCTTACAAGAAAACTACTTTTTTAGATGGATGGGTGTCACAAAGCTAAACCCTGGCAGAAAGATGAACGTACGTATTAGGTTTTTCAGGTTATTTCCTGCCGTTGCCATAGTGAACCGTGCTATCTGCATTCCATTGAGGGCTTTTTTCATTCTCACTCTTAATTCAGGGTTGATAGGACGCTGAGTTTAGTTACCTGATTGATATCACATGTTCTGAAACCGAAAAGAATGACTGAGAATGACAGTGTGAGGTAGAACCTTTGAGAGTAGCTGCTTTCTACTCAGGGTAGCTCGGCCGTTCTTTCTGAAATGGGGCACAGGTGTTTTTGTTACTTATTGTTCCTTTATGTAAGGTCCACTTAATCCAATTTACAGTGCACTGTGAAATGTATTTTGTAAGTTGACAAGACTTTTTACTCAGTACACTGGGACTACTTATGTAAATAAAGCATTTATGTTTGACTCAAACAATCAGCAGCTCACATTAATCAACTTCTTATAAAGTCCTGTGCTCTCTAACATCGACTTATTACAGACTTGTAGCTCTCACAGAAATTGATTTTTTTCAACCTCCTTTTTCTGAATACACAATGTATTGACTACTTTCAGGATGGAAGGAGCATTTTACCCAGAATAACAAAAAGTGTTTCTGAATAGGATTACCAACTATAGCTGAAAACTGAATTTTACAGTGTAGAGTTTACTTGCTGTCTGCTCACTGCAACTTGTCTGCCTGTTTCTTTACACCATCCTTGTTTATACCTACAAACTTTAGAATAAATAAATAAAGTTTGATTCTGATTTACCAGAACACTGTCTTGAAGATCCAAGTCTTTGGGGAATTTTCTCTGCACACTGTCAAAACAAAAGTAAAGGTTTCATGTTAGGCAATCCTCAAATGTTTCCCTAGTGGGACAAAATTCCTCCTCAGCAATAAAAAAAGACTTCTCACTTTTCACAACTTGTTGTCGGAAGTTGTTGCTCCAGGAGTTGGCCAAATCAGTATTGAGCCAGGGTGGTTTGGACAGATTTTGTTTCCCCTTAAAGGGGACCTATTATGCAAAATTCATTTTTTGCATCGTTTTGTACTTCAATTTGGGTCTTTACTGCTACTTGAAACAGTCCAAGTGTTGTTTTTGCATTAACCAAAAGGTTTGTTAGTGTCTGAAAAACATCTAGATTATTACATCACAATCAGCGGGCCCTGCCCCTCACTTTGTAACTCAAGCTCTGCACATTACCAAAAGATTTCAACCGAAGAAAAGTTCTGTCCCTACTGTTCGTTGCAAAGTTCCAGACGACGGAGATGTGAGTATTTAATGTGTCTCGTGTGTTTTGTATAACTGCTCGACATGATCAGGATTAGTCATTTAACACAAGCTATCGCTAACAATAGGCTACGGATCGCCCTGTCTGTGTAGAAACCTACCATGCAGAACCTCTTGATGCATCTCTGCTGGTTGAGCAGGAGGCTCTGCTTCTTCTGCTTCTGACTCAGGCTCACAGATGTATGGTTGCACCATTGTGCATAGGTTTTCAGCCATTTTAATGTGTATAAGGTGTGAGTGTAAATATTGAATTGGGGGCAGAGCCAGCTGCAGCTGATTTGAATTAACAGGAACCCTAAAATAGGTGAAACTTGGGAGGTGAAATCTCATTATCTGAGAATGATTTTGTGCAAACAATGTAATGAACAATGTTTTGTATAGCTCATAGACCTATCCTAACTTGTTTAAAAGGGAGCATAACAGGTCCCCTTTATTAAATAAAAAAAATATTTTAAAACAGGTTTTTGAATTTTACCTTTTTATCTTTAATAGTATTTTTAAGAATCTAAAACACTTATGTGTGACAAAGAAACAAAAACAGAAAAACAATCTGAAGATGGAAAGTATTGTTCTACAACATTATGTGTACATTCTCTCATTAAGTGTCAACGTTCACTAGTTTCTGGAGAGAAATGCCACAACAGTTTGGCAGTTCAGTCGTCTTTTGCAGCAAAGTTGCGACAGCCAACCACCTACACACATGCTGCTCCACCGGAGACACCATTGATCACAGGGCTTTGTGCTTGTTGTGGGGAACCAGCTTGTATCAACCGAGGAGATGTTTTTCACACAGTAAGAGTTGCACAAGTGTGTGCTACAGTAGTACTGGAAAAACAAAGAGTCCTGTAATCTGCTTCAGAAATGTTAAAATCATTTTTCAAAATGCTTAGCTTACAAATGATCACTGTGGTTACTTAGGAAAGATGCAAAGGTTTGACTAGTTCTTCACGTTGTTTGTAATGAATGTCAGACAAAAGTGTAACTAAACCAAGTAAAACTACAAGAAAACCTCATGTGGCTGCTAACTAGTTTAGCCACAAGGGAAACAATAAGCCATAAAACTCGGGACAGGCTCTGTGCAACTGTTCGAACACATACATAAACAACATAATCACAATCCTGGATCATTTATCTAAACCTAGCCGTAATCTTGACTGACAAAAAATAGTAAAAGAAATGTTTGTTTAACTTTCCCTAAACTTCTGCTGTCTTACGCCCTCTGTGCTGTGCAGCGCTTCCTTTACATTAAAACCCATATCTGCCAAAACTAAGTCTAATGGAAGCAAGTGTGATAAAAACTTACTATTCTCTGTGATTAACTCCTCACTTGTGCGGCCTCTCCACCCATTAGAAATAAAAAAAAAAAGATCCCACAAATGAATTTGTGTTTTACAGTTTTCATTATCACATGTAGGTCCAATGTTACCACCTTCATCCAAAGACTGGGAGTCATTTTCTGGTTGTATGTAGTCTGTGACAGAGGATGCTTCAGCAGCAGGAGTATGTGATCTCATTGATGCTTCTATTGATTCTGGCTGTAGTCTTCTTTTTTAGCTGCTTGTCTGATCAAATTTGTCCATTAACAGCTTCCCCCTCTTCTGTTCTGGTGACGGCACATGCTTGAAAACTGATGGTACATAGTCAGGTGAAAGTGGATTGTCGCTCTTCTTGCCTAGGACACATGATACATAATTAGTAATAAATCAGTTGGATTACTTTTATATTATTAGGCAAGCATGGCCTTAACATATGCCTTAAAATAACAATGTGATCAAAATACTCACTTGCCTAATATTTCCGCACACTGTACAATGAGAAGTGGAAGGATTGACTATTCAGTCAGGCACTGTACTGGATTATACATAGTGTAAAAGTTGGATTAGGCCTATGCAGGCTGCTGATTTTAAATGTTGCCAATTTTATTTACAGGAAAAGTCATGATCACTAAAATTTTGGTTGTTTACTGTGCAGGCCTTTATGTTATTACGGAAATGTTTGCCTGCTAGCCATGGGCGTAGGTTTGATTTCAACTTTGGTAGGGACACTGGTCTCAAGTTTCATTGGTTGGATGTCATTGGTCCTACGCAATATGCATGCCCCTATTTTTTTATACTTGACGTGAGCATCAGGGGACATTTCGTTTAAAGAGAAAAGCAGCTTTTTTTGCTACATTAATACAAATTTTATAAGCACTATATATATATTGTATATAAATAAAAAGCTGCTCCTTAATTTGTAATTAAAATCAATTAGACATCACCTGAAGCACTGAAGGGCCAGCTGCTTCACCTCCAAGCTGCCCTGCATCATTATTACTGGATATCTGTATTTCCTATAATCATATAATGTTACTATTATACAAGTGTGTTTTTAGTATTAAAGGAATAAATGTAACACAACCTTTTATATCATCCTATGATACTTCCTGTCTGAGTGTTGAAATAGCTCCTTATGTCTCTTTTCTTTTTTGGTGGTATCATCTACAATCACAACACTAAGCATGAGCCTAAGTTTATTCAAATATAAAATCGCTTTTAACAATTGTTAAAAGAAAATATAACACTATCTTATCCGTAATGTAATAATATCCAAAATAAACAGCCAGATTCAAGCATTTTTACCAGACACTAATGTTTGTACTAATTTACTTATGGACTGTGTGGAAATCTATGTAAAATCAAACCAATGTGTTCCTCTGTTTGTACTTTATCCTATTTCTAAAAGTAGAAATAGTCAATTAAATAGCATTATTATTATGTGGAACCCTAATTATGCTTTCTAAACAAAAAATAGCAATGTTTAGGCACCATCTCGTGTTGTTATACTCTATAAAACGAATAACACCTGCTATTTATATCTGAACCGAGTTAAAGGGATTTACATTTCTCAGTATTTCTCAGTAAGGAAAGCTTACATTTTTCCAGCAGTCTTCAGAACTCCTGCCTGACAGAAAATTTAGTTTTATAAAATAAAAAAAGTTTTTTGTTGATAAAATGTATTATACTTCTGAATTAAATATTATTTTAAGATGCTAACGTTGGTTACTTACATTTCTTAAGTTACACAAATGAAAACTACTCTCTCCTGCTTCTTCTATCGCCTGTTATAGCGTAGATAATATAATTTTTTTTTTAATTGGGACTAGTTTCGTAGTCTAATATTCCTTGTAGTAACTGCAGTATTCTAGCGTGAATTAAATTTAAATTTCGCACGGCAAGCATGCACGCACATGCACGCAGTAGAAAACAGCCAACCGGGGAGAGAGAAGGCGGGGCTTAAGGCAAAACAACCAATGAGAGTGGAGTTAAACAGCAGCGGAACTGCGAGAGGAAAATAAGCGACTGCTGTAACAACGCTGTATTGTAAATTATAAACATGTTATTCACATCGAATTATTGGTAGGGACAATTAGGTCGGTCCAAAATTTTGGTAGGGACATGTCCCTATGGTCCCTATACAAACCTACGCCCATGCTGCTAGCGTTAGGAAATAGCTCTGGCTACAGTACTGTTGCACAACCGCGGACAAACCATTTTTTTCTGCATTGGCAAATCATTACCATAAAACTGTAGACGCAAAAATGTGATGCAATAGCTAGCAATACTGTTGTAAAAGCTAAAGATAATGTACATTCGCCTGATATGAAATGTTCACTGTACAAGCACAAAGCATTGAGTGATGGGATCCAGCGTTTGGTTCTCTTCATCGTGCTCTGAGCCTGTTTAATTTTTCCCTCCTAACAGGATCTTTAGGGATGTGATAAAATGCTGTTTCTTTTAACTTCCCTCGGTGGTTTGTGCCTCCAGGGGCAAAACACGAGTCAACACGTCATCTCCAAGGAGCTCTATAGGACCTAACCGCATCATTAACCCAGCATGCATTGCACAGGTGAAAAAATGGCGACATCCATCGGTGAAAAAACGGCAGCAACATGTTCAATTAATCATGAATCCCTTTGAGGTTAAACTGAGGTTTAGACTTGAAGCTAACTGGCTAAGCTACCAGGTAGCTCTCTTCATTGCTGAATTTAATGTGTTTGAGTTGTGTTTTAAGGTAATGACCATAGCTCTCAACTCTCACGCATTGACCGTGTGACACACGCATTTCATCAATTGCACACGCTCACACGCATTACTTTGAAAATCTCAATCTTACAATGAAAATCTCACTCTTGAAACGCACGCGTTCGGACGCTTCGCGTCATGGCGGAACCAATTTGCGGTACAATGGTTTCCGCACGTCCAGTAGTAGAGGGAACACAGCTGCAAGGACCGCCGCCGCGCAAACAAGTTTCCCTCATCCAAAGTGAAACACTTCTACGGTCCGTGTTGCGTGCGAATTAAATGGTAAGTCGTCATGTTTTATTACAAACTGTAACATGAAAGCAAACTGTCGCCATTAGTAAGATGTGAAGTAAGACAGTAAGATAGTCCGTTTAAAATAGTGACCGTCTTGAATCGACCAACAGCACCCCCCCCCCCCCCCCCCCCTCCGGTCGGACCGTCTTGAATCAACCAACAGCCCCCCCAGCCCCCCGTCGGACCGTCTTTAATCGACCAACAGCACCCCCCCTCGTCGGACCACATTCTCACTCTCAACTGTCGTCAAAAGTTGAGAAGTATGGTTATGACAAACTTTATAGCCACTAGGGTTTTAAACACTGATAGGACGTTAGTGTTTGTGTTTCACGGTCCGCTCATTAAACTTAAAGGTACAGTGGAAGATTTCTCTGGAAATGTATGTAAGAAACACCCACGTCCCTTTTTGAATAACCACTAGTGCAGGACCATCTTACCTACTCCTCTTCTCCTCAGGGGGGTCGCGTGAATAAAATCTCCCAAATACAATCCGGCCTTATATCTTTCTTCTGAGGCCTACCTCTTCTTCTCATAAACTTGTAAGAGAGTTTGCTTCTTGCAACTCTCTCCGTTTTCAAAGTATACAGTGAGAGCAGCGGCGCTAAAATGAATTGCTAACACCATGGCTAACTAGATACATATAAACTAAAAGTGTGAATGCGCAGCCAGCAAGCAAAACTCTCAGAGTAAGATTTTAGTTCATGTTTTAATACTCCCAGATGGATCACAGAGACATTTTGGATAAAATAGATCTTTATTAGTCTGAAAGTTCCAGGTGAGAGGAAGAATTATATCTAGGGCTGGGCAACGATTAAAATATTTAATCGCGATTAATCGCATAATTTGCCTGATTACTCGCATTGTATTTACAAACTCCAAGAATGAATTCAAAAGTAGTGTAAAGAGCACTTTTATTTTAATGTTCTGTTGCCATATGAACAAAAGTGTTGTAACATTTGTAGCACTTATCAGTAACACATATTTAGTGTAAAGCTCAACTTAAACATGTAAAACAAAAAATAGCAATAATAATAAATTAAAGCTTATTGCCACTGACAGGGAATTCTCTTTATGCGGAAAAAATCTACCAAAAACAGGCAAATTCTGAGGTAACAGCAGGGAGCAGCATTACCATTTTATGTTCAATACCAAAGTTTAACTTGGCAGTGTATGGAGACAAATTTCTGCCAAAACGTTGCACACAAAAAAAAGTTTTGCACAAAAATAAAACTTGTTTTGCACACAAAAAGATATGTTTCACACAAAAAAAATTGTTTTGCAAACTGTTCGCCAACCTTGCACTCAAAATATCATTTATAAGTTTTCCTCGAGCACAAAACGGTCTCTGCTCGCACAAAACAGCCTCTGCTCGAGTACGAAACAATCCCACTACCGCTGCGGTAAATTTGAGCCAAAAGTCACGTGATGCATTGAGTTGTTGTTGTTGTTGTTCAGACTTCCCGACAGCAGGGGGCACACCCGAAAGAAACTGAAACGCGCCGGTTTGGCTGAAGAAGAAAACGTGACATCACAGCTAACAGCATTAGCACCCCACAGGTAACTTTCAAAGCTTTCCCGGTGAAAAAGTAATAGCTCACTGATAGATCATGTAAGATTTCAGTTAAAGGCACTGTTTAGTTTTATCTCTGATCTAAAAATGCTGTGTAACGGACTTTTGAAAAATAACGTATTTAAACCATGATTTAACTCTCCTTTCAGAATTCAACGTGTTTGGAGAGACGTGTGGTGCGCAGGAACAAACATATACAACAATGTACTGCACTCAGGAGAGGACAACAGTTTGCTCGAGCTGTCAAACATGTTAGATAACTTCTGTTGTCACTATTTATTTATCCCAAGACTACAACTAAGTTTTCACACCATCAGCAGTGGCTGAGATGACCATTCACTCAGAACTGAGAGGAATCTGACACTCAGTCAGTTATGGGAGATGGGAAGCATCCAGCATGGTGTAGTAGAACCAGAAATCACAGAGGTAAGATGGATTTTTTTGTGTGCGTGCTATTATACAGTTTCTCACAATGCATATATTTCAAACCAGAAATGAATCTTTCTGATCATTCCAATACAACAAAACATAGAATACATCAGAGAGGTGGCATTGAAACTGTTTTCTTTGAAATGTGTTTATTATTAAAATAATTAATGGATTTTGGAGTCTTTTTTTCAATCCTTAGCTCCATGAATTAAATTATATTCAGTAAGTTGTAGCAACAGAATCATGGCCTCTTTTTTATTCTCTATATATTTCCATCTTTCTTGCAGGGACTCTGCCTGCCTCATATTGACAGTGGACTGCTGGATGACCCACACTGTGGGGTCACTATTCCTGAAACTGGCAATGTGTTGAGCCCCGAACAACTGGTAGCACTGAGGGCAGCCATGGATGCACTGGGACATTTTTCAAGTAATAAAATCTAGCCAGGAAAATGTAACTAAGTTAGTGTATTCACTGAATAAAAATGTAGAATTGCTAGGATTGTGATAGTAAATGTGTAAGGTACTGTATAAACCTTTTGAAAATGCTGAGGTTATTGAAAAAAAGGGGCACATGGGGCTGTTACTAAAACTGAGGATGCAAACATTGTGAGACAATTAAACAGTCCTTTATTTTCCACATTGCATAATAAACATACCCTTTGATAAACTTTTCATTTCCAATTCTTACCAATATTAATCAAAGTGAATACACCTTTTTCACAAGGATTGCTTTTATTGTTGAAATTAAGACTGAAAGAACTCCATTAATTCTCCAAGTTTTTCCCAGTAAACAGTCCATGTATTAACAATAAAACGGGCTGTATTAAAAAAAAACGGGCTGATGAAATGGATGAAGCCAAAAACAGGACTGAAAAACAATTTCTGCATGTAAGACTGTCAGGAAATTTAGAACAATCTCAAACCTGGCCTTTTTTTTTCCTAACCTTTTTTTTTTTTTTAGCCTAAACGGCTCCACTAAGAGCTATGAAGGACATGCTGCAACAGTTACTGATCAAAGTAGTTAATACTGGGAACTAAAACGGTTACATATTAAGTTATTTTTTAACAAGCCCAACTCCTTGTGTGTTTAAAGATTCCATCAAATCCTGAATTGTTCAAGTCTTGGTAGTCTCGTGATGGAAGTCGACCTGGTAGACTACCAGAAATTATGTAGGAGCCTTCCATCCAGCCCAGAACTTTGATGGCCTTCACCTCATCAGTGGGTGCTGGAAAACAGATATGTGTTATTGTTATGTAAAGGATAATACTGTTAAAGAAAAAAATAAATCACCACTTCGATGAAAACAAACTTTTCAAGAAAATATCTGCTCATGTGGCTAATTCCAGCTGTGGTTTTTGCCATGGCCAAACCAATTTTATTAAGTGCACAACACATATTTGCAATTGGGCACAGATGACCTCATTTTTACTTTGAAGAAATTAAGGAGTTAGAAAGGTAGTGAGATATAATCTAGATCTGCTACTATATGCTTTACTTTTAACATTCATATTTATGTTAGAAAACGCAATTTTTAATTAATTTCCTTACCAATTTTCATATAATCAATATCCACTCGTTGCAATTATTTTAAATTCATTAAGAATTCGTTTTGCACATAAGCATACATGCATTGGTTTGACAGTTTTAGGATAAATTACCAAATCCAAACACCAATTTAGATTTACACCTATAAGAACAATAGACAGTCATTTGAAAACAACACAAAAACCACATGATAATCTGTTAACAATGCATTTACCTGGGTTTCCACTCAGGTACTATTTATTTGACACAGCACAGTAAAAGCAGAAGCCAACCACAGTGGCTGCATTACAAAGCAAAAGTTGTTTTAGCATGGCGTTCAACCTAAGGCAAGCTTTCATGTTATTTGCTCTAAAAAGTAACATGGTTCCTTACTGTAACACAGCAGGGCCTTTAACTGAAATCTTACATGATCTATCAGTGAGCTATTACTTTTTCACCGGGAAAGCTTTGAAAGTTACCTGTGGGGTGCTAATGCTGTTAGCTGTGATGTCACGTTTTCTTCTTCAGCCAAACCGGCGCATTTCAGTTTCTTTCGGGTGTGCTGTCGGGAAGTCTGAACAACAACAACAACTCAATGCATCACGTGACTTTTGGCACAAATTTACCGCAGCGGTAGTGGGATTGTTTCGTACTCGAGCAGAGGCTGTTTTGTGCGAGCAGAGACCGTTTTGTGCTCGAGGAAAACTTATAAACGATATTTTGAGTGCAAGGTTGGCGAACAGTTTGCAAAACAATTTTTTTGTGTGAAACATATCTTTTTGTGTGCAAACAAGTTTTGTTTGTGTGCAAAACTTTTTTTTGTGTGCAACGTCTTGGCAGAAATTTATCTCCATAGCAGTGGTTACAACTAACTTGTTTCTGTCATATTCGATGCTGGAAGAACTTTAAACTGAAATGCTTGCTAACTCGATATGCTTGCGTTTATTTGACGTTAACACGCGTTTTTTTGTTGTTGCTTTCTCGCGTGCATATAGTGAATGGCAGGGGAAAAACAGGCAAAAACACATGGATACTTTGAAACGAGAAGCGACTTCACCGACGGCGTCGATGCAGACCCCCCTCCCCGCTCCGCTCCGCACAAAACTTGTTCCGTTCGCCAACTCACCGCCTCGCCTAAGCAAATTCCTGCGGGAAACACCGCCTTCCGCATGTCGGCTTTGTTTTTTTCCGGCCAGCATTTTTCTTCTTCTTTGAATCCGGGGTTTGGCTGACAGCGAGGTTATTGGCGCATTATCGCCACCTACTGTTCTGATTCAAACCCCTACACCGCAGCAACAGACCTTCACAAAATAAAAGCATGTGAGCAACATGCGTTAATGCGCGTTAAAGAAAATATCGCCGTTAATAGTCTAACGAGTTAACGCGAAATTAACACGTTAACTTGCCCAGCCCTAATTATATCTAAACTGAAGGATCTGTACGGTTCTCAGTCTGACTTTCTGCCAACAAATCAACCTACAAGTCCTCCTTTTATTAGTAAAATGAGCAAAAAAATGTTCTCCCTCAGCTGAAAGTAAAATAACACACACACACACACATACACACACACAGACACACACTGAATGACATATTTCACCTCTGACACACTGACTCTTTCAAGACACATCAATCGTTCTGTCGTGTCAGCAGAAGCGACACGCGTATTGAACTTTAAAGCCTTGAGCGCCAGCTCAAGAACAAATAGCTGAAAAATGAAATCCTCTTGTTTGCTTAACTCTTTTGGATCCCATTGATCTGCTCCTGATTGATTATGTCGCCATCAAACGCCATGCTGAGAGTCTGCGCCTCTTCATGTTCTCCAAATCCATCTCTCGGCTGTGATTGTTTGCCCCTGAGCTCCTGCCATCAACTCGGCTTTCACGATTACTCTTATGAAAACACTGAATACAGACGCACCCCTACACACAGGATGGCGCTTATTTTGGTCTCTGCACAAAGATAACACTAGAGACAAATTAAGGAACATGTCAAACTTTTTTCATTTAGTTACCTGCTTCCACTACAAAGGTTCTTTCTGACCTTTGCAGCACCCTGCTGCAATACAGTTGATCATCTGTCTCCTTTTTCTTGTGTGTGCACCCTGGACTATTACTACTAACTACTGCAGGCCACACTGGTTCAAATATTGATTTTTTTCCTCTCTGTTCATTGTGTCTCTCTCTATCCCATCAGAACATGTGCTCGAAAAAATGTTGAGATCGCTCGGTTTTCTGTGTGAGAGCAGGTTTTAGTTTAGAAATGGTCTAACTTTTAACAACACGTCAAGCTACTTTTTTGTGTGTCAAACATTTTGAGCCCTAGCACTAAAATCATTTTGAATCCATGACAATCCATGAGAATCTTTTCACTTTGATGAATTCACCCAGCCACCCAGGAACTTAATTTGCCAATGTATCCTCATACAGCGCCTAGTCACAAGCAGGCATGATCAGTGCCTTCATACCCTTGGTGTTTACAGCCACAGACTCCAGTTTGTTTTGACTGGGATGTTACATAATAGAAGGAAACTATTAAAACTGTGGTGAGAGCTTTGTTCAGTCCACTTCACTCTGACACCCTAGTAACAAATCCCAGGCAACCACCTCAGTATGATTTCAGCTGTTTGGTGAAGGCCTCACAGATTCTTTAGAGAACATTAGTCAACAAACAGCTTCAAGGTAAGGCAAATTTATTTATATAGCACAATTCAGTACAGAGACAATGCAAAGTGCTTTACATTATTAAAATATAGGAAAATAAAAACAGAATAAAAGCAAGTTGGAATAAAATGTAGAAAAATTGAGACGAAATAGAACACGGGAAAATGGAAACTAAAACCAAATATTAATGATTTTAAAAACAGCTGGACTACAAACTTAAATTCATGATGTTTTAGCTAACAGTCTAACTAGAATCAAAGGCAATCCTGAACAAATGTGTTTTAAATCTTGATTTAAAAGAACTCAGGCTTTCAGCACTTTTACAGTTTTCTGGAAGTTTGTTCCAGATAAGTGGAGCATAGGAACTAAATGCTGCTTCTCCGTGTCTGGTTCGTGTTCTGGTTCTGCAGAGCAGGCTGGAGCCAGAAGACCTGAGTTGTCTGGAGGGTTTATACGCTGATAACCAAGGAACACAGCTGACTGGTCAGGGAGAAAGTACCCCAACATGGCTGCCCTGTTAACTGCTATTTACTACTGTTAACTATCCAAGGTGACTCTGTAGGAGCCACAGAGATGATCAGATCAAGTGGGAGATCTGTAAACATGAGAATCAATAGTGGTGAAAATTATACAAGTTCTTTTTTTACAAGTACAAAACTGGAAAGTGCTTTGTGCAAAAGTATTCAGCCACCCTAATCAAAAATGTGTTAAACCACCTTTTGCATTTATAGCTGCAAGTCTTTTAGGGTACGTCTCTACCAGCTTTGCACATCAAGCAACTGAAGTTTTTGCCCATTCTGTATGCAAAACCACTCAAGCTCAGTCAGATTAGATGGAGAGCATTTGAACAGCATTTTTCAGATCTCACCACAGATTCTCAATTGGGCTTAGGTCTGGACTTTGACTGGGCCATTGTAACAAATGTAGTAAACCATTTCATTGTAGCCCTGGCTTTATGTTTAGGGGTCTTTTGCGGACTCCAACATGTTTTCTTTTCTGTATTTAACTCCATTAATCTTCCCATCAACTCTGACCTGTACCTCCTGAAGAGAAGCACCCCCAGAGCATTATGCTCCCCGATAACTACAATGCTCTTTGCATGTTCAGATTTTGCATAATTTATGTGAGATTTCCAACAAATCTTGTGATCGGACAACACACCCAAACATGTGATTTGATTAACTCTCTCTTTGTCAGTATTATCTACCTTAACTTGAACTTGGATGTCACTTTTCCAATTCCCAAAGTTTTTTTTTTTTTGTTCAGAGTTAAAGACTTACTTATTTCAGATGTGGTGACCTCCAAGAGCTGTTGTATAGAGTCTCCTGAAAAAGGATGCTTGTGTCATCAGCAAATAAAATAAATTTTAACTTTTCTGAAACCTTAGATATATCATTTATATTTATAGTACAATACTGCTGGTTATTTAGATGGAGGAGTGGCAACATTGTTTAGTGATTCACTAAAGTGTAAAAAGATGTTTCTGGTAAAATTAGACTCTTTTGAATATTTGGCTCTCCAGGTAAAGAGCCCAGTATGTTTGCGGGCCTCCTAAGTCCAAATCAAACTTTTTAAATTAATTTAACAACCTCCTATCTGTGATATGTGTTGATAATGACTGTTTAATTATTGTAGGAGACTTCAACTTTCACATAGACAATACTGAAGACAGAGGTACAAAAGAACTGTGTGACACACTTAGAAACTTTGGTTTAAGTTAACACGTTAAACAGCCAACGCACAAACAGGGACATATTTTAGACTTGATCATCACTAAGCATTTCTAAACATTTCCAAGGTCAATGTAAGTGATGTTGCCCTATCTGATCACTTTTCTGCCTCATTTCCAGTGACTCATTTAGCCAAAGGGACATCGTAAGAAAACGCATCTTTAAAGGACAATGCCACGTAAACTTTTATCCAAGCTTACTCTGATACTTCAACCTTATATTGCAACTCAGTAGATGAGCTTTTAGATAATTTTCAGTCTAAAGTCTCAGATATTATTGACTGCTTTGCTCCAATTAAAATGAAGGTTGTTTCTGGGAAGAACAAATATCTATGGAGAAAGGCTCCAGCAGTTAGAGGTGAAAAAAGGGAGTGTAGAAAAGCTGAACGCAGGTGGAGAAAGAATAGACTCCAGGTTCACTATGACATCTATAAAGAGAGACTTTACAGATGTAATTTAAAACTGAAAAATGCAAGGGAATCTTTCTTCTCTGAGATTCAGTCAAATAAAATACAAAAAGAAATCGTTCACCAGCTAAGTCCCTCCTCCTGCTGCCTTGATGTTCTACCCACAGCTTTGTTTAAGAAAGTTTTGCCTGTCATAGCGTCTGATTTGACTCAGATAATAAACACGTCCCCTATTTTTTTTTTCATAGTAGGTACACCTGGTCTGGCGTTCTGTTAACTGTGACATCATCCAGAGAAGACGGCTCACCCGCTACTACCATCTAATGTAGAACAGATTACTGGATCAATGTGTGCTTCTGTGCTTTTTTGTTTCTCTTGTTGTGTCTCTGCTCTGTCTTCTCTAACCCCCAGTCAGTCGAGGCAGATGACCGTTCATACTGAGCCTGGTTCTGCCGGAGGTTTTCCTTCCCGTTAAAAGGGGAGTTTTTGTTCCCACTGTTGCTTCATGCTTGCTCAGTATGAGGGATTGCAGCAAAGCCATGTACAATGCAGACGACTCTCCCTGTAGCTCTACGCTTCTCCAGGAGTGAATGCTGCTTGTCGGGACTTTGATGCAATCAACTGGTTTCCTTATATAGGACATTTTTGACCAATCTGTATCATCTGACCCAATCTGAATAATATGATTGAACTTGATTTTGTAAAATGCTTTGAGATGACATGCTTCATGAATTGGCGCTATAGAACTAAAATGGAATTGAATTCAATTGAATTGTCAGGTGTTTTTCCCCAGTTCCTTAAAACAGCATATATCAAACCACTGTTGAAAAAGAACAATTTAGACAAATTACTATTGCAGAACTACAGGCCCATATCAAACCCCCCATTTATCAGTCAGATTATTGAAAAAACTGTTTCAACAGTTAAACACCTTCTTAACAATGGCCAGCCGCTTTGATGTTTAAATCATACTAAATCAAGAATAAAATCACATTTGTTTAGAATTGTCTTTGATTCTAGTTAAATTGCTTATTTATAGTCCAACTGCTTTAAAAGTCATTATTTACTTTTAGCTTCTAATTTCCCATGTTCTATTCTGCTTAAATTTTTCTACATTTTATTCCAACTTGCTTTTATTCTGTTTTTACTTTCCTGTGTTTCAATCATATAAAGCACTTTGCATTGTCCTGGTACTGAAATGTGCTATACAAATAAATTTACCACACACACATATATATATATATATATATATATATATATATATATATATATATATATATATATATATATAGTCATTGATTAGTTTTAGCCTGGCCTTTTGTGTTACTTTTCAGTTCCTCCTCCCCTTCTCACTCAGCTTACCCTTCACTCCCTCTGCAATCAGTCTCACCTGTTATGGTAAATGGACTGAACTTATATAGCGCTTTTCCAGTCATGCTGACCACCCAAAGCGCTGTACACTATAGCCACATTCACCCAGTCGCTCTCACTAACACATTTATACACCGAGACGCAGCTCGGTAGGCAATTTGGGGTTAAGTGCCTTGCCCAGGGGCACATCGACATGTGGCAGGGGGAAGCTGGAATCGAACCCACAACCTTCAGATTGCCAGACGACTACTCAACCCACCAAGCCACAGTCGCCCTGTTGGACATTAATTAGTCAGAACTCACTCCACCTGCCAGCCTCCCTACATAAACCTCCCTCAGTCTTCTCTTCCCTGCCAGTCTGTCATCAGACTCCACTCACTCACTCACTCACTCACTCACTCACTCGCCTGTCAAGCTGATTTGCACTGCTTGTTGTTGGAATCTTGCCACCTCTGTTTCTCAAGTTAAGTCTCTGCCTGCTGCTGGATTCTTCCTGTCTCACCTCTGAGTCTCAAGTTCACTCTCTGCCTGTTGCTGGACTATCTGCCACCTCTCTGCCTCAAGCCCTGCTAAACTGTTGTATTTACCTGCCTCACCTGTGCTTCAGCTACAGCAGTGGTCCCCAATCCTGGTCCTCGAGGGCCGGTGTCCTGCAACTTTTATTTGTTACTCTGCTTCAACACACCTGAGTCAAATAATAAGGTCATTAGGAGGACTCTGGAGAACTTGACAGCACACTGGGGAAGTAAGTCAGGTGTGTTGGATCAGGGACACATATAAAACCTGCAGGGACACCGGCCCTCGAGGACCAGGATTGGGGACCACGGAGCTACAGGGTTATTCTGTCACCTCTCTGCTTCAAGCCTCTGCCTTCTGTTTGATTTACCTGCCTTGTCGTCTGGATCTCCTGCTGCCTCTGTTCTCCAGTAGTCCTGCTCCCAAGAACTCGTATCGGTCTGTCAGCTCCTGCTCACATCTACATCCCTATTCCAGTTCAGTCCTGCCTCTCTGGTTTCAAAACCATCTTTCTTCAATAAAACTCACAATAAACCAAGCTCTGTGTGTGTGGTGTGTCCGGGTCATCAGAACAAATTCTGACGTGTGTGTATGTATGTGTGTGTATATATATATATATATGTGTATATATATATATATATATATATATATATATATATATATATATATATATATATACAATCATTTCTCCTGTATACCCCCCTATGGATAGTGCCACTAAACCGGTCATGCTGCAGCAGTTCCCCACAGTTTCTCCAGATCCTTTCACGCCTGTTAAATGAATTTAGATGAAACCTGCTCTCATCTGTGAAAAGAACCGGGCTCCAGTGCCAAACTCTGGTGTTCTCTTTCAAAGGCTCATGAAACTCCATGGTGCTGAGCAGTGAGCACTGGGGCTACTAGAGGACATCTGGCCTTCAGGCCACCTTCATAAAGTCAGTTTCTAATGGTTTGTTCTGAGATATTCACGCCAGCTTCCCACTGGGGGGTCACTTTGTAAGGATCTGCCAGTACTCACCCTGTTCCTCCTTGCTCAGAGGAGCAGGTACCAGTCCCACTGAAGGCTTTAGCACCTCCAACGGCCCTTCCAGCTCTCCTCTGAGTAGCCTCCATCTGTAAAATCCTTCCTGTTTACAGGGTCGTCTTATTGTTGTCCCTTTAGTGCAGCTGTTGTTAATTCCATTAACAACAAAACAGCCCACACTGATTAACAACCACGTCTACTACAGATCAATATTACACACACTGAATAATGATCCGTGTTGATTTTTTGAGCAGTGCACAAAAGCAGAAGAGTTCAATACTTTGAGAATGTCATTATGAAAATGTCCAGAAGATGGAGCCAGACGCCTTCATAAAATATGGATTTCTTTTCCTATCTACAGACCTTCAGTTCTAATGTGTTTTTTATGATTAAAATGTATTGTTGTAATAATTGAAATCGAATCATCAGACAACATGATACTGCAGGTGTAGGAAAACATGTCAAATTGACAGTTAGCAATATGCTGTTCAGCTGATACTGAAGTAAATCTTCCTGCTTAATGAACGCCCCAAAACTCAGACCTTCATGTAATTTGACTCATTTAAAAGATATGTCAGCTTTAATCAGCTTTATTTGCCAGGTATGTGTACACATATGAGGAAGTTGACTCTGGACCGTACAATGCTCACAAAGTTCTCACATTTATAATACTACAATTATGCAGTAATAAAAATCAAAGAGTCTGCAGTATAGAGAACGCATATAAACACGCTATAAACAATCAGACTCCCTGAGACAATAATGTAACGGTGCAATGAGCAGAGTGCAAATGATGCAGGATTACATATTATTACCATTGTTATTATTATGTACATGTTGGAGGTGAAGAAGGAGAAGAAAAGGAAGAAGCTTACATATCTGATGATCCGCTTTCAGTACACAGCAGAAACAGTGGCTATTGTCATTGGGTCACAGGGGTCTGAATATGGAGCCAGATGGTGGTGGTGGTGTGCACTGATTCAGTACTGGAAAGCAAGTCAACAGAATATAACAGAGAGGACATCCCTATTGAACTCTACAGCCTCTACAAATACATTAAAGTGGGATTGACACTGAAGATCATGCAGATAGATTAGCAAAAAGGGCATTAGAGAAAAATCAGTTAAAGTTCCACTTGGCAAAGGTGAAGGAAAAGCTTTGGTTGGCAAAAAAGGAATAGAAATTTGCCACAAAAAAAAAAGATGGGATTAAGATCAGAAAGACCGAGAGTGTAAAAATAATGAAATATGTAATATTAAAGAGTCAAAGAGATGGAAACAGAATGGAGGAAGCAACCATAAACAGAATGAGGGCAGACCATACAGGGCTAACAGCCCTTTATTTAGAATAGGGAAAAGGAATACTGTCAAATGTGAGAGCTGCACTTTTAAAAACATACAGGATAGGACGAGACATAACTAGAAACTTATGGACGGTAGGTGGCGGTATGCGCCTCATTGTTGTTTGAACTGGAGCCATAAGCCGAGAGAAGAAGACGCAGAAGCCTGTAGTCAGAGTGGAGGGAACTTTGACAGGTTAGCTAACAGAAACGTTTGGGATGAAGCGCTTTGTGGTGAACTTTGGTCGCCTGTCAGAGACATTACAGAGGCTCACTGAAACTAACCGGAAGCTATAAACGTCCTCCTCTCATGTTCCTTCCACTTTTACTTGTTAAAATAAGGTAATAACCGATGTTTCTTGACCGGTAGGCTCTAACTGAAAACAAGCGTTACAGACTGACTCTGTAGCTGCTAGACTATTATAGCAACTATCCAGAAGTCCCAGCATTTATTTCTGCTTTAACATTTGACATATAAATATATATATAGGGAACTGTAGAATATCCAACAAGCTGAACTAAAATCTAACGTCAAATACATTATATGGGGTGTTCTTTTCTGTTGAGCCTCGACTCTAAATATGGAGAAAGTGATAAAGGGCCAGAGATGATGTGCTCTTCAGACTCCTGATAAGTAAAGTGCTTTATTTGTTAATTATCACATAGAGGGATGGAGGGTTAGCCTGGGCACGAAGGTCATATTAATTATCCAGGTTTTACAGGCTGTAGTGCTAAGAGCTGATCTGCCTTCAGGCTCACAGTGTCCTCCTGTGGGCTGTGGAATGTTTACTAGCCACAATATTCCATCAGATCAGGGTGCTGGGGGTGGCTCGGCTCCTGGGGGCCCCGTTCTTTCAGAAGTGTCTGTAGAAGGCGTCCAGATGTCTGTTGGAGGTGATGGGAACGTCTGAGCTCTATGATTGGCCTGGGAGACTGAATATCTCTGGTGAATCGTCTGACGTATCCATTATCAGACTGATAAGCTGATGTAGCGCAAACAGCCGTCTTCAAATGATGATTTCATTACCTGCGGCTAAAGGCCATCCGAACTAACCTGCCTTACATGGAAGTATCGCCGCCCTGCTTGTTAAAGTCCCAAATGAACGGAGGGCTCAGAAAGGAGGCTTTCTGGAATGGGAAACCTAGACTGACTTTGAGCCTGTGGAGTGGCTCTCATCTCGTCTTTGATAAAAAAAAATGTTGGGTCTATTTTTAAAAGCAGCTCCGTGCCAGAAAATGGATCCATTTCAATGTATGGTAGCGTTGCTGAGAACCAGAGTTGGCAACTATTCAGCCAGAATTATGATGTAACTTCCCAGATGGCTTCATTAAGTGTCTGATTCTCAGACATTTAACCGAATAGTAGCGATGATCTATGAACGGTATACGTTTGGATCCGCATGCATTATGCTGACCTCTGTGGATTACAGGAGCTCTACCTCAAGCTGAAACGTGTGCACCAAGTCTCCTAAATGTCTTCTTTTATAGCTGTATGACCCTGAAAACAGCCCCAAACATTTGGATGTTCTTGCCGATTGTGATCTAAACTTCGGTGTGGTACTGGGGGTGAGTGGCCCACCTGTGATATGTTAACAGGTAAATTAACTCGCTGACAAAGCAACAGGGTAACAAGCAAAGGATGGTCCGATCTGGACATAATTTGGGCAAACAGCTGCCCGGTACAACCAGCAGGCCTCCTCCATGCCACTAATGCAACCCTATCAAACTCCATCAGGGGATGGCGGGCTTGGCTGGTGCGTCTTTGAGCCGTTCTCCGTGTCCCTGACCCTCACCCGCCGTTTTGACGGACTGTCAGATGCTTGGGAAACCGCCTGATAGCTCTTGTGGAGTCACTAGATGCACCATCTCCTTCCTGACGTGACCTATTAACAAACCCAGTGTGTGTGATGTGTTCTTTTAAAGGTTTTTATAGAGCCTTCCAACACAATGAGTGCAGAGGGGTCCCCGAGAGGCTCGTGGAGAGGTGGGAGCAGAGGATGGAGAGGATCTGGTAACGGATGGAGAGGCAACGGCAGTGGATGGAGAGGAGGAGGAGGAGGAGGTGGAAGTGGAGGCAGTGGATGGAGAGGAGGAGGAGGAGGAGGTGGAAGTGGAGGCAGTGGATGGAGAGGAGGAGGAGGAGGAGGTGGAAGTGGAGGCAGTGGATGGAGAGGAGGAGGAGGGGGTGGAAGCTGGAGAGGACAGGGAGGGTGGAGGAGATCGTGGAGAGGTGGCTCAGCAGCGACAGGAGGAGGAGGAAACCGGGGAGGAGGGTCAGGAAACCCGGCTTTCAGCTCCCAGAGAGGTGAGCCACTGTATTTAACAGCCATTTCTCCTTCTGACGTCGTTTTTGCTAGGTTAGAATAAATCAAATGTCCTTTCAGCCTTGAGTTTCTATCCAGTGTGACAGTGAATGAGCTCATGCAGACTGCTGTACTGTTTCAGCGCCCATCCAGACTACTCTCGATGCTCTGTGTCCATACAAGGGATGGGCTCTGTACTTCACAGAAGGTATGTTGAGGGATGTGGGATTATATAACCGAGGGCTGTGCAACAAAGTGACTTTTATAGGCTTGCTGCCAGCAGTGCCTCGTAAAGCCTTAGCGTTCTTTGCAGTTTTTCACATTTTGGGCGTCCCAAGTTTTCCCACACACACAGAGCTCAGTGGATCTGTTTGGATTTTTATGCAATACACAAACAAAACGCAGGGCATAGTTGGCAAATTCAAAGAAAAGGAAATCTTTGCAAATAAAAACTCAAAGAGTGCCCCCCCCCCCAGTCAGTGTGTTGTGGGGTATGTCTTTGCCAGCTTTAAGCATCCTAACATTGCTCTGATATGGATTTTGAAATGTGTTTACATTTGTAGGTGAGACCACATTTAATCCAGGGGTTCCCAAACTTCTCCTGGTGGGCCCCCCTGTGATTTAAAAGAAAGTTTTCTCTCCCCCCTCCAACCAATCGTTTCTACAGCTGAACAGAGAAACGCCAACTGCAGTAAAACCTATAACAATAATATAAACTGCAATCTTCTTTAAATCACAAAACTACCACTTTTGAAGGGTTATTGTTTTTAAGTTTAGCTGCCTGTTGTACTGCGTAACTGAATTCAACATTGCTATCAATAGGGCTGTATGATAAATCAATAACAATAAATATCGATCGATAGACATATATCGATGATAGAAAAAAAGGGTCAATAAAAACTTGAATGAAATAAAAGTTTGCCTTCCTTATGCATTTTAGCCATGTAGGCTAATATTACAATCTTTACATCCTCTCAACCAATCACAACCACAGACCCAGAAATGCTCCGTCACAAAGCTCCGCCCCCTTCAAAGAGTTCAGAGAGCACACATTATTTTTTTATTTTTTTAAATATTCAGTTTTGGTAAAATGTTGAGTTTGAATTCAGTGTTTGTGTGTTCTGTATCTAAAAAGAAGTTGCTAAGCAACAGTATAAAATAGCCAGGGCTGCACTTATAATATATGTTTTCAATTTGTTGATAATTATTGATATCGGTCGATATTTTTATTTTATCGATATGCTTTTTTTCTATGTCGTCCAGCCCTAGCCATCAATATATAACTTTTAAATAACCTCAAAATTGATAATTTTTCCTGTCCATTTCTACCATGCCCCCCTGCAATTACACTAAGTCCTCCCTAGGGGGCGTGCCCCCCACTTTGGGAACCACTGATTTCATCATTTAATACTAGTGAGTCTGAATGAAGAGCATAGAGCGTTATCTGTGCAGACGACTTTAATGACTTTAATGACTGATTTTAAAGTTACACCGGACCCACAAGTTCTCGGTTTAGTAGAGCTGGTCTGCAAAGAAAAATATTTTTCATGCAGCAGCTATACAGTGTTAGTGTGATACTTTTATTTGTTGCTAACTTTTCTAATGTTTGGAATGTGTTTTTTTTTTTTTTCTGCTAAGGTTTCATAGAGAGCTCGCCCAGCGTGGAGAAGATCAAAGTGTTTGAGAAATACTTCGTATCTCGCATCGACCTGTACGACAAAGTCAGTCACGTGTTGTTCTGCTGAATGAAGGGGGGGGGGGGGCGTTGGGGTGAACAGACGAGTCAAGAGAACGGTGCCGTTTGTCCGCAGGACGAGATCGAGCGTCAGGGCAGCGTTCTGGTGGACCACGCAGATCTGACTGGGGACCAGCGTGTGCGTGAAGCGCTCCCTGACGTCGTGACAGACCTGCAGGAGCAGCCGGAGGTGATGCTGAACTGCCTGGGCGTGGCCATACATCAGGTGAGCGCCAAAACACACGCTTGTTTTTTTTTTTTTGCCGCCATAGCGTGTGACGTAAAGGTGGTTCCAACTCTGAAATTCATTCACGCGATGAATAGAAATAGATTTTAAGCCATGCAGTTGGCGAGGCTGGCGTTACGAGTGTGTGTCTGTGTGTGACTCAGGTGCTGACCGCAGATTTGGAAAAACAAGCCGCTGAGCTCCACGACGAGGAGCTTCCTGTCGCTACGCCAATCATCAACATTCCTCATATCAGCGTGAGGTAACGGCCACGCCGAGGAGCAGGAAGGGCTTTCGCCGGCACCAGCCCCCCCGCTGAAGAATCCCTTTCCCTCACAGGTTGTACAACTACGAGCCGCTGACTGCGCTGCGGACGCTGCGGGCCAGCGTGTACGGCCGGCTGGTGTGCGTGAGGGGAACCGTGGTGAGAGTGAGCAGCATCAGACCTCAGTGTACCAGGATGGCGTTTAGGTGCCAGACCTGCGCAGGCACGCTGACCCTACCGCTGCAGCATGGAAAATATGCAACACCCACCAAGGTGTGCTCACACACTTCAGGGACCTGGGGTCGGTTTCACAAGTTTGCTTACAAACTTAATTCTGTGCAACAGGACAGAGTTTTACTTCTTTTGCCGCGTCTCAGTCACAGGGCAGCATTGGCGTAGCAGCATAAAGCTTAAGCATTGTCAAAAGGAAATATCTATTGCCTGGTGCGGTGTTGATAATTAATCATTCTGAGCAACAAAAAGGCATTTTAAAAACCGCTGACGCTGTAATAGAGAGTTTGTTTGTGATGGACTCAGTGACTTCTAGGTGCTCCAATCATCAGCTCTCCTCTATCGTGCTTGATAGGTGGTATGGGCTGTTTGGGTTTAACCAAATGTGGTGCTGAGGGTTATGACCAAACATCTCTGCTTTACCTCCTCTGTCCAAATAATGTTTTAGAAGTCGCATGGCGCATCCGATACAACCTTTCTGTTCGAAAAAATAAAAGAACTCTTGTCAGAGGCATGTCAGTGTGTTTCTAATCTGAATAAAGCCAGGTGCATACACACACACATTATGATCGGGTTAATTGATAGTGTGCCCATATAAATGGTACAATCCGATGATTTAATCCGAATACTTTTTAATCCGATCGTGAAATTTTTTGCATGTAAACATAGAATCAGAATCAGAAATACTTTAATTATCCCAGAGGGAATTAGAGAGTCACCGTCTCTGCAATTTGGTTCAGCATTTCTTGATCAAATACTAACTAAAAGTGATATTTCGTATATGCTTGACATCTATTATCCACCCATCCATCGTCTTCTGATCATCTGAGAAAAAAAAAGGACCTCTCTCTACCCGGCGACACTCTCCTGCTCATTTTGGGGGATCCCAAGGTGTCTTCCTCCGGGTCTTCCTCCAGGTGGGACTTGCTTGGAAAACCTCCAATGGGAGGCAACCACCTCAACTTACTCTTTTTGTCTTTTTTTGGAGCAACAGGTCTTCTTTGGGCTCCCGCTCAGTGACAGAGCTCCTGAATACAAGAGAAGCTCATTATTTTGGTCCTGACCCTTATGTCTTGCTCATAGGTGAGGACCAGAGAGTAGACAAATTGTAAAATCAAGAGCTTCACTGTTGGATCAGCTGTGACACCGCAGAGTAAGGCCGGCAGTAGTGCGGATACAGCACCAGTCCGTCTATCCATCTACCCTGCTTTCACTTGTGAACAAGACAGGTAGATCCCTAAACCGCTCCACCTGAGGCTCTTTGAAAAGACCACGAACATCAGGGACATGCGGTTCTACCAGGGCGGGACCGTCCTGCTTGGATCAGTTAGAGTAAACGCCACAAGTCAGCAGAATTGCCATGTTCGACTGCTTAAACCACACATTTCTGCTTGTCCAACGGCCATCTAAATCCTGTCCAATCGTAGTAGTTGAACACCCCTTGATAAAAAAGTTCTGCCAGAACATGGTGTTGAGAACATGCAGGGAGACTCTCAAAGACAGGGCTGAGAGAACAAAATGACGTCCTTCGCTGCGGGAGCGAGAACAAACGTCTCGTTTCTCATGGCGTAGCAGCCTTAAGATCAGACTCTTATTTCAGCTGTTTGACCCACAGCAAGGCACTGCTTCGCTTCATGCTGACGGTCATGGCCTGAAGACGACAACAGAGCCGCATCAGCTGCGAAAAAAAACATAGATAAGACGCTGAGGTCCCAAACAGACACCCTCCTCCCCACGACTACGCCTAGAGATCCTGTCCAAGAACACAGATCAGTGACGAGGGGCAGCCCTGGCAGGGCCCAACCCGCTCTGGGAAAAAGCTTGACTTGTGACTTGTGCCAAGAATGTTGAAACAGCTATTGCTCTGGGCTCGCAAGGACTGCGTAGCCCTTAAAAGCAACATATCATGTACTCCCCTCAGCAGCTGTGCTAGGGCAAAGATCTGATCCATTGATCCAAGGCCAGAACAAAAGCCACAAAGCTCCACATGAAACAATCAGCCTGCCACTCCTTTTTCAACACCTTGGTTTAAGCTTTCTGAGGAGTGTGAGCCTTCATAGATGGAACACACTCAGCCTATTGGGAGCACCTCCCCAGCATGGTCCCAGCCAGGTCTCCATGTGACGTTAAAGAGGCCCCATATCAAGAATCTTTGCTGTCATTATGTTGTTACCATGATGAGATTTGTAGTAAGATACTGGCTCAGATTGAATTCAGATTACACATAACACACAGGCACAAGACATAATGTTTCCTAACTTTTCTTTTTCTCCACAATATGTCTACAAGTCTCTAAGTATTTACGTATTTAAGCCACATAAAACTGTAAAAGATTCCCTGAATCAAGCTGGACTCCATGCATGTAATTCTGTTCTCTGGTTCCAGAATCAGCCTTTAGTGCAGTGCTTCTCAATTATTTTCTGTTACGCCCCCCCTAACAAGAAGAAAACTGTTCGCGCCCCCCACTCCTCACCATGACTATCCATCCCTGCATAACATTTTATCCTTATTAACATTAAAGAAAAAAAGAAAGACATATGGTCAAACTTTCAAAGAATAACTTTATTAAATCGTGTTTTAAGAAATTAAAAATAAATAAATCCTTGTTTAAACTGTAAACATGTTTGACCAACTAATTGCACCATTGCAAAATTAAATCAGATCAATAAATATTTAATAATTATAATAACTAATAAACTACAAAAACTAAAAAAATAATAACTAATATATATTCAGTTCAGCAACATTAACTCAGGAGCACAATATATAAAACACTTGAGCCTACAAAACCAAAATGAATTAAACAATTTGTGCTCATTTTTTCTTTCTTTTTTTGATCAAAATGAGGAGGCAGTATCAGCTCCTCTGCTATGGTGTGGGGTTTTTTGCACTGCGCAATTTGGTACGCCACCTTATATGATGCTAACAGTGCTCGGTGGTTTACTGAAGTAGCCTTCACAAAGCGGGATAACTGTTGGCAATATTCAGCACGTTTTCGCTGAAAAAACTCTAGCGGCTTATCGGTGTGATTGGGGTGTAACATATTTAGGTGACGCGCTAATTTATTTGGCTTCATGCTGTCCGCTGCGAGCATTTTTAGACACAGCAAACACAGCGGTCTTTCCTCTTCTCCAACTGTAGTCACCGTGAAGCCAAGCGCTAAATACGCTTCGTCGTATTTCCTCGGCTTAGCTTTCGGGTGACTTTCTTTTGTCTCATTATCTTTGTCTCTCTCCGCTTTCCTTTTCATCCCTGTTAAAAACTTTTTCATGTTGGGGGTTGTTATGTTGAATAACGGAGGCTGTAGACAGAACGCAGACGGAGCTTTCTGTTGACTCTACACTGGTAACTAAGGCAAACCTGTAAGTCGTAAAATGTTGCACTGTCGCAAATGTGACAAAAGTAACAATGAGAGCGCCACTGCCCCTACTGTAGTGGATGCGCAATTACACTTTATACTAGTACGGCCAAAAAAAAAAAAAAAAAAAAAAAAAAGCCTGTTCCCCAGGGTCACACGCGCCCCCCCAGGTATTGCACCGCGCCCCCCCTAGGGGGCGCGCCCCACCATTTGAGAAGCACTGCTTTAGTGACACAGTTGTGTGTGTGTGTGTGTGTGTGTGTGTGTGTGTGTGTGTGTGTGTGTGTGCGTGTGTGTGTGTGTGTGCGCGTGTGTGTGTGTGTGTGTGTGTGTGTGTGTGTGTGTGTGTGTGTGTGTGTGTGTGTGTGTGTGTGTGTGTGTGTGTGTTTTATCGCGCAGTGTACCCAGCCTGGGTGTCGAGCTCGTTCCTTCATCCCCCTTCGCAGTTCTCCTTTCACAAAAACAGTAGACTGGCAAATCATCAAGTAAGTGGCTCCTGATTACTTGTCCGATTGAAATGTGTTAAACTGTTGCAGAAATCTTTCAGTCACTGCAGACTTTGTGGTGAGACGTAACAAGAAAGCAGCTCAGCAGATTCAGGCTGTTCTCAGGCTTGTTTTGGTTGTAAACTCTGGAAATAACGTGGCTGTTGTGGATGTGGTTGAAGGGTTTCATGAGTTATGTTGAACGCAGGTCACACTGCTTACATTTTATAAAGTATTCTGGAGCGTTTGCCCACTAAATGCAAAGATAAAATTTTGAATATTTAAAAATAGGCCGGCATGTAAATCAGGCACATTCATTTTAGGAACCAGAAACCTGTCTAGAAATAATGTAATAATGCAGTTACAATGACGTGGAAGGCCACTCGGGAACAGAAATACGGAGGCTGCATGAGAGTGAAAATCTTCAACACAAATCTTGACTCTTTTCAAACATTTTAGAGACACATCTCATTTTCATAATAAAAAAGTCATTTGTAACAGAAAAAAGAAGAGTTTTAAGCTGTTGGTTTAGGCCCACTGAGAATCTAACAGGTACTGCTGCTACAGACTTATTGATGTAAAACGACAAAAACTGCCTGAAAACACAAGAAAAAGAGCAGAAACATTTGAGAGGAATAAAATGAATGTTTATGGTGAATTCAGGAAAGTTACCGTATAAGGTTCATTTCCATATGAAATAGAAGAAATTGACTTTTGTGTTTTCTTTTATTAAATCCCACAAACAAAATGTAATGCATGCCCAATCGGTTTGTCGAGCTCTTGAAATGACGTTTCTTGCCTCAGGGTGCAGGAGTTGATGGGCGGCGAGCAGAGGGAGACTGGACGAATCCCTCGCACCGTGGAGTGTCACCTGACCTCTGACCTCTGCGACAGCTGCGTCCCTGGAGACACAGTCACTGTCACAGGGATAGTCCGAGTCATCAATGACGGTAATATTTGATCATAGCTACACCTGATGGATAGAAGACAGTCTCTGTTCCCGTGTACGGGATAGTTCCACCCAGAAATGAACCATCTGCTGTCTGACTGCAGGCAGTTCCAGAGGAAATAAAGATCAGTGCATGTTTCTGCTCTACATCGAAGCCACTTCAGTCAGTAACACTAAAGGTACCGTCAGTCACCTTCTTGATTTGTGCAGGATTTCTCTCTTAAGAGTTCAGCACGGATTTAATCCCAAGCGATTGTTTAGGTCAGCTGTCTAAATCTGGAGGCGAGGGGTCTGGAGGATCAAGAGAAGACCGGACTGGAGGAGAGGAGTTCAGTCTGAAGGAGCTCTATGCCATCCAGGAGATCCAGGCGCAGCCAAACTTGCTTCGCCTTATCGTACAGTAAGTTGCTCGCTCTGTCGAGGACCTCTGACTGTGTTGTGCTGTGTAGCATTATTTTACTGGTTACCATCACATCAAACAAAGTATTTTCCAAAGTGTCGATCATGGAATGGGCAAAGCTGCCTGGCTCTGCGGTACTCTGTCTTTTTTCCAACACTTCTGTACAAAACACCGGGCATTTACTGCCCTATGGCAATCGTCGAGGGACATTTAACCAGCATGTGTAAAACAGGAAAACATGTTTTTTCTACTCAGCAATGATGAAGACGATCTTTTATTTATGCTTTTCTGGTAAGAAATAATGCACATTAAATGTATTCATTCATTTATTTATTTAACAGACACAAGTTCCACATAGACACAATAAAAAATAAACACCCAATAATAACACAACAAAGATCTTAAAAGACTTTCATACCAGTGCTTCCACAAAAACGACTGATAGCGTTGTACACTGACTGAGGGGTGTGACATCATTAAAATAAGATTATTCTGTGAGCTACATGAACATAAACGTATACATCGGGTTTTTCATTAGTACCTAGAATGTCATGACCTGCATTACAAAACATTTCACTTGCCCTACTGAACCTGGGTTTCTTGAGCAGGATTCTTAAGGAGTCATAATAAGCAACCTTAAGCTTCTGCGTGCTTCTCTTTTTAAATCTCCACCACAACAGAGCTGTGGTGTACAGTAAGTTTTACATAAACTGATCTTTACCTCATTTCAGCACATCCTCAGCAGAGGGTTTGCCTGTGCAGACAATATATACAACAGTGCCTGATATCACTGATGTTACAACAATAAGTAACCCTAAACGTCATGATTTATTCATTTTCTTAAAGAATGATGATAGAGGAGAAAAGTGACCTGCAGAAACACTCAGCACTGTGTTCCAGGCTTCCAGCAGTGTTGCCACGTCCGTTTCTTATCAGCAACTTTGGGCTTGTTCATCTATACTGTTTACAAGGTAGAGCTAATAGAGCTGGTTGCTTTCTCCTGCAAAAACTGGCAAAACCGGAGTGGCTTCCTGATGCAAAGTTTTATTTTTATTTTAAACGCTGCTGTCGGGGCACAGGGATAGAATATTATTCTACTAAGCTTCCACTGCTTTGTAAAAGTTTAAAAGTCATTCATCCTGACCTAAAACAGCTATCCCGTCAAACAGGCAGCTCTGTGCATGTTGTGTGTGTGTGTGTGTGTGTGTGTGTGTGTGTGTGTGTGTGTGTGCAGCAACTTTTTTCTGAAGACTTATGACACAGACTGAGTGGCAGCCGTTTGTTAGTGGCTAGCGTTAGCCTCCTCAAATCCCCTTAACAATGTTTGTTTAATGGAATATGAGTTTGCGTGGCTAACTCTTTGGTTAGGAAGCCATTGTCGCCCCTCCCACCCGAGTGGTGAAAACGGGTCACCACTCGGGTGTTATCTGCTAGACTGTGTCCAAGACCGTCCATGTGTACATGCTGCCTTGAGATAGCTGACCCATCCCCATAACAATCCCTTTATCCATATCTATGTATGTCACATCTCTGACGTACATGGTGCCTGGATGAATCATCTGTTATTTTCCCCATAACTGCTTTTAGCAGCTTTAACAACCTGTAGCTTCATGTAATATCCAACACAATCAGATGAACAATATGATAGTCAGCAGGAATCAAAGCCAGAACAGTGCGTACACATGGCTTTTCACTGCTGTGTCCAGTACAGCAGCTCCCCTTAAAAACACTGCAGCAATGGCTGGATAAGATATGAAGATGTACAGGAGCTAATGGAGCTATCTGCTTGTTTTCACTCAGCAGAATGAAAACAGTGATCTGTGACTGCTGTGGTGGCTGAGTGGGGGGTAGATTTATTAGAGTCTTTAGTTTGCAGAGCTTAATGTTGTATTACAGACAGGCATACACAGGGGCGCCAGTTTCAGGTTCATTAGATGTGAGTGTGCGCACTTCATGGTGTTTACATTTATTTTTTCTAATCGGGTAAAATTACTCAGCTCTGAGACACGTTTTTGTTTTTTTAAGTTTAGGATTTAACTTTTTTCTATTTTATAGTACTTTAATAACAACAGATAAACTTTTCTGTTTTGGACTTAACATAACGCAAGACCTGTATGGATCTGTTGAGTTTAAACTAGATGAAATGTTAAACGTGTCATACATTTTAAAGTAAAGTTAATAGGGGATAAATTGTGAGGTTCTCGTTAGGAAGCGGTTTGTTCCTCTGTTGCAGTGAGGCTTCCTTTCTGTTTCAGATTAGTAGACGGTGGAGCAGTGGTGGCGCAGCATAGAGCGTGTGAGTCGTGTAGGGAGGCCTCGGTCCTCAACGCGGCTGTCCCTGGTCCACATCTGACCCGTGGACCTTTGCCGCATGTCTTCGCCTCTCTCTCAGCCCTGTTTACCAACAGTCAGCTTACAAATAAAGGCCACTAGTGGCAAGAAAAAAATAATAATAAAAGGAATGCTTGTATTCAGCATCTTTCTGTAAAAAGGGAACCAACATTAAGTTATATTTTCTTGGAATTGGTGTATTTGTCCTTGATCTGAGCAGCAGGTGAATGATCTACCAATGGAATAAGATTTTTGCGCTTAAAATAGGAACAACTCATCTCCATCATCTTATTTCAAGTCTAATATATAGAATTATCTTATTATAGGGATCAAAATACTCATTTCATTAGCAGATAATCTTTGCCTGCTCAAATTAAGGGCAAATACGCTGATTTCAAGAAAATTGTACTTACTTGTAGTTCCCTTTTTGCAGTCTTGTTCCTTGTTCTGGTCCTACTGACCCGTGCCCCTACAAATGAGGCTCTTATGCAAATGTGATTTATCTGTACTCAAAGTTCTTAGACACTCTGACCAAAACCCAGAATACAATTTTATTTAACTGTTTCCTAGAAGCAAATAGGTGTAGAATAATTAAAGTTTTGGGGGGAAATTTGCAATTTCAAGACTTGATTCTCTGTCCCATGGTCCGTATATCTTTCTGCTGTTTTTCTTTTCTTTCTGCTCATCTCTTTGTCCATCAGTCATCAAAATAGCACCAGATAACAACACATAACAGTCTCAATTAAATACAGTCATACAGACAGACATATTTAAAGTCAGTTAGCTGTTGTACACGTGTTTTAAATCTTGATCAGCTGTAAATTCCAGATTTGCTCTGAGTTCATTTTTGACTGACGGCGTGCAACATTTTACTGCCACTAATCCGCTGGCAGATGCAAACTCCTGACGTTTCTCCTTCAGTTGAAAAGTAATGTTGATCTTGTTTGTTTGTTTTTTCTGTTTTTTTTTACTTCTTTCAGCTCTTTGTGTCCTGCCATCTACGGCCATCTGGTGAGTTCAGACTGAAATGAGACGTCCTGGATGTCAGCTGTGCTGCTCTTACTCAGCTCATCCTGGGTTTTGTTCTTCTCTGTCAGCTTCTCAGAAAGCGTTTTTCCCCCTCACCTTCTAATAAATTTATTTCCCTGTGTGTTGGCAGCTGGTGAAAGCTGCCCTTGCTTTAGCGTTGTTTGGAGGCAGACAGAAACACACAGACAAGAACAGTGTCCCAGTCAGAGGAGATCCACACATCCTGATAGTGGGAGATCCGGGACTGGGGAAGAGTCAGATGTTACAGGTACGGAGGACGAAGGGCTTTGGCCACACTCAATGATCCCTTCATACCAGCAGTGACTGAGATGCTTGTAGTGTTAATAGAATTGCTGTGTTTTCTGCTTTTGTTTTTCCTTTTTCAGGCGGTGTGTAACGTGGCTCCCAGGGGAATCTATGTATGTGGCAACAGCACCAGCACCACAGGTGAAATGGCTTAAAAACTGTACCGTCACAATAAAAGAAAAGTACACGCCTTTACAATTCCAGGCTTAACTTTTAAGGACAGAACATTATTTGGTCCTGTCCAGATTATGAAATTATTTGAATCTGACCACAAGTGTATAAAAACAAACAACAGATTTTAGATTATTTACTGAACAGAATGATGCCAAAATGGAAAACCCATGTGTGAACTATTAAGTGCTCTGCATGCACTGATAACTTATAGATCCACCTTTGGGAGCGATATCAATGCGTTGAAGGCTGTTCTGGGATCTTTGTTCTGATCCGTTGTGTTTGGAGTTCTCTGAACACGGTACCGTTCATTCTGGCCAAACATCTCCGCTCTGGTGTCGTCGGGCTGAAGGACGTTGTTCCAGAGGTCAACGCCAGAGGTGGTTCATTCTGAACTAGTTCTGAAAACCAGAGTTGTGCTGCCATTTTGTTCTCAGACAGAGAATTTCCTAAAATAATTGCAACCCTTCTAGAATAGCCACATTGTTTGTTTTCTAATCATCCTATCACTGCCTTCAACCTTTAACACTCTGAGGCCTGAAGAGTCTGGAACGGAGCTCTTGGAGTTGATTTACTCGATTTCTGAGCTTTGCATGGTCTGACCTTGCTGGCAATGATTAGCAAGTGTCTTTAAATGTTTTCTCCTTATGAATAATCGTCCTCTCAGCAGAATGATTAAAACCCTTCCAGAATGGAGGAGTAGCAACAATAACATTCCCAGAGTCACATCTGATCCCTTTATTTTATTAAAACACGCCTTTGTGCTCCGGGGCAGAAAACAGCCCAAAAGCAGAGCGTTGATAGCGGTGGCCTCAGCTACTCTCCCTCCTACATCCTGTGGAAGCAGCAAGCCTGTACTTTGTTTCTCCCACACACCTCGTTCACTCTGCCTTCATCTTTGTTTAATGAAAAATGGCCGCCACGTAAAACCTGTTGTATGTTTTATCCACTTGGTAAAGAAACGGGCAGTTTTTTATGTCCGGTAAGAGGATGTACTTTCTTTTTCCCATGACTATATCTTTTTTATACACTGTATATTGTGTATGTTCTGGTTACAATATAGTCTGGTTGAAACTGTAACATTCTGGGGTTTGTTTCTGTAGGCCTAACAGTGAGTTTGTCCAGAGAGGCAGGGACAGGAGATTATGCTCTGGAGGCCGGCGCCTTGGTGTTGGCTGATCAAGGTAGTAAAAATAGATGTATTCACAATGTTTTGTGCATCTTGAGCCATCGTGATATTCTTAATGTATGGATATAGAGATATATACGGTAAATATAATTTAATGCAGTTACAATTTCTCCACTTTATGTTACTTATGTGCTTAAGTAGTCTATTCAACAGGTAAATCTTATTTTAGAATAGTATTTTTGTTTTTGGGCTCTGACAGCAGAAATAAATGTATTGCAAAAACCAAAAAGATTATATTGGTATTGAATTTGTAAGTATTTATTCTTAATAATTGCTGCAAACTATAAGGTCAGAGTGTTTGACTATATATTGCCCATCACTAGTGGGCAGTGTGGGTCTCAGATGCACTTTGTGGCTCCTGCTTTCTCTACTTTTAGGCCTGTGTTGCATTGATGAGTTTGATAAGTTGGGGAACCAGCAGCAGGCTCTGTTGGAAGCCATGGAGCAGCAGTCAGTGAGTCTGGCTAAAGCTGGGATCGTCTCCTCTCTGCCTGCCAGAACATCTGTTGTTGCTGCTGCTAACCCCGTTGGCGGCCACTACAACAGAGGGAAGACCGTCTCCGAAAATCTAAAGTGAGTTTGCTCAGCGGCCACCAAGAAACGTCAGTCCTGTCTGCAGCTTCTGGAGGAGGACGTCTTTGCAGACGAGCTCAGTTATTCACTAGGTGTGTGTCCCTAGAATGGGCTCGGCCCTCCTCTCCCGCTTCGATGTCGTCTTCCTTCTTCTGGACATCCCGGATGAGTCACATGACCGCCGGCTGTCAGAGCACGTCATGGCAAACAGGGCGGGGAAAGGCAGAGCCAGCAGCGCTACGGTCTGCAGGACCAGCGATGACATGGAGACCTCCATCCTGCTGCAACACTCGACCCTGCCGCTGTCTGAGCGCCTGCAGGTAAAACCGCTCAGCAGTCTGACCGCATGGCACAAACATCTGGCCTTCATTTATCAGCTCGCTCCAGATGTTCCTCCCCTCACTGAAAACGTTCAGATGTGACATTTCAGAGGCCCGTTCGCTCTGTTGGGAGGGAGTTATGGGGATTCTGCATTTTCCTAGTAAACATCATGCCACCTTTTTAGTTTGGATATCTGACTGAGCCTGCACTGCAAAAACGGATCTAAAAATAAGTAAAATGTTCTTAAAGTTAGTGTATTTATCCTTGATTTGAGCAGGTAAATTATATTATCTGCCAATGGAATGAGTATTTTGACCCCTAAAATAAGATATTTAGACATCCTGCACTTGAAATAAGATGATGGAGATGAGTTGTTCCTATTTTAAGTGCAAACATCTTATTCCATTGGCAAATCACCTTATTTACCTACTCAAATCAAGGACAAATGCATTCATTTTAAAGAATATTTTACTTATTTCTAGTTCCGTTTTCACAGTGTGAAGGTTAAGACCATTCAGAATCAGAATTATGTTCACTGGCTGAGAACTGGCAGATATGTGTATCCGTGCCATCTGCCAGGAAACTAACACTGCTTTTCAGATAAAGAACATTAAAGCTATTATTGAACAGGAAACTGGGATTTGTACGACATGTCTGTGGTTCGTTTAAGCTGTGAGGGAGAGAGCAAGGCCTTAAGCAGACACCAGGAAGGCTAAACAAAACCTTTTCTGAGCTTTCAGCTGCCGTCTGTCATGGAACATGATGGATTAGAAATGTTGGCAACTATGTTCATATTTTCTAGGAAGTACTGTTAAATGATAATGCTAGCAGTTTTAAGGCTGCTTCACATGGCAGGATTTTTAGCCCGATTTTTTCCCCCCGATCTTCCTCTTCCGACAGGCTCTGACCATCACCGTGGCTCTTAAGATAATCTTACGAGATATTCCTTCCTTGTGTGGTGTGTTAAAAGTGATCTGGACCGCCCCGACCTCAAATCAGGGATATCCAACATGTTGGATTGTCTTGGCTCGATATCCTAGCGTGTGTGATGCCCCCCGAGGATAAACGACTTGTTGAATGTGACGTGTAGCCAACCAGGAAGCGCGGTGACGTAAACCCTGAGGGGAAAAAAAAACGGCTCACCTCCACATCTACGTGCAGCAAACATAGAACCCCTGTTCTCGCTGTCTCCACTGCTTTAACCAACGCCTTTTCTTGTTAGGATTTTTTTCCCTATTAAAATCAGTCCACAAAATATCCCCATTATTCTTCCTCGTCGTCCATGTTTATTTTCTCTGAACTCACGTTTGATCTCGAGAGGCTTCACAAGATTTCCCGTCTGACACCTGATTGATCCTGAGTGAAATGTGTGTGTGTGTGTGTGTGTGTGTGTGTGTGTGTGTGTGTGTGTGTGTGTGTGTGTGTGTGTGTGTGTGTGTGTTGAGATTGATGTTGACCGGACACAACGCGCTCTACGAATAAACCTGTTCTAGCTAAGATTCTTTATCATTACGTGTGTTGTCTCTCAGGCTTTGAAAATATACCAGCTATTTTAAAATCCTGCTTGTGAATCAGCCTTTACTTGCTAATATAAGATGCTATATTTGTTTTTAATTGTTTGGAAAAGCCTGTTGTACTTTCAGGCAAAAGTTGATGTTTCCGATGCTCCAAAAAGCTTTTGTTTCAGCAGCTGGTGTCAGTCCAGCTGGATGTTTAGGAAGCTTCTGTAGACCTTCTGCTCTGATCCAGGATGTTTCTCTGTTTGCTAGTTTTATTATTTAAATCGCCTTGCCCAGTCACAGGGTGGCAGCTTTAATGGTGACTAGAGGAGCGGTTGAGCTAGACTGCTTGATCCCAGACTTCTTGTTGTGGAGCTCGGTTGTCCTTCGTTCTTCTCCAAATGTTGCTGTTTCTGTTTAACACCAGAGCGGGGTGTAAGCTAGACTGTAATGGAGGAATCCTGAAAGGCGGCTTTCATTTTGCAAAGGATGTTGATTTTATTTCTACTCTTTGCCTTCTATTGAGAAATTCCAACACTGAGCATTAGAGCAGAGAGGTCGGCTGAAGCCTAACCGTTCCTTAGTATGAGTGTTGATTTTGTTGGGTTTTGTCTTTGTGCTCCATGACCTACAAGGTTCCTGCAAGCGAATCGGTGGATGTGATTCCAGCGTGTTTGTTGAGGAAGTACATCAGCTACGCTCGCCAGTACGTCCGACCCACGCTGTCTCCTGAAGCAGCCAAAACCCTCCAGGACTTCTATCTGTCGCTGAGATCCCAAGGCCACTCGGCCGACGCCACGCCCATCACCACACGACAGCTGGAGTCCTTAATAAGACTCACTGAGGTGGGCTTCTTTTGGGTTTAGATGATGATGGTTATAGTATACCTGAAAACATCTTCTGCTGAACTCCCTGAATGTGTTCTGGTCTTTTCTGGTGATTGTTTGCCTTCATGCAGGCAAGAGCCAAGTTGGAGCTCAGAGAAGTGGCGACAAAAAGTGATGCTGAGGATGTGGTGGAAATCATGAAACACAGGTAACTGCGGCAACGGCATCTGCGTCAGGAGAGGAAGAGAAGGGACTATAACAAGTCGAATGCTTTACTTCTGTGTCTCACTGGTTAGCCAGTTAAACAAGTTCACCAATCCTAAACGCCTCTTTCTAAAGGTGTTCATATCCTTTGAACTTTTTTCTTGAAATTTTATGTGACCAAAGAAACATCTGGAATGCGTGATGTGTATTTGTCTTCAGACCCTCTGAGTACAGAAGGCTTTGTGAATCCACGTTTTGCTAAACTTAAAGCAACAAGTTATTTTGGGCAAACCTTTAGCAGCTTTGTACATGTAGAGACTGACATTTCTGCTGGGCTGCAGCTGGGCCATTCAGTTTTAACCTTTCCATTGTAGCTCTGGCTGAAAGTGTGGGTGGGTTGTCTTGCTGCAAGGTGAACTTTTGCCCACGTCTCAACCCTTTTTGGATCTTCTTTCTGGACTTTCCTGTGTTTAGCTCAAACCCTCCTTCCATCAGCTCTGAGCAGCTTTGCTGTACCAGCTGAAGAAACGCATCCCCACAGAATGATGCTTCCACCACCATGTGTCACCACGGAGATCTTGTGTTCAGAGTGATGTGCGCAGTTAGTTTTCTGCCCTACATAGTGTTTTGTTTCACAGAACCACAGGATTTATACTGAGGTTAAATTACACACAGGTTTGGCCCTGTTTGCTTATTACAGGACTTTTAAAGGCAATTGTTTGCACAGGATTTTATTTAGACGTATAAGAGTAAAGGGGGTTGATGCAAATGCATTCCACACGTTTTGTCTCTCTATTTGTGAAAAAGTTGGAGAACCATGAACTATTTTCAATTCTCTGGTTGTAACATGAGAAAATGTTGAAAGGTTTAAGGGCTATGAATATTACTGCAGTGTAATATTTCATTCATTTGTTGTCAAATCTCTATATTTTCACAAAGGCATTGTTAAATGTGGCCATTTTTGCACTATTATGTTTGAAGTAAAAGCAGGATTGTTTCTAGAGTTCAGACCTGTCTAGTTGTGCATTTTGCTTTGATGTAAATGTCTCTGCTTGTGTTTGAAGTCTGGCAGATACATATTCAGACGGCCTGGGAAATCTGGACTTTGAACGCTCTCAGCTTGGCGCTGGCATGAGTCAGCGCAGCGCCGCTAAGCGACTAGTCAACGCCCTCCACTCACACGCCCAGAGGACCAATCAAAAGCAGTTTGACCTACAGATGCTTCGATCTATAGCCGACAAAATGAACATAAAGGTGAAAAAATCCTGAAAAATGATAAATTAAAAATAAATTGGTTTCTGATACATCTGGTAAAATCTGATCCTAGCTTGTTCTACAGTTCTCATTCTCTGTTTGCTGTAAACTTTATGCTGTTGATCCCTTCCAGGTGATGGATTTTCAAGGTCTGTTGAATTCCCTCAACGAACAGGGTTTCCTGCTGAAGAAAGGGCCCAAGTTGTACCAACTGCAGACCATCTAACTGCTACACTACAGAAGACACGGTTTACTCAGTGTTCAGTCAGCTATCTGTAAATACACCAAGGGTAAAACCTCCATGGGGACAAGATTCTCTTGTAACTAGAGGGAAGGCTGATGATCTCAGGAAAATTTAACAGTCTCTAAAGACGGCAATAAGTGAGGTAATCCAGTTATAAACTGCAGAATCTGACAGCAATCCATGTCTTTGGCCTCAGCATAGCTGCAAATGTTAATAGATCTAAAAGGAAACGGTAAATATCACAGGTGAACTGGATGAATATATGTCATATATATATCACTAGATTTCAAAACAACTCGCCTGAGACTGATCCTAATTCACTTTATCACTTTGTTTATTTGTCACAAACCCAGGTTCTCAAATATGAGACAGTTTACTTAACTGAGGAGCTGTGTATTATATTTTACACACCGCTGACTTTACAGCACAAACGATTCACTTTAATAAGAAGGTAATCCACATAAACTCTTGTATCTGTACAGTGTTTTTATTGCTTAGAAGCTTTAATTACTCTATTTTCAAAAATGTAATTTGTCTTTAAGTAGATAAATGTGTAAAAATGTACAACTATTGTTTCTGTTTGTATAAATTCAACATATGGAAAAGTATAACCTAAATAAACATATTTCAGTTATAAACTAATATTGTCTGTATCGATCATTTTCTTTATGCGACACTTTATTTTGAAATGGGTTTTTAAAATACTCTCATTTTGTAAACAGCGAGTCTGTCCTAACCGTTTGTGCATAATTTTTATAAGAAATGTTTACCTTTAACTATTTTAAAAATGTTTACTTTGTAAATATACAATAACTACAGACGCAAAACCTGAACTATTTTGAAGCCCACCTAAAAATGTTTTAAGACGCCGTGTGCCGGATCCGTTTCCGGTAACATGGCAGCCTGCTTGCCCATCTTGCCCTCGCGAAGCTGCCGTCGGAGTCAGTAACCCACTATGAGCGCGCGGGGACACGACACACGGGCAGCCGGTGAGTAATGCGAGCCCCTGGAAGATGATTGCGACGTGTCTGGGTCGGATTTCTGCTCCGCTGTTTCGCAAAGCGGCGAGCATTCCTGAGCGCTGGACGGGCGTGTGTCGGCTCGGGCCCGGAATATGGCGGCTCGGACAACCACCTGCCACGGTAAGCGCGAGGCTCACACAGCCTCGGCTTAGTGGCTCGTGGCTCTTCAAGCTCAAGTGGACGGACTGCCGGGGCGCGTGCTTCAGCAGGAGCATCCAGGGAGGGAAACGGCCCGGACTCGCGCGCGGATCCGAGCTCGTGCACCGAGGAGGTCTCGGAAGGTCAGCAGCCGCTTGGAGACCGCTGTCGCTGCCCGGAGGGCGAGGACTCAGCAGCAAGAAGACCGAGGAGGCGCCTGACAGCCCCGCAGCAGCGGACAAGGACACGGTACCGGGAGAGGGACTGTTCAAGTTCAAAGAGCTGGTGAGTCCCAACTAATGGAGGCGAACATAGCTGCCAAACCTCCTTCTTCAGGCCACAGAGCTCCTGCCAGGGACGTAGCTAAGCCACCAACAAGGTGCACAGACAGCCGGTACGGTAACAACCCCATTAGACACAAATGCCCACGCAACAGTATATAAACGTTATCATTGTTGAATAATTTATATTGTTCTTGTTTTTATTTATTTTTATTGTAAAAGTAATGCATTTCGATGATATCCTTTTGTATTTGAGCAGCAAGGTTGAGCTGAAGAGACGATGGGGAAGTTTAGGCGTCTGTCTGCTTGTCCCAGCCAACAGTGTTTTCTCCCAGCAGGGTAGTTGATCTAATCTGCATATCGGGGATAAGCATTCAGGGAAGAGACACTGTTGTTGATGTGGCAAACATCTTCCAGATTGGACTGGAGGTCCCCTCCGCTGAGTTAAGGTCCTTATCTACAGGTCTAGGTTGCCATAGATGACTAAGTCTGTTTCGTGGTTTATCACGATGCCACTCAATCTGCTGATTTAGAGGCTAATCGGGATCTGTTTTTGGACAACTTGACCTTGCTGCTGGTTCATCTCGACCTCCTTTCGGCCCAGATGACGTCTGCTGAAATAACCGCTCCGGAGAGGGACGCGCTCTCCGTGAGACGCGCTCCCTCCTCAGTTTGCTGAAGATATCGCTGGAGGGAGGGTCGGCTATAAGAGCGCTCCCCCTGCCTGTGCCACGTCTCAACGGGAACGCAGACCTGAGGAGGGCACCTCCGCCGGACGCTTGGCCTGGACGGGATCCGGCTGCAACTGGTCCAGATCAGAAGGTCATGGCCTCGCAGAAGGGAAGGAGGAGAGCACCGCTGCCCATCGAGCTCTTCACACCCAAGGTGCTCGAGTGGAGGACCCCGGCTCGTTTGGGTTTATATCGTTGATTAGCGGGGCTAGCTTTTGCAGATGTTTAGTTAGTGTCTGTGACAGGAGTGGGGTTAAAGGTCGCGGATCACTAATGTTTCATAGGGTTTGTCAGAACAGTAAGAGAGTTTTAGTTGTCTGAGGTGTTTTTTTTGTTGTTGTTTTTTTCAGAGGTGTCTGTAGGGAAGGACCACCAGCAGTCATAGGGATCAAACAAAGAGAAAATCCTGCTGAGCAGTAAAGTTTTAGGGAGGAGTGTGGAAGAGCCGGGCTCCTCCAGGTGATCTGGGCTTTTGGAGCCATTTAACTTTGACTCTTTATAACAGCAGAGAATCTCCAGCTGGGACTTTGATGAACCCTGTTTCCCCCAGCAGTGCAGCTGCAATGTTCTCTTATTTTTGCTCCTGTGTCACCAGAACTCCCTGGTTATTAAAAACAACTTTCAGCTGATAGGACTGGACCAAACGGAGCTTCGTTGGTGCGCCGCTGACTGCCTCCTGGAAAGCCTGCAGTGATGACGGATTTTTGTTTGGTGTTTCCCTCCGTGAACTCCCAGCTCTGACCCGTTTGCATCATCTCCTCTCTGCAGTACGAGAACCCGTGGACCGTGCCCAACCTGCTGTGCGTGTGCCGCATTCTGCTGGCCCCATACCTGGGTTACCTGGTCACCCAGCAGCACTTTGACCTCAGCCTGGCTCTCTTCACCCTGGCTGGAGCCACCGACCTGGTAACCACTTTGTCTTCAGTCCCTTGTTTATGCCAGTCAGGGATTCTAACCAGCCTGTCCACATATTTACCTCCTTGGTAAATTAGGAAATAAGGCAGTGGTTCCCAAAGTGGGGGGCACGCCCCCTAGGGGGAGTTAATGTAATTGCAGGGGGGCATTGTAGAAATGGACTGGAACAACGACCAATTTTGAGGTTATTTAAAAATGATATATTGATGGCAATGTTGAATTTAATTACACAGTAAAATAAGCAGTTAAACGTGAAACAATCACACTTTCAAAGTGGTAGTTTTGTGATTTTTAAGAAGATTGTTTTATTGTTATAGGCTTTTCTCTGTTCAGCTGTAGGAGAGATTGGTTGGAGGGGGGCGGGAAAACTTTCTTTTAAATCACAGGGGGCACTAAGAAAGGTTTAGGAACCACTTGGCTAGAACCCGCCCGACAACATGAAGTTGGTTGGTTGTTCGGCCCGTCAGAACTCTGCAGCTCTGACCCGATCTGTCCGCAGCCTGAAGTTTCTGCTGAATATTGTCACGTCCGTGTCTCTGCTCCCGTTTCAGTTGGACGGCTTCATCGCCAGGACGTGGCCCACCCAGAAGTCGGCCCTGGGCAGCGCTCTCGACCCGCTGGCCGACAAGATCCTCATCAGTGTTTTATACGTGAGTCTCACCTACGCCGAACTAATCCCAGGTACACCACCCGCCCGCCTCCCGCTCTCTCTGACTAACGCTCCCCGAGCCTGACGGCCGCGCAGCCGCCTCCAAGCTAACGTGTCGCCTTTCGTTGCAGCTCCGCTCACGGCTCTGGTGATCTTTCGAGACGTTGGTTTGATAGCCGCCGTCTTCTGGGTCAGATACAAGACTGTGCCTCCGCCGGTGAGCTCTGCCGTCATTGGCGCCGCCTCAACCTGGTTCTGACGCTACACTGTTTGATCAGCCCTTCCTGTCGTCTTCTAGAGCAAAGAGCTCCACGCCTTGCTTTTATTACCTAACCTTCAACGTCCTTTGTCTCGTGCAGCAGTGTTTGTGTTTGTGATGTTGATGTGGAAGCTCAGCAGAATTATGACTGCTGGGCTTCAGCTGCATCTCCTCACCATGTGGTGTTTCTTGTCGTTCAGGTGACCCTCAGTAAGTTCTTTAACCCGTGCTACACTACAGCCCAGCTGAAACCCACCCTCTTCAGCAAGGTGAGCCCTCCATCGCAGTTCCATCACTCCGCTTAACTCGCTGTCTGTTTTTATTCCTTCTCATTAAAGTCAGCCTGGAGGAGCTGCTGAAGCTGGCACCAGCGGTTCATCCCTCCTTAGCAAAGATGACTTTGACTAAAAGTGTGGCTGTGACCCGTCTGAGGCCTTTAATCCAAAACCTTTAGTGCCTTCTTTTTATGTCCTCCAGCAGCTCCTCTCCGTCCGTCCTGTGAGAGGGAAAGAACCGCCGGTGCCCAACTGTCCAGGCGTCTGTAGCGCTGGACGCTCATTACTGGAGAAAGTTGTGTAAATGAATCAGGCAGCGGCAGAGAATGGCAGCATTTAAAACATAGATTCCCTTTAGTGGATCAATGTCATTTCACATGATGGAATATGGATCTAATGGATCTCAGTTGAATGTGCCGCTTGTTGCTGAGTAGTTTCTCTGAGGATGAATGCTGAGTTTGTTCTGGGCCTCTTGTTGGGTAGAGTGGGTTTAGAACCAACAACTTCAGGGGGTTTAACCAGCTAGGTGGGAACTGAAGGTTACATTTGTTGGGGATTTTCTCTGGGTCCAGATTCTAAAATATAGACTCATGGAGAAACGATCCTGAGAAAGTAGTAGATAAGCCCCACATTTGGTGTAATGCTGTGTGGGGATGTGGCCTTCCCAGTGGGAACAGTGGTTGTAATGTGTTTTTACTGCTGGGTTCCTGGTACTGACCTGCTTTTTAAGCCCAGTCCGTGTAGGTAGAGACCGTTCTGATGTTTGCCATGTAATCAGATCTCTGCTCTGGGTTATTGTCCTGATGCTCAGTGGTCTGTCTAGTTGTTGTTTTGCCGTGAAGTTGCAGAAGTCATGGTTTCTGCTTTATTTCGTCCACTTTGTGCAGAGCAGCGACGGCAGCTGAACAGATTACACAGCACACAGCAAAACACGTTTCCACCAGCTTGGCGGTTCTGCTGAGAAGAGTGCAGCTGTGCAGTCAGACCTATGGCAGCGGCTCGGTGCTGGTGTGTGGGTGCCCTGCTGTTGGCTGAGGTGTTAAAGCACCTTTCTGTGGGGCTGTGTGTAGAAATGCTGTAACATCTGTAACATCTGCAGCCACCTCTGGCTTTCACCTCATTGGAGTTAGAGAAAGCCATTCAGTCATGACTGCTACAACCCCACATTCAGGACATTTAATGGCTTTCTCGTCCCTGCCTGATTAACCTGAGACTAGTTAACAGGAGAACGTCTCATCTCCTGAGCAGAGACCAGTGAAGCTAGTTTGTGACGGGGATCGGGTGAACACAACAGAAGTTCTCAACCTTTTTCTTTTTGTTCAGGTCAACACAGCCATCCAGCTGTGCCTGGTGGCCGCCTCTCTGGCTGCTCCGGTCTTCCAGTTTGCCGACAGCGTCCTGCTGCAGTGTTTATGGTAAGCACCACACACCGCTGTCCCCCTCCTCCCGCCGGGTTCCTCGTCTGTAGGAGGAACACGGACCAGAGACCAGCAGAACGCGCCGCCGGTGCCAGACTCCTAAATGTCAACTCATCTTAACAAATCCAAATCAGATTTGAGACGAGCATTTTATCGTTACTTTGTGACCTACGTTTGAATACTGAACCCAGTGAGAAACGGCACAAAGAAGGGAAAAATAAAGTATAGATAAAGCAGCAGGAATGTTAGTCCTAGGGACGTAACAATCAGAACGAGACGATGAGACGAGAAGCCAAAGCACGTTTTCCTGCAGTGAAACATTCATCATATGCAAGCAGAAACAGCCTAAACGTTCCTCTTTTTATGAGGATACGTAATGATACGGTTTGGTGATCTATTCCGTTTTATTCTGAACAGTTAAAATAACAGCATGTACTAATATAACAGGAATGGATGTTGCACCTTCATGCTGAGGTCTGCTGCAGCCTGCAGACTCCCAGGACCGTATCTTCAGTTTTGTTATCCGTTTTCAGTTTGGATCAGAGAGACAAACGTTTCTCCTCAACACTAATAAAATCAGTTAATTAAATTAGTAAAGTAAATTTAAACTTGAAATGGTTGCCTTTTTTATTAAAGAACTTTAGAGAAACATGTACTTTTCCACCTTTGCATATGAATGCCTTGCTTCTGGAACGATGTGTGCTTGGCACCACCACTAGGGGCAGTAGTCCATCAATCAGATAATTGGCTAGAAGTGTTTCATAATTTCTCACTACATTCACAACCTGAATTAAAACTGCACCTGAACTGAAACCTGTCCCGTTTATGATGTTGCAGGTATGTAACAGCTGTGACCACAGCAGCATCCGGATACAGCTACTGGCATTACGGCCGCAAGACTGTTCAGGTGCTGAACACCAGGTCTCCATGACGCCCGCCACCACCCCCCGCCACGCCCCCCCCCCCCGCTGGACGCCTGTAGGATCCCAGAGAGAAATAGAAGCAGCTCCTGCAGGGACACCGGCCAAAGCAAATGTAGAACGGACAGACAGACAGATGGAGCGTCGCCAGGAGCTCTGGAGACGCTTAGATGTGACGAGGCTTCACGGGTCACCATGGCGATGACGCACGGAGAGCGAGCGAAGCCGCAGATGGTTTATCGCAGAGACACTGAAGCGGCGGCCGTGCCAGCGGGCGCGTCCAGAGCCACGTGCACAGATGGAAGCTGCAAACATACATAAAAATAGAGGCTCCGCCCACACCCTGACACGCGCACGTCCGCCCATCTGGCCGCACACTCCTGTCCTTCCTGGTGCGTGTCCTCCAATCAGCAGCCTGCGCCGGCACCCAAACCGTTGTCCCGTCAACGTCATTTTTGTAAGCCAATGATTTGAGATTTAAAGAAATAGAAAAGCCGCTCCGCTGTGTGTTGTCGCTTTACTGGACGTACGAGCCGTCTTCGTTGTGACGAGCCAGAACTCTGACAGCTGAGCCATTTACCGCCAGCAGGCAGGTTTAAATAAAGTCCATGAAAGGCAAAGACCTCCCAGGTCCTGCACGTCCTCTTCATCCTCATCAGTTACTAATAGAGCGTCACAGCCTCCAGTTGGTTATCTAGGCTATTAATGGCCACCGTGTGCTGTTATTTCATCAGCTTTGGCGTCTGCATAGGAAGACGCGTTCACTTGTTATCCTGGAGGAGCGGACGTCTCATCTGCTCCGTTTAGGCCAGAAAAAAACAAAGGAGCTGTGTAAATGTTCGCTGCTTATTGGGATTTCTATCTCATTTGGTTTTAATTCAGCAAATCATGTTAAATCTCAGCCCGTCTAGAAATGTGAGATCTGAGGGCATCTTATTTCCCTGTTCAGCACTCTACCCGTTTCTTACCAGAATCTCAGCTTTTAGATGAAGCGCCACGTATCAGTCGGGCCGCGGGGAGCTTTTATTTTCTTGAAAACACGCCTCTGGTGCTCGTTCCTGGTCCTGCCTCCCGTTACACAGGAACATTTTAGGTTTGCACTCTGGTGCTTTTTACTTTAACCATGGTGGAGGTGTGACGTGTTTTTTTATTTTTTTTTTATTTTAGGTAATCAAGAGTACTTAGTTGTGTTCATCAGGTCTCTCTTTATTTGGAGTCATTACGTTTGTTTTTCCTTAAAGCACCAAAGCTACAGGATGGATCTAAGCAACAGGTAACATTACCATCGCATTAAACGAACAAACAGCTTCATTCAGAAGACTCAGATGTATTCACACACAATTAATAGTTCAATTAGAAACTTTTTTTAAACATAATTCACAGGTTCATATTTCACCTCAGCTTAATCGTTGTGGCAGTTCTCCGTCTGAAAGGGCGCTGCTTTAAAAAATGGCGTCGGAGCGTCCCTGTAGAGACACCTGACAGGGATGTAAGGAACATCAGCTTTAAGCTAAACATCCTGTAAAAGAAAAATGTAACTGCCATCATTTTAAAAGATTCTTAAAAGGCATCAGCATCCAAACTTTCCACGGCTCATTTAAACTGAAGGATTCTTCTGTACCTGCTGCATAACTTTACTGTGATGTTTGGAGTTCCTGGCAGGAAAGGCGATCGCCTCCTGGAGTTGGCTGCCTTGAGCTGCCACTGAAACATTTTCTCATCCAGTCTGTGACCTCTACTGCAGCTCTGACCCTCATCACTGTAGGCGAGGGTTCCTGTTTGTCCTGAGGCCTAAATTACAACATGAACATTTGATAATAATCTGCCATCTTTATATCAAGTCATCCTTTAATCATTTAAAATTTTGTTCAACATCAACAAACTGCTTAAGGCTGGTTTATAATATTTAGAAAATTGCAATTCAAATGCAACAGCAAAGGAAAGCTGGTTATAACGGCACATCTCTAGTTCAGAAAGTAAAACTGATACACAGTGGGGAATATTTCAAGTCTTTATGTCAAATGTTAGGATTATTTCTTCCAGGTAATAATACCCCAAACTTATTCCATCAGGTGGGTGTTTTAAACAGAAATGTCCGGCTGCTGATCAGAACCTGGTCGGCGCTCCTTTTCCATGAATCACTGCATCAGTGTTCTGGCCCAGCCCGTTTGCTGGCCAATCAAGTACGGTACCGCTGTGGTCACTGGACCAGCTTTTGGTACCTTTGGCAGTGTGGGCCGGTACCAGGTCCTGCTGGGAAATGAATTCAGCGTCTGCGTACAGCTCGTCAGGAAAAGGAAAGATGGAGAGCTCTAAAACGTCCTGCTAGAGGACGTGTTGGTGGACTTGAGAAAACCCAGTGGACCAGAACCAGCAGATGACACTGGACCACAAATCATCCCTGGCTGTGGAAACGTCCCACTGGACTTCCAGCTCTGTGGATTCTGTGCCTTTCCTCTCTTCCTCCAGACTCCGAGACCTTGATTTCCAAACCAATTGCAGAATTTGCTGGTATCTTAAAATACTTTTTGACCACTAAGCATCGGTCCAGGTCCTTTTCTGCTCAGCCCAGGTAAGATGCTTCTGACGCTGACTGGTTCAGGAGTAGCTTGACATGAGGAACATGACTGGTCCTGGTTGCTGGCTCACTTTTTCCTCCCTCAACCCTCTGTGAATGTATTTAGTTACAGAACTCTGAACAACCGGCTACCTCAGCAATGACCTGTGGTTTCCTCTCCTGGTGAAGACTGTCTTCTGGACATGTGTCCAGTCAGCAGCGCTGTCCATGGTGCTGTCTCCTACTGACCCAGACTGAGGGACCTGTAGAGCAGGGCTCACCAACCTTTTAGAAACTGAGCTGCTTTGTCGGTACTGTCGTATGAAGGGCTACCCGTACTGACCTTTGAACTGGAAGAGTCAGAGCTCACCTTACGTATGTAATATAAACATGTTTTTAACGCATTTATCATTTTATGAATGTAAGAACAAGTATGATTAAAAAGGAAGAGCAACTGAATAAAATAACACCAGATGCAGATCACTGGAGGGTCGTGCTATATTTTGAACATGCTTGAGGGCACCACATGTGGTCCTGGGGGGCTACGTGGTGCCTGTGGGCCCCATGTTGGTGACCCCTGGTTTAGAGGCTCAGAAAACTTGCAGGTGTTTGGAGTTAATTAACTGGTTAGTGCATGACACTGAGTTTCAAGCATGTAAACTTCTTCCCCATATTCTAATTCTCTGAGCCACTGAGATTGGGCTTTTCACTGCCTGTAAACCAGAATCCCTAAAATAACAGGAAAGAACAGCCTGGCATATTTCACGCCAGGTGTAATGAACCTGTTAATCATGAGTTTCACTTTCTCAACTGAATGACCAAAAATATTTAACTTTTTGTGATTTTTTTTTTTTTACCTAAAAAAAAAAAGCGTACCTGTATGCTCTACAAAAAATAACTGAAAATGACTGAAACCTGTTAATGCTCAATTTCTTAATCACTGTCTTTTTTTTGTTGTTTTTTTGTCGCTGTAGGTCATTTGACACCTTGGTTTGGAGACACATTCATGTGGTTATTATCATGAAGCCATAGCTAAATGAACAGGTTATAAGCCATGAACCTCCCATAATCCAACAATGTCCCTGGCTAATAACCAAGCGCATCCTTCCATAGTAAAACTTGCTCAACAGCTGCTGCCGCAATTCTCAGAGCAGGAGTCCAAGTCAAATCTTCTAAGTCTTTTATTCTTGTGACTTAAAAGCAACTAGCATCAGTCTCGAACTCTAGTCTCCACATTTGGTGAGCAGACAAGCAACTTTGTCCCAAAGTGGTAGACCATGTAAAATCACGGAGCGGCGCTAGATGTTCAGATGCATTGTGCAAAGAGGTCGCCCACTTTCTGCAGAGCTAATATACACACAACTCCAAACTTAATGATTAGCCGGGAACATTCAGGTCTTACTTCACCAAGTGCGATTAGTGATGTAAGGTGGTAAGCATTAGATGCAGTGTTGTCAGTCACAGCACTAGGCGTTAGAGGAGGGAAGAACGCTTCTGTGGAGTGACAAATCTGTGTCTGGTAACCTAGTGGGCAAGTCCGGGTTTTCCATTTGCATTATTGTGTTGTGTCAAATGTAAAGTAGTGTGCAATTCTTGCCGTTCTTCAGGAGTTGGGAATCAGCCTCTTGGTTCCAGTGAAAGACAGTCTTAATGTTTTCATCATTCCAAGACATTTTGGACACTTTCACACTCCCAACCTGGTGAGAACAGTTTACAGATGACCCAGTGCCGTTCCAACATGACTGCGCTCCGGTTCACAGAGCAAGCACCTTAAGGACATGGTGAGTGAGTTTGGGGTGGAACAGCAGAGTCTTGATTTCAGCACCTTCAGCAAGAGTTAGAGGGGAGAATGCGAGGCAGGCCCTGGTCATCCAACATTAGTGTTTGACCTTGCAGATGCACTTGTTGAAGAACAACCTCCAATAAACACACTTCTACACCATGACACGGCGTCTCCACAAGACCTGAAGCTGCCATAGCTAGAAAAAAGTGGGCTGACTTTACATTAAAGCCTATGGATTAAGAATGAGGTGCCACTCTAGGTGTGGAAAGACATGTGACCTAAAGCACCTATTCATACCGTTATCTGGGAGTGTTTCACAATCCTTCTGGCAGATCTTAAACCGCATACCAGAAGAAAAATAGAAGAATGATATAACCAGTCAAACAATAGGAAGGCTACACCCCCCCCCCCCCCCCCCCCAAAAAAAAAAAAAAAAAAAACAACACACACATACCTCTATTTGACAACTGTGGCTCTACACAAGTTAGACTTTAGACTTGAAACAGTGTCAGTGAGGATGTATTCCTTTGGTCACATTTCAGCAGAGCAGATTTCCTCATCCCAGCTAAATTGCTCCCACTTGTAGTTCAGTGTAAAACCAACTGATTAGTATTTCTTGGCCTAAAGCTTTGGTTTGTCAAAATACCACGATTATACCTAGCACATTGAGACTACAGAACCTTCTGCTTTATGCCAACTGTTAAAAACATTTAATTATGCGTTTGCTGTGTAGAAGTCAGAGATGTTCTCCCAACTCTTGGTCAGTCTCACCTAGAAATCCATCTGTTCTGTTCCAGCCTCAGAGGTTTGTTGGAGAACATTAGAGAACACTCAGCAACATGGAGACCAAGGAACACAGCAGACAGGTCAGGGAAGATATGGAGAAGTTTAGAGCAGGCGTAGGTTATAAAATCATAGCCCAGGCTAGGAGAGCATTAATCAGAGCTGCAGCCCAGAGATCCATGTTAACTCTGGAGGAGCTGCTGGGATCCTCAGCTCTGCTCTGTAGACCCATCCGTCTGTCCATAGTATTCGAGATGACCTCCAACCAAATATGGGAAAAACACAGCTGTGATCTTGTGTCTGACATCTTACACTGAATGAAGGATATACAAAAATATCAGATTAACTGATAAATGAAACTTGTGCAATAGATGAATACATGTTACAGACTTCATGTCGTACCCTTCTGGTCCCATTGAAATCTGAAGGTGGTTCTCCGCTGTAGGCCTGATTCTCCCTGTCACACACACAGCTTGCATTTATGCAGCCCCCATCATATTATTACTTTGCTGAACCACCTTTCACTATAGTAAAAGCTGGATGTTTTTCAGAGTTTGTGTCCACCACCTTTGATCACTCCTCTTTGCAAAACAGCCTAAACTCCATCAGATTGCATCTGGAAAGAGAAGAAAACACCACAGATGCTGAATTAGATTTGAGCCATTTTAACATAGGAATATGATTTACCCGGTTACCTCCCTTTAAGCCTGTGTGCTGTTGCGATGACCCAAAGAACTGAGATTTTGCACAGCTTTGTCAAGTTGTGACCCAGTTTCAAGCCTCCTTCCAGGGTCACCCTCTTGTTAGGTCCTCCAGTCGTCAGCTCTGACCATCTTATCCTGACTTATTCCCTGCGGAAGGTAACAATCCTGCGAGGCACTCTAGAAGTGGGAATTAGAGAAACCAGTATGCCCGCGGCCCTGAGACCAGCATTCTGCTGCCCGCTGAGGTTTCCCCAGAAAGGAACAGCAGTCAGCCTTGCTGCTCAGCGCAGTCAGTCGTCTTTTAACACTCACTGCTTAGATTAGAGGCCAAGCGGGAACGTGCTGATGGGATGGGGGTGCTCCGTGGTTGTGGGTGCTGCTAGTGGGACTGTGAAAGTCCTCTGTGGGTATGAGTGGAGTTGAGGGAGACGTGTGAGGCAAGCTGTTGGAGACGTCTGGATGTCTGTGATGAGCTCAAACCTCCGTGCTCCAGTCTCCAGCCATATCTCAGCCTCTGATTCTTCTCTTCTTTGAACCCTGCCATCCAACTTTACCACCTCCTCACCCTTGGTCAGTCCTTTTGAAACTTGGATGCTTTTTTCTTGCAATAAGATTTCACATGTCAGACTCAGTGTAATCCTCGTCTCACTGGAAGCCAATCAAGTTCAAAATTACTCAGATGCATCTGAAAGTATTTAATAGCCTTGATGGAGCAGTAGCTGCTTTGTGAGTCACTCTCAGTAGAGTCATTTTGATCCTGTCAGCCTTTCCCAGCAATGTCAGAGTACAATTCCTTAAGCAGAGACGGAGAGTAGGAAAAACATTTCAATCCGTCAGTCAAATAAGATCCGGCATGCCGACACACTGAGGAGCTGCAGAACTGAGCCGCTGTCTGAGACCCTGCAGCACAAACACGCCGGGTTTCAAACGACATCATAGCAAGAATCAAAACACCTTGAAGGTTTTCTAACCGAGATCCTTGATATCGTAACAGCGATGCAGGAAATAATGATTTCACACTCGTGGCAGAAGAAGCTTTGTTCCATTTTTAATTGGCTAGAATGGCTTTTTCTACGAGCAGGGATCCTCTTGGGGAACATTTGGCGCTCCGACTTTGAACCCAGCACACTTTAAAGGATCTCCCAAGGTCCGTCTGATGGTTCGATAATCTCCGGCTAGTTCTTCAGCTGCTTCAACAGGATTTTAGCGGAGGAGCCGGCGAGGTCTTTCACATTTCACTGCTCGGCTCTCCAGAGCAGGCTTTAGATCTGTTCCCTTCTGTCAGCGCCTCCCTCCAGCTACCGTCTCCCTGCCTTCAGTCGTTCTTCCATCAAGCTAGACGAATCCTGTCTCCTCCACACCTGAGGAAAGCTTAGCTCTGCGGAACACGGTCTCAGGAGACTTTGATCCAGGCTATTAAGGAGAGCTGGAAATAATAACTCCAGCCTAAAAGATGGAACGGCATACAGCATGTCTGCAAGTGTGCCCGCTGACATGAAGTGAGGTATTTCTCAGGGTAACGCTTGTTTCTAGTGGTTACGGCTTCCCTCACCTGCCAACCTGCAGAACTTAAGAGCATCACTTGTGGTCTGAGGATTATTAAGGAAGCTGAATCTTCTGCAGTTTGACTTCCTAAAGTTCTGGTTGTTTACAGTTTCCATGGAGGACGTTTATCAGGACATACCTCAGTAGATCTTTTCAAAAAACTTAAGTCCATCAACTAAATGTAAAAACTTTTGAAAGTGGCCACATCTGCATTCTTTTCATACGATGTAATATAACAACTTTCAATTCAATTTTATTTATATAGCGCCAATTCATGAAACATGTCATCTCGAGGCACATTACAAAGTCAAATTCAATCATATTATACAGATTGGTCAAAAAATGTCCTATAAAAGGAAACCAAGTTGATTGCACATATATATATATATATATATATATATATATATATATATATATATATATATATATATATATATATATATATATATATATATATATATATATATATATATATATATATATATATATATATATATATATATATATAGAAGGCAGATACAAGTAGTGAAATCAGCCAGAATACATTTCCATGCAGCACAGGAATGAGGCATCTTTTCTGATTCACGTTCACAATAACAGAACTTAACTTTTTTCTGCCGCATACAATATGGCGGTGATGTTGACGTGCGAACCTGCGCCCTATGACGCGTCTATGTATATGATGTCTGTGGGTGTACCTACTATGAAGAAAAAAAAAAGTAAAAAAAAAAACAAAAGTTCTCAAGAAACATGTGAAAATAATGTGTTGCATATGAGTAAATCATATGTTAATGTATGTTTTCCATACATGTTTTCAATATCATTTTCATATATTAAAAAACTATGGTTATTGCACAGTGGAGAATTTAGCCAGAGATTCTTTATCCAAACTTAAGTGAGCTAAATGGCAACCATCCACTTTTCCACAGGCGTTCAAAACGCTGTAAATGCAACTCAGATAGGTAGACCATGTAACCTCAGACATTGTCCACAGCCCAGGTCGACTGTATGTCGGCTCCTGAACATGCATTACTGTAAATTATTAAAACAAGGAGCTCATTTTGGGTTTCTGAGCTGGTAAGAAAACTTTCTAAACACTTATTAATGTAAGAAATGAAATTGCACGTCAGTGAACAAAATTTACATTTGTTGTAATGCAAAGCGTTGTGCAACACCTGTTATCACCTTTTATCTATTTTGGTAAAAATTTCAAAATAAAAGTTCTGCAAGCGTCGCTATAATGCGAAAAAACAGCCAAGTGTTGATATTTATTCTCAAGTATAATGTTCAATTTATGTCACGTGTTTACCATGGGACAAGTCAAGAATACTTAAAATACTTCTAAAACATTTGACAAAAATAGGAAATTTAACAATCACCTGCTTTTTCTATACTATTTCTATATCACTTGGGTTGTAGTGTATTTATGTCTTACATTTGTATTTTCTGTTTCTTGCATTAGTTCAGTTTCACTGATTATTGGCCAGTCATATCAGTTTGACTTTACATTTTTCCACCAAGGATATTGTATGTGAAATTACTGTCATATATTGTTCGGATAAATACCCAAATAATATCTTTCATTTTGTACCAGCTTTAGCACCAGGTTTTACTGTCCGAACGATTACGTACAAGTGTCCACTAAAATAGATCCAAACTTTCTAAGATTCATATCTATCTTTTCCAAATGGGCAGGTTTAAAGCAGGGTTGGGGTATAAAACTGTATCCCAAGTTTTGAACATTTCCAGAACCACTGCTCATTTACTACAAAATGGAAAAAGCAGGATAAAACTGCCCACCTTCCAAAGCAGAGCCCACTGTGGAGGAGCTGCAGACATCCACAGCTCAGGAGGGAGAATCTGTCTTTTTGAACAAATCTGGCATTCATGGAAAAGTGCAAGTAGACATTCATAATAACACATTGTTGCAGTTTGCCAGAAAACAAAGCCTACAGATCACCGACATCACCCAGATCACATCGCCCAGCATGGTGAAACATGGTGGTGGCAGCATCAAGGTGTGGGGATGTTTTCCTTCAAAAGCTACATGGAAACTGGCCATAGGTAATGGTAAGATGAATGGAGCTAAATACAGGCCAGTTCTGTCATTTAAACAAACTTAGCAGCTGCTTATTACTATAGACCGGGTCAGAGGTTCACCTTTCAGCAGAACAACATTGATAACCATCTGTTTGTTTTTGAAAACTCTTCTTACCGCATACCCAACCTAAAGCTCGTTACAATAGAACCTCTCCTGCTGAGGCTATTTGCCAAGCTTTCTTCCTTCTATTGCTGCAACATGCACACTTAGCAGCCCGTGGTGTCTACCTGCTTCTCTCCCACATCCTGGCACGGCAGTAAAGAAGGGGGTGAAGAGGTTCTGTCTCACGGTTTATGCAAAGAGAGAGGCTGAAAACAGCAAAGGTCTACAGACAGGAGTCGAACCTGGGCCGGCCGCATGGAGGACTAAGGCCGCTGTACATGAGCCATCTGTGCTACTCCTGTGCTACCGCCATGTTTGCAATTATAAAAGCAATTATATTTGGTTGGCATGGCGGCTTAGTTTTATTTTGGATAGAAATCTATTCGTTTTTAAATTATTGATCAGTCTGCTGCTTTTTTTGTTTGAGATTTACAGAGAAGAGCAGCATCACTGGTTTTCTGGAGCGTTTGAAGTTCAGCTCCTTCCACTGATGGTTCTGGCGAACAAAATGTGTTGCACCGGATTTAAGATTGAGAACCCAACGTAGGATTTACATTTCTCTGCTTGGAACCTGACTCGCGACTTTGGTGGAAAGACTTGAAACTAACTAATGACTTGCAAAACAACAACAACTTCGTCGATTCTTAATTGTACAAAGAAAAAGGAAACTTTGTATGATTTCCCTCTGCCTTACCTTTAGTAGAACAAATTAAAAGGCCATAGGAGTCAGAGGTATTCCGGGCCAACCTTGTGTGACGCGGTAATCAGTCTACGCACACTGCTCTTTATCTCTAGCATCCCTGCTGGCAGTTACAGTAACTCTAGCTTCAGCCGACTAGGTTCAGTTGGAAGGAGGAGACTTGAGTAAGACAAGTGCAATTAAAAGGTTTTAGAAAGCCTGTTATCAGAGCTGTGAAGGATGCTGCTAACCCACCATCTGGATGCACTTAATCTGTCTGAGACGCCAACAGGCGAACATTAGGGCATTTTCCAGTTGCTACGCAGACTTGTGAGTGTTTTCAATGTGTGTGTGTGTGTGTGTGTGTGTGTGTGTGTGTGTGTGTGTGTGTGTGTGTGTGTGTGCAGGCAGCTCCGAGGTGTGACAGAACACGTTGCAGGTCCGTAAACCTTCAGAGCTGCCAGAGGTTCCGAGCCAAACTTCACTTCAAACTTGACCGCTTACGAAACTCTAAATCAGAGTGGTTATAGAGCTCAGAGCGGGCCTACACTTCTAAAGCAGCACCAGTAAAAATCCATATGGGTACTATAGCCATGCACAAGCACACACACACACACACACACATGCACACACTTTCGTCTTTTCAGGTCCTGAAATAGCTTTCAGCCTCCCACTCCCCCTTATATAAGCTCCCAGCACGGAGATCCATCCGCTGGTAAAGGCTAGGGTGTGTGCAAAGCGTTCGTGTGTTGCAATGCATGTGCCTGTTTGTGTGTGCACATGTGCGCCTCTGCTTCTGTCTGTGCGAATGCCAGTGTGTGGGCAGCAAGAGTGTCTTGATGTGTGTGTGTGTGTGTGTGTGTGTGTGTGTGTGTGTGTGTGTGTGTGTGTGTGTGTGTGTGTGTGTGTGTGTGTGTGTGTGTGTGTGGAAATATTTTGGATGCGTTTCTTAGACGAGTCCTGCTGGTAACTCGGTGTGCAGCGCGTTACATTGCCTGTCCTCGGAGGAATTCTGGCTTTAATTTAACGACTCTTGTCTTATTTGTGCCGTTTTGACCGTCATCCGTCGTGACAGCTCAGAGACCCGCTGATATGACGAGAAGGGAGTCTTTAAAAGGAAAAGAAAAAATTCAGTATCCAGCACCAACATTCAAGACGAACAATGAAATGAACTGGGACACAAAAATACAGCACCTTTCATTTATTTCCGCGTTCTATCACAATACGGCCTTGAACTTTCAGATATTTAGTTGACGACAAAAGAAATTAATATATAACTGGACGGTGGATGAAAAAGACGTTTCAAAATGGTTTACAAATGAAAACATAAAAAGTGTGGCATGCATTTTTATTCAGGTCACCGGATTCAATGCTTTGTATCTACTGCAGTTCTTGGGAACACAAGGCAAGTTCAGTGAGATTGGGTTGCAGCTTGTCTGTAAACTTCCATTTTTTTTACAGTGTGGCTGTAGATTTTCAGTTAGATCGGCCTGTCAGTTCGGTTCAGGGCAGAAGTGTCTGTGTCATGAGAGCCTGGTTCAGGCATTACTGATGTTATAAGATGTGTGAAGGTTTATCCCGGGCTCAGGAGGCTGGGTCCACTGTCAGTGGTAACTGGGCCAGAACAATCTGGGGTCTGGTCTGGGGAATCCAGTCCTCTTTAAGCTAATCCTAATTGGTCCAAACAATCCCCAGCTGTGTGGCACACCTGGCAGGGACACCCTTTAATCAGAGGAGGTAACACTCACACACGTCCTTGTTTAATGTACATAGTGAGGACCGTATCTTGACTTCATAGACTTCCATTCATCTCCAAATCATTCTGTGGCCTAACCCTGACCCTGGCCCTAACTCTAACCATTACCAGCATATACCTAACCCTGACCTAAGCCTAACTGACACCTTAGTGCAGTCCAGTTCTCGAGGGCCGGTGTCCTGTAACTTTTATATATGTCCCTGGTCCAGCAAACCTGAGTCAAATAACCAGGACATTAGCAGGACTCTGGAGAACTTGACTGTTTACTGAGGAGCTAATTCAGCCATATGATTCAGGTGTGTTGGACCAGGGACACACCTGAACATTGCAGGGCACCAGCCCCCAAAGCGTGACACCCCTGCCTTAGTGCTAAACCTGACCCCTAGCCCAGAAAGGTCCTCACTTTACATCAAAGTCCTCACTGTACTAGTAAAATGGACAAAAAAATGTTCTCGCTTAGCTACAAAAACGCGCGCACACAACCCTAAAACCGGCTTCACACAGACTACGTTCAGCGTACACTCCGTCATCCATCGCAAAATGTGTTGTATGGCAGTCCGGGTGTGTAGGATCCTGGCTACAGGACGTTAACATGTTCGGATATGTGTGTTTTTGCCCTGTTTCTGTGGTTGTAAGCCATTCTTTTTTTTCTTTTTTTTTCATACAAACCGTTTTGACTATCATCTGACTATCTATCATTTTCTCTCCACCCCCAAATTATACACTACTTTGTATCCCAATAGGATACATGAGATACTGGTGCTTGAACATTTTTGTGAGGTGCTATTGCACAAGAAGCTCTTCTTTTCTCTATGCTGGTGAAGATTCTCAGTCATCCAGGTCATGGTCATTTTCTCTTCTTTATTTTGCACCATTATGTTTTTTTTTTAAAGCTCTAAAGTGTGTCAGGATCATCTCGCAAACAACAAACATAACTTTTGTGTTCTCACACTGAGAGGCAACCATCTTTGTACATGCAGGTTACATTTGGGAAGACAGAGCAAACTAAAACTCTAAACCTTATATTAGGTGTAAATACACATCTCAAAGCCAGCTACAGTGAAGAAATCTGGTCCTCTATTTAACCAAAATCTGCTACTATGTTGTCTGTTGGGTTCATAGCAACTTACTTTTGCAAATGTTACTGGAAGGAACAACGGCCCAGATACAAGTGGCTAAAATGAGTTTTTCTGTAGGGTGGTCGAACTCAACACTGGTGATAGAGTTAGGAGCAGTTGAGAGAGGAGTCACTTATCCTGCACCTCATTAGACCTATTTTCCCCACTTTCTTATTTTTCTACATACTTGTGTATTTTGCTGCTAAATGGATGGATGGATGGATGGATGGATGGATGGATGGATGGATGGACGGATGGACGGATGGATGGATGGATGGATGGATGGATGGATGGATGGATGGATGGATGGATGGATGGAAAGGTTTCCAGTTAACTAAAGAAAATTCTGTGGTAGAAAGCTAATATCTGATGTCATTCATCAGATGGACAGACAGATTCATGAAAGGATAAAGATTTTACGGCACGTTTTTAATACAAACAAAATATCTGGTGTCTTTTAGGTCATGTACCATAAAAGTTAATTAATATTCTCATCTGTCTACCATTCATTGTCTTCCACTCGTGGGTCATGAAGGCAGCAGGTCCAGGAGGGAAACCCAGACATCCGTCTCTTCAGGGACAATCTCCGACCCATTCTGGAAGATCCCAAGTCATTCCCAGATTAGAAGGGACATTGTCCCTCTCGCAGGTTCTGGGTCTGCTCTGAGGTGTCCTCGTTGGGGACTCTGCTTGGAAAATCTCCAAAGGGAAGCACACAGATTGTGTCAGAGTTGTTGTAATTCTGCTTTAATGTCTGTTTTATAATGTGTATCTGAAATAACGCACAGAAAATTGCAGAACAGTACGTTTATTGGTTTATCCTGGATTTCTGAAGGAAGCCTTCTGCCCAGAGTGAGATAAAAATGCATTTTAGCATCTCATACTTTCTCTAAGTCCATTATCCATGTAAAAAATATGAGGAAAGCTCTACATGACCACATGAAGGATGGAGACCTAAAAAGGAGGTCCTATACAAACTTTTGTGGCTCTGTATAATAAGTAGGGCTGGGTGATATAGAAAACAAGCTTATTGATAAAAAAAAATGCATATTGATTAATTAACCATATTTTATGTGCAGCTCTGCCTGGACATTTTATGATATTGCTAAATGATTTAATTTTAATAAAGAACACAAACACAAATCTTTATTTAACCAACTTTTTTAACCATAACAGAATTGTTATGAAGAAGAAAAGAAAAATAACTTAAGAGACCTGAGTTATGTTATCAAATACTGACAAAGAATAAAGTAACGTGACCAGTAAAATGACCAAAATAAATTTACCAATACCATTTTATCACAAAGAAGGGAGCCCAGTTTAGCTGCTATACCTGCTTTGTTTTGGAAGAAGCTCCGTAAGATTTCTCCGAAGATGACGCGGAGTGGCGCGGGGCTAAAACGGCTCGCAACAAAACACAAGTCCAAAAATCCAAATAACTAACATAAACCATGGAAATAACTAAAAACATGTAAGCCGTTCAATTTTCTCTGTTCTCTACCACGTTCTTGAGCAGTTACACTGTGGAGCTGCTAAACAAGGTCATTGCCATAGGCTTACCATTTTGGCAAATCTGCCATTTTTATTTATCACTGCGATGTTGTAGTCCAAGCTGAGGGACGTCGAAACTACAAGTGGATAGGTGAAAATGTTCGGTTGTGGGGGTGTATTAACCCACAATATTCCATTACACCCGCCCCCCAGAACACAAAAGAATGGCCGAACAGGATGGAATGGAACGCTCTGTGACCTGGAGGAGGGCGGGGTGTGACGGACCTCATTTTCATTTAAAGAGACGGCCCAAAACGAGTTGCTCTCTGACATACCCTCAGAACTGGGGGGATAAGGGGGGAACGTGGGGGTAAATTAACTAGGAATTCAGACCAAAGCATCGCGGTTCCACTTTATATAGACCACAACTGAATGATTCCAATGTGAAAAGGAAGAATGATATGTCCCCTTTAAGGGTGTTGGGTGAAAAGTGGTGACAGGTACGTGAGCGCAAACAGCATTGTGGACTCATTCCCCAGTTCCTCTTGCATCCTCCGATCGTCTTATTTTGCTTTTGTTCATAATCTCAGGAAATGTCCATCTTCATCTGCTGTGCTGTCTATTCTTCCCACAGAACTAGTGCTGCTCTTATACAGTACATCTAAAGGTCACTTAAGCCTAACTGTAATATTTAAGTCTACATTTCCTGCGCTTTGCTCCAAACACAAACCTATTTCATACTCATGGGCTCTAACCTGTTTTCTTTGTGATTATTTTATACCAGACTAATCTTAACAAAGCAGTTAATTTCTTATATTTGTAAATAGTATTGTCTTCTGCCCTGATTATCTGCATCAGGTACAAAGTCTCAGTGTCATGGCAACACGAGTTTCTCTGCACGTGTCTTTTCCTGCACTCAAGTGTGAGTGTGTAGGAGGCAGCAGGCTGGTAAAGCAGGCCTCTGCATCAGTTTATCATACATCAGTGTGCGCTGTGTCGTGTAAGCGTTCAGGTCATTCAGTTGTGAGCTACACATCAAGTGTGTCGAAATCAATAGTTGCCAGTGCTGCATGTTGACAGTCAAACAGGTGTGTGGCTGGTTAATGGCGTGGTACACATGCGTGTTGCAGGTTGTAGTCATGCCAGTGTTGACATTTGAATGATTCTTCAGTCAGTCGCAAAAGGCAAATAAATCTGGCATGTTTTCCAAAATGCTAAACATTTCAATTATATAATCGGCACTTATGTTTACACACGTAAATAAAGGGAAATATTGTGCAACACCACGTTGGTTTGGCAGTTAATAAGAGCCAAAGAGAATTGTTAAAATGGTTTATAATTTTAAACAAAATGACCAAGTCGGTGCACCACCTGATTATCAGGAATTTATCCAAATGGCCCTCTGTGTCTGTCAGTTATTGCTCTATGAATATTAATAATGAACAATAGATGAAGGAGTAAATTTGTGCACTGATGTTCTCAAACAGCAAGGCCTACACACATTTACAGAATAAACACAGAAAACTCCTCTTCAAAATATAAGAATTTAGTAATATAATACTTCATTGTTGCACCTCCGGATCGAGTCTATTTGTGATGGATTGTGATGGAAATGCGTCAATTTCTGAAAACCAGATGAGCCAGACAGGAAGTCAGATGCAGGAAATGTAAAGCGGATCAGGTAATATTTCTAAATAAAGGAGGGAGGGGGCAGGGCTGTATGGATGGCAGAATAGATTTCAAATTTTGGATTGCTAATGGCGATGCATTTTTGCTTGAATAGACGAGCGCACAGGAAGATGGTAAATGTGAAGCCAGCTTTAGTCTACACCTCTACTAATCCCGGCTCATTAAGGACAACTCGCTGCGCCTGGTAGCCTGCCCCTCAGCCACTGCCATCAATTTTAATAAAACAATGTTTTAAAATCAAATGCTGAATTAGAATCAACAGTCACTGTTTCAATTGAGTGATGGACTACCAATGGCGGTGAAAAAAATGGAAAAAATAAATGACTCGTCACTTTGGCAGACAAACAGCGGGCATGATGATGTCACATCTGGGATCATCATCTCAGCTAAGAACAAAGCAAAGAGCAGCTGTGGTGTATATCATTCCCTCTAAGTCCCACATGTATTATTAAGTGCTACATGCCGTTCGCAGTGCAAACACAACAAGCTATGTAGCAAACGCAGCAGATCTAATGGTGACTATTGCCTACGATTAGCAGAGCTTTAGATTTGTATTAGCAGGTTAATGAAGACAATTTAGGCCATCTCTTCAGGACCACACGACCCATCTTCTACGGCTGCTTTCAGCAGGATAATACACCGTGTCATAACTGAAATCATCTCAAGCTGGTTTCCAAACATGGCAACAAGTTTAGTGTGCATCAATGGCCTCTAACAGTGACCAGATGTCACTCCACTACAACCAATTGAGGTGTAACAGGAGAATTCACGCCGTCGATGTACAGCTGACGAATTTGCTGCAGCTGTGATTCTATCATATCAATATGGTCCCAAATCTCTTATGGCTATTTCCAAAACGTTATTGAATCAACGGCCAGGAGGAATTAAGGTATTTCTGAAAGCAAAAGTGGGATCTGACATGCTCTTAAGGTGTACCTAATAAAGTGGCTGTGAACGTATATCTTTAATCTTTTTATGATATTTGATGTACTAATATAGGACCTAGTAGATTCTAATGCTCAGTGCTACATCTCTACTCCTACCAGACGATAAACAAGTTATCAGCTTCAAGTTCTTAGAAGGACATTCCAAGATCAGGAGTGACATTTTCTGAAGTATTACCATGCTGCACATGATCAGGTAGGTGGAACGCCACTGTTTATTTGCCGGCTCTAGCAGAACTGATCGTCCCAGCCCCGGCATCTGTGTCAGTTTTGTGGATGACTTGCTTGTCATAATGGCGACAGCATGTACTCTGGTAAAAATCCAAACTCACTGATCCAAATCAAATAGAGCCATTTCTACTGATAGTAAAACGTTTACAAGAAATGTAAACGCTGGGTGTTTTCCCCGGGCAAGTTAGGTTGTGAATCAGGATTCTAATAATACAGTTGTTGCATTAACGGTAGTTTTTTTTTATACTAAAGTAAGGTTAGGTTCACTTAGTTTAAATATATTCTATTATTTTAAACTTCCTTTTGGTGGTCAAAAAAGCCCCATGTAAGGACATTTACTGGTACCCCTGCTGTAAGTACTTTGTATACACCACTTTTACTAACAGGACAGCATTTAATCTACTCATAAAAACATTTATCAAGGTTAGAGAACAAGCAGACTGGGACTTCTATTCCTTCTGTCTTACACCATCTTTCTATAACAAACCCAGTAATGTGGTTTCTGTCTTCCCTTCAGCTCAGCCTGCAGGTTTTCAGCAGGATGTGGGTCTTGATTCTGAGATGGCCATTGAAGGAGGCTGATTTTGGGTCTGGTGAACCATTTCTGTGTTGATCTGGGTGAGTGACCTTTTTCTTATGGCCATTTCTTAAATTTGTGAAGCTAAAACAGGTCACCTACATGAACAGCATGCTCTGATGTCTTTCCCATTTTGAAAGATTTCTCAGAAAAACTATAGGTCTCTGTTTTACATGTATTGTAGTTCTACCCATGTTAAATGGGTAGAACTGATGTTTTTTTATGTTTGATTGATGTTTGATTGATGTTTCTCGACACTGATTAGTTTAACAAAGGCCAAATAAAAAAAAAAAAAGTCATCAGTTTTATCACTTGGTCATTATTAAATTCTACAAATAGCTGTAGCAATTTTTAAAGTTTTGTTAAAATTCAATAGGTGTGAGTAAAGTCAGGCCTAAAATTATTCATACCCCACAGTACATTCAAATTTGAAAATTATTTTCATCAAACATTTGTTTTCATCAGACATTTGATTCTGACAGGAAATTAGAGAAGCATCTCTTAATAAAAATATAAATAAAGTAGCAGATGTAAAAGAGTTATCATTAACCCACCCCTTTATTCTTCTTAATAATCAATGGAAGGCGTTTCTACATTATCATTCTTTTCCATGTTGCATATTTTCAGAAAGAAGTTTTCCATCTTTACATGCAGCTGAATTTAAATAGCCTCCATAGCTCCATGAAGTCAGTTCCTGTTCCCACATCTGAAGTGGTACATGAAATGAAGAAATAAAAAACTGGTACATGAAATGGAAGATATGAATTCATATAGATTTTGTGCCAAGTTCCTGCATATGGGTTCATGTCTCTTGCCGATAGCAAGAACAGCACCGCCAGCTGCAATTTATTGTCCTCCCGTGCCTCCGATATACACATATGGCTTAATTTGGTACAGTATATGAATATATATGTCTATTACCTGCAGAATGCACGTGTAAATCAGTCATCCTGTGGCTTCACGGGATCTCTGATGTTGTCTCGGGGGGACAGCCAAAGTGGAGCGGCACCACGTAGTGTCCTTGTTAAAGTGCTCTCTGCGGTTTATGTGTCCGCTGGCACTATGAACCATGGCCCGGGGATTTACAGCACCTCATTACCGAGCCATCATAAAACCCTCATGTTTGCAAATGTTAATGCTTGTGATTTATATTTAAATGTCATCTTATATGTCACAGTTAAAAGGAGAGTTAATGGCGCGGCAGGGGCAGGTGACGGAAAGACTGACGGAAAGACAGAATGAGCGTTTGTGAGGGAATGGAAATGTATTTGCTGGGACGACTTTTGCTCCTCCATCTTTTTGTTCTTCGCTTGATGATCAGCAATTTGCAATGACGGCTGGCTTGTCCCTAGGGGTGTCTCTGCCATCAATTAATTCTGAGAAGCGCTTCTTTGGCCACAGAGAGGACTGACACTTTCTTTCTCTCTTGAGTTTTTTTGCCACCGCTGCTGATTCCTTGTTATTCTGATTAATAAACTGAAGTGCAGAAATAAGTAGATGTGTGTGTGTGTGTGTGTGTAGTACTAGTACTTACATCTGAGTGAGAAAATATTTTTTGCAAAATTACTAGTAAAGTGAGAACTTTGATGTAAATTGAGTATCTTTTTTCTCAGCAAGAGTTAGGTATAGCACAATGGTGTCCATTGGGGTTTAGGTTAAGGTGAGGTAAAGGCCAGGGATAGGCCATAGAAAGGGTTGAAAATGAATGTAAGTCAATTGATGTCAAGGCGCAGTTTTCCCTTTGTATTTTAAACAATGATGTGTGCATGTGTAGAATGGCTTGTAAGAAAAGTAAACATATGACATGACAATTTCAACTTTTCATCATGTTGCAACCTTAATCTTAATGTTATTTACTAGAATTGTATGTCATTCCAACAAAACGTTTGTTGCAGTGATGGCTACCAGTCTTTTTCCGCATGTATCTACCAGCTTTTCAATTTATCACAATTCTTTTTTTACATAATTGCGCAACCTCAGTCAGATTCTCAGTGAACAGCAATTTTAAAGTCTTGCCAAACATGCTCAGTTGGATTTAGGTGTGGACTTGATTAGTCTAGTCTACCACATGGATAGCTTTGATTGAAGCCAGTTGGTTGACTTGTGGCTCAGTTACCTTGCAGCAAGAAGGTCCTGGGTCGAGTCCAACCCTGGGTCTTTCTGCATGGCGTTTGCATGTTCTCCCTGTGTATGCGTCTCCAACAGGGATAAGCGTGTCGGGAAACGGATGCATGGATGGATGATTTGCATTGTAGCCCTGGCTGTCAAATAAAGGAACTACACCTGGTTTTGGTCTGGTTAAGAAACACTTTTTATGCAATGTATTATGAGTAAAAAGACATAATTTGATAATAAAAATTAATTAATTAATTGATTGTGTAGCCGTGTGAGTCCAGGCTTTTTAGTATAAATAAGCTGGGGACAACCTGGGACGTCGTTTCTGTGCCAAAGGCTCAATGAGGTATGAAGCCTTTGCAAAGGAGCAGCTCCTCCAGAGCGGGCACGATGGGGTATGTAAGCAAAACAGTACGGCATGCCTATAAACCATTCCCAAAAGAAAATATAATTTACCCGAGACGTGCCCATTTATGTTAAAGAAAATGAAGCCAAGCCCTCCATGAAGCCTTGTTTCCTCTGGAGGATTGGAGCATGTGTTTAGTCTTGTGCATGTTGAGTGTTTCTCATGGGGAAAAACAGCTGTGGGAAGGGCTTGCTATTCAAACTAAACCGTTCTCCTCACTCATGGTTAAAATGTGTGCAATATCAGGTATAATTCTTTTAAGGATAGTTGTTGCTGCCTTATCTCAAGTTTTGTTTTTGCAGTGGTTTTACCTCCAGTCTTGACCTTTATTTAGCTGCAGCCTTCTTTCTATAAACTTTGACCAGCTTCCATTTCCCTGTTTAAAAAAAAGCATCCCCACAGTTTGACGCTATCCTCACTAGGGTTGTCATAATGTTCAAACTTAATACGATACTGAGAAAATACTCGATACCAGTTTTGGTAGTGCAGGAACAGTTTTTTAAGGTCCAGGGATCTTTGTAGTTGAAGACAAAAAATATGATTAAAGCAGCACTGTGTAAGTTTTGACCCAATTATTAGCTTATTCGAGATATACTCATTGATTTTTCAGGTCAATGTACAGCACTTGGCGGGTATAGATACTCTGTACAGGCTGCCCTTCTCAAAAACTCAGCTATGTAACTTGAGAGGATTGGATCCATCGCTGAATGGGTCATGTGACCTAGATGTCATGTGACCTAGAGCGCTGCTTTATAGCAGTCTGAGCTCCCCTTAAACACAAGAGCTAACCTTACGTGCTTCTAATTTTTTTCCTCATCCTTGAGTCAAAGTTTGTCATGGACATTGTTTTTATTACAAAATACTGTTTATATAGTTCACTGTCAGCTCTTCTCTTTACAAGTATCTTCATGACTTCTCAATCTGCAGTTCCAAAATGGGCTATCAGATTCCAAAACACGGAGGGACACTGTTTAATATTTCAACAGTGCGGTGTTACCAGTGGCCTTCAGTAGTGCTAAACCTGGAAGTTACAGAAATAGTGCCCCTAGTGGCTTAAAGTTATACAGGGCTGCTTTAACCTAACCCAAAAATGTACCTTTCTTAATTGGGGCAAAACCTAAAGGTAGGAGACAATTAATCCCTCGTTTCGAGAAATATATAATTTAAGCAACCTTTTCGGCAAAAAAGTAGACCAGAGTTTTTTTTTAAATAGCAAAAGTATTAAAAACTCCTTTGTAACTTATGTGTTGATCTAGCACTAAAGATCTCAATACAGTAGGTTGAGAAATGTGGAAAGGTTTGATGGCTTATGGATACATTTGCAGGACTCTTTTTTTCTTCTTTGAATGGAATATCGTATTAGCCAGTAACAGAAAAAACATGAAACAACAAGTAAGAGAGGGAGAGAGTCTGCTCCTCTCCTCAGGATGTGACACACTTCCACATCAAAGCGTAGACGTTGCTTATTAGTGTGGCTGAATGCGACCGGTAGCTCAGTTCAAACGCTCTTGCTCTCTTTCAATTACACTTTTGGAGATAGAATCTTATTTATATCCCGGAGAAATGGGGTTCACCAAACCAAACAAAGCGCCACCTGCTCACCCTCCTCTTCCTCGCCGGTTTGGGAGGCATCCTGAGCCCCCGGTTTGAGGCAAATGACTGAACCTTATTGCTTCAGGGTTTAAGTTCAGTATATCTCCGCTTGCTCTGAATGAGTCACTACATATAGGTAAACAGTCACTGTAATGATGACATTTCTGATAGCTTCCAGGAAGAAGCCAAGGTTAACGAAAGTTTAAAAACTGATGGAGTCGATAAGATTGGAAACAAGTGGATTTCCTGGAGGACAGAGGGTTATATGTTCCCGATTTTGAGCAATAAATGTCATTTCCATTGTTTGAACAAAATCATGACCTTCCGGGCTGTCTGTTTTTTTTTACTTCCTGGATTTGCTTTGCTTCCCCTGACACAACTACGGCTGATCACTGTTGCTCCCTCTGTGCCGCATATTTCTGATTTCATAAAAAAGTCTAATTTGGACCAGAGGCGTCGTCGCATTTATATGATACAGACCCTTAAAGGAGAATTGAAATTACCTGAACGGTGTTACATCTGATCACGATAAAACCATAAACTTTAATGTAATTTGTTGGGATTTCATGTGATGGGCCTTCACTGCAATTACAGCTCCAAGACCTTCAGGGTACGTCTCTAATAGCTCTGCTTGTCTGGAGACAATTTTTTTCCCCCCCTTTCTTCTTAACCAAATCGCTCAAGCTCAGTCAGATTGGCTGGAGAGCATCTGGGGTACATCCATTTTCAATTCTCTTTACTGATTCCCAATTGGATTTAGGCCTGGACTTTGATTAGGCCATTCTGACATGTGTATATACTTTGAATAAACCATTCTTTATGTTTAGTATTGTTGTGCTTTCTGATGGTAATCCTCAACCCTAATCTCTAGATTTTTGAAGCCTCTAACAGGTCTTCTTCCCAGATAGTGCTGTGTTTAGCATCAGAAAACCTTCCCCACAGCTTAATGCAGCCATCGCCCTGCTTTGGCAAAGGGATGGTGACTTCTGAATGCAAACAGTTGATTTGAGGGACTCTTCCATACTATAAGGGAATTTTAGTCAAAATCTTAAATTTAATAGTAATAAACTGGTCCAAATTGGGATTGGAAAAAAAATAGATAGAAATAGATTGTAACAAGAAGTACAGCAAGTAATCCACAATTACACAAAATTACCATTGCAACTTGAGCATTTTATGGCTATCTCGAAATTATCCAAAACAATAAGGAAATAAACTAGTATACCTTGTAGTCAGACTCTTTGTTTGTAATATATCTGGAGACACTTAGAAAACCGCATCTGAAAAAAAGAATTATGTAAGTTTCCTATCTTTGTAGTTCTAATATAATTCACTTAATATTACACATCTTAAATTACACATCTTATACATAGATGTGTATAGCACAACTTGAGCAGATTTTTCGTCATACCCATATGAGGCCTAGCAAACACCTGCGTGTGTGCCCAGCTGATTTCACCGATTCAAGTTGTATTTACTCAGCAAAACTGGATGCTGTACAAGAAGCCTAGTGCTTGAGCAACATCCACATGCGACACATCAGTTGGGTTCTCCGAGCCTTTATTTAGTCTTCTTCTGTATTTGAATGCATTATGTGCATTTCTTTAGCAACTAAATTCTCCACATCCACCATCTTAGCTTATAGCCTACAAGGAAATAACGTTGAGACACTTTACAAACCTGAATTATTATTATTTTTAAAGACCCTCCAAAGCTCCGTCAAAGGAACTGCAGAGCTTTTTGCTAATTGTCTAGAGTGCCTCATAAACACAGCCTCCTCTGCACGTTAATCACCATTATCGGCTCAGTTATATTAAAGCCTGTATTCAGGGCAGCTTTAGGTTTGGCTTCAACACTGCGCCATTGTGGTTGGCACTTGGATGAACCGCCTCTGCTTGTCACTCAGACCCATTTTAAAGTCATTTTCCTGTCTCAATCTGGGGCTGAGATCCAACAATCTCCTGCAGTGACTGCGTCGCTTCATGATCGTTCCCACACACACACACACACACACCGAGCTCTCTGACTGCACATCAGGTTTAAATGGGGATGAGACAATGACACCTATAGATTTACTCTCGAGAAATGTTGGCATCGGTGTGTTTCCCAAAGAAGAAACTTAAACGTTTGTGGAAAGAAACTATTTTTTCAACTACATCTCTTCCCCATGACTTTGTATTTTTCTGCATATCATCGGCCTTAAATCTGTAAAACGTTGTCATGCAGTGTGATAAACCGAGCAGCTTTAATAAGTGTGCGGTATGTGGATCAGTATTTGCCGCTTTAGCCGTCTGTTTATTCCAGAGTCAATGTGGCCGTTTCCCTCAGAGCGAGCGGCGCCGCGTGTAGCTGTTGTTCTCACCCTACGAGGCCTCAGTGTTGGTGTCCCAGTACATTCAGCGTTCAAAGTGGTCCAGGCTGGTGGTCCTGTCGTGCCGTGCGGAGCGATTGGCTGAACAGCTGGGAGATGAATTGGCTGGGAAGTCCTCGTGTCAGCACAGACAATCGCCCGCAGTTCCTCGGAGGCGTCCTTATGAGATTGCCACTGCTGTTGCTGTGCTCCTATCGATGCAAAAACCTTTGTCAGCCAATGGTGTTTTGTTTTTTTTACTCCTCTGTGTTCCTCTATTGCTTTTTTTCCGTTTCTCATTTCGATTCAAGACTCAGCTGACATGCATGCCTTTTTTGCGGTGGCTGGATTGTTTTAGAGAAGCGTATTTTTTTTTTTTTGGTGAAGTGGTAAAGCATGAATTAAAGATGAACTTGGAGTTTCGCTATCACAGGGTGGTTCTGGAACTGAATAACAATAAGCCACGTTTCTTCACATCTGCCATCCACATCACGCCCCAGTGCATATACTTGAGCCCAACTTATAATTGTGTAATGTTTATGTTGTCGAGCTCCCGCACCCTTTAAAACCCCTGTTAGAGTATAAATAGCAACTAGCAGTGGAAGTTTGCTTTTCATCATATCCCCTCCATTGTTCTGTGTTCTGGCTGTTGTCATGGTAACTGTGACTAGTGCCCCCCCTCCAATCTGCTTTCAGAACTGAAAGCAAAAGAGACAACAATAAATCTCCCAACAGTTCAATAATGATAAAAAAAAATATATATATATTAAGAAATGGGAGAACATAAAAAAATGTTGTTTCTCCAATTTTACTTCCTCTTTTCCAGTTTTTCCACATCTTAAGATTTTTCTGCATCTCACCAGCGCAGCCACAGTGTCGTGAAGCACCATGAGAGGATGTGTGCCGGTGAATATTTCATGGCTAATTGAGCTGGTGTGATGCCGGGCAAGGCCATCGTCTGGGGTGGGGGTGCTGGGCACAGGGCTGCAGTAGAGAACAATCAGGGAGGCTTAACGAGCTCTCACTGGCTCCTCTCGTCAGTGTACTTAAAAGCAAGTTTGGCGGAAATGGTCAGCCCCCCCCCCCCTCTGATTCGCTCAGAAAATGGATGAGAGTGATGCGTCCTTTCGCGGGGCAGCAGCTGTGAATTCAATTTTTACATTTCGGAGGCTTGCTCATTTTTAAATTACTTCACTGGGGAAAACAAAGCTTCCATACATGTTTGTGCAGTGATGTTGTAAGCTTGCACGACAACCACTGGCTTAAAGTAGTTTTTTCCACATTGTTGTAAAGGAGTTTTGACCTACTAACCATAAAATTATTACTTTATTGCTCGCCTGATTCAGCTTTAACTCTCAGACTGCCGGCCTCAGCATTGACTGAAATACTTTGGTGTATAGATTAGTTCATGACTGACTCAGCAGCCTACTGACCTACAGTAGGCTACTGGAGCCTACTGACAACATCTTTGATATAAAGCTGCAGAGACAACCCTTAAGCATGCTGCCTCTGGATCAGGAATTTAACCGGAAATATCCTGCACACATCAGCTTTTAAAAAAATTAAACCAGCATTGCAAAACCGAAGAACCCATGGACTAGGACTCAGAAGGGTCAATATTAGTGAGCTACATTAAATTTTGTATTGGACATCTGCCGTTCTATAATAGGTGGCGGGTCAGACCCTCTCAGTTTTCTTCTAGTTTAAATACCCAATGCTGGTGTTCAGACATCTGTTCTGCCTCAGTGTCCTTCACACAAACCACATGCTATTCTACATCAAACCCCTAAGTTATGACATCAACTCATTCTTACACCCTTTACAGCGCTGTGACTGCCCATGTGGGTAGTTGGATGACCAGACCTGAGGTCAATACTGGATGGTTGTCCACCTGCAAAACGCTCCTTAACATGTTAAGGAGCATTTTGCAGGTGGACAACCATCAACTATCGACCACAGGTCTGGTCATCCAAGCGTGTTCACTCCAGGAGCAGAGCATATGCTAAACAAAGTCTCCAAAAACCATAGAACCCCTTACAGAAGGCTCTTACTACTGTTGATTTGAAAGTACATGTCTGTATATTCAGAATGAAACTGCACAGGAAAAACACAAAGGCTGGGCTAAAGTCTGTCAGGAAAAACTTAAAAACCAGGACTTCTGGTATACTGTACTTAAATGGATGAGTCCAACATTAAAACATTTGGAGACCAGAGCAGTGAGCAGGTTTGGTGTAACTCAAAGACAGCATTCAAGCAAAAACAACCTCATTGAGACACGGTGGTGGAAGCGTCAAGGTTTGGGGATGCTTTTGCTGCAGAAGGACCTGGTCAGCTCACCATAACAGAATCTAAAATGTATTTTTACTTCAAAGGTCACTTAATGAAGATCTGTGGCTGGCAAATAATAGAAAAAAAATCAGGTTTCTGCTTTTGCAGGAGGGGTTCCCTCTGATGATAAATTCTATGGAGTTTGGGGTGTACTTTGTTATTTCCATGAAAATACTGACAGCCATGAAACCCCCCCCCCCCCCCGACTCTATTACAGATACCAATGGATACCATGGGTTGTGTTTTATTGCATTGCGGTAGTGTTGTGTAGCCATCAGCCAGAGTTGCCTGCCTTCAGATACAAATTAGCTTCATGAAATAATCATAGCCAACTGTCAGCCCCGGAGGGAAATCCCACTGTGGGCAGTCAAAATAACTCACCGCCTGTTGAAAATATGTCAAAACAAAACGTTAAAGCCCGACACAGTCAAAATGCACTAAACTTGCCTCCATTCCATTATGTTTCATATAGATATACTTTTTAGCCATCTGACAATCCCTCTTAGCGGTGTTGTTGCCAGGAATTCATTTAGGTCCAAGGCTGGTTGGACTGTTACACAACCGACTGGGGGAAAAAAAAAAAGCAAAAGTCAGAGATTTGTTTTCTTTTTTCATGTTTGTAATGGTTTCTGGATACACAGACTGACAGGAAACCTCCTGACAGATCTCTTCCTGAGGCCAATAAACACAATAGATGCATAAATACACACACAGACTGGGAGCGTGACTAGACACACTCTAAGAGGTAATCATAATAAAAACTGCATACTTTTGGAACATAAGATCCCACCGTTAATACATACAGTCTCTTGGTATTTTCTATTTTCACTAGTATATGACGTCAACCATGAGATTAAAAAAAGAGTCTGTGCAGGGCTTTGCCAAAGGCTTCATACTCCTTGAAGATTTAAATGAACAATATCGCAAGCTTGCAAACATCTCACAGAGCACTTCCATCATCCCGAAATGGATGATGGAAAAATGGTAAACGGTAAATGGTTTGTATTTGTTCATTCACCCATTCACACACACATTCACACCCTGACGGTTGTGAGCTATGTTAGTAGCCACAGCTACCCTGGGGCAGACTGAGGCTGTATGGCGAGGCTGCCATACATCGGCGCCACCGACTGGCCCTTGGTAACTCTGGTGGAGCTGTAGAGATTTACAGCTTAGGTGGAAGAATCTGTCCGGAGGAAAACTATAAGTCACATACTCCACAAATCTGAAAAGTGCAAGGCCATTGCTGAATGAAAGCAATACAAGTACTGTTTTCAGTTTTGCCAGACGTCATAAAGGGACACAGCTAACATCTGGAAGAAGGTGCTCTAATCAGATGAAACCAAAATTCAACTTTTTGGTCAGCATACAAAACGTTATGTGGGGTGAAAAAAGGACTGAGATGCCGCTCCGGCTGTCTCAGTTGTTGTGTCCTTGGGCAAGACACTTCACCCGCATTGCCTACTGGCGGTGGTGTCAGTCTGCCCCATGGCAGCTGTGGCTACTAACATAGCTCACCACTGTCAGGGTGTGAATGTGTGCATAAATGAATGATTGTAGCGTAAAGCGCTTTGGGTCGTCAGATTTGATTAAGCGCTATACAAGTACAAGCCAAGCCAAGCCAAGCCAAAAACCAGTTCTGTGCAGTAAAACATGGATCATCATGCTGCATGGGTGCTTTTCTTTGAGAAAGAGTTGATGATACAGGCTATCTTGAAAGAAAACCTTTTAGATGCTAAATGATTTGAAACTCGGAATTAACCAGCAAGAGAATGACCCTAAATATCCAACCAGAACTATAAAGGTCAACACATATTGATGAGTTAGAATACAAAGCCCAGATTTAAACCCAACTGAGAATATTTGGCAAGCCTTCTCAGTTGATGTTCATGGACATTCTTCACCCAATCGGACTGCGTACAGCTATTTTAGAAAACAAAATTGGGGAAACGTTCCAGTGTCTGAATGTCTGAAGCTAAAAGAAACATACCCAGTGTGTGTTTAAGATTAAAATTAGGTATAGAAACAGCTCTACAAATTATTGACTCAGGGAGGCAGAATACAAATGCATGCCACCCTTTTCAGATTTTTATTTAAAACCTTTCCTTCTTCTGTACCATTATAAGCTACTCTGTGTTTGTGTACCATAAAATAAAAAAGGTAGAGTGTGAATACTTTTACAAAGATAATGCATCTAGTTAATCAAGGTACATGTTTAATCCCTAAATTAATTCATAATCCCTTAATCTCCTATCTTATTCTTGTAGTAGTATTAACTAATTGTCAAACCAGTGCTTTTTCATTTTACCCCATTTCCTATTTCCATCGGTTGCTAATATCCAAGAGTTGAAGGAGAAAATGATTACTCTTGTGACCCCACTTACATCACTGTCACAGTAATGCCTGAACTAAATGGACTGTAATACATGTCAGTTACCAGGTAAGTAATGCTGTGGTTAAATGGTAAGGAAAATGCGTCAGGAGGATGACATCCGAAATCTGCTCTTCTCGCTGTGTCTTTGCCGCTGGGTATCTCTCAGTAATGGCTTCACGCGGGGAGTCGTTTTACATCATGAACTACCCTTCTGATCTAATGCACATAAAAGAAGCAACATTCTTCATGCTGCTTAAAAAGAGAACACAGGTATCAGCCGGATGGAGCAACTGGCACTGATGTCTTGCGCTTATGACACTTTTACAATCACTTAACCTCAAACAGTGGGTGACAGTTTGTCTCTGTACGTCTGGGAACCGTTGGAAAAATCTTATCTTTTTGTCTGCCCCATTTTGGTGAGAGACGATTCACCTAAAGGTGACTATGTTCCGACTGACCCATGTTTTGATGTTTCAATTAACCAGAATTGTGTGGAGCTTGTGTAATGGATTGAAATGTGGTCATCATAAATCAGAGGTATTTGCTGTTTCTGATTGTATCTGCGCATTTTACGCATTGCATACTTAAAATGTTGTTATTTATATGTACAATGTTTCTTGTACAAATGTTTCAGTTTGGTTTGAATATATTCATGTTTATTTGGTCGAGGGAATGTAGTACCCATATATGACCAGATGGGGGAGCATAGCGCGAGTATGCCGTAGTGAAGAGCAGCGGAACCTCCTCTTCAGTAAATACATGCTGAGCGGAGGAAAAACGTGTCTGCGGCTTATTTACTCAGTTATACCCCCTTTTCAGGTATAAGTTACATACAAACAAACCTGTACCATTAGTAGTGGGTTTGCTGGCTACTGGATAACTCATCAATATGTTTCATGGCATACTATATGTATATATTTTGTTGTAAAGAATGTTTATTCACAGTTAGCTAATAGCTCATAGCCGTCAATGCAGCTCTGTGTCAGTGTATAGCGTTGTACTGTGTGAACTATTGTTTTCATGTTTGTGTGCCACGATGATTCGTGGGGAAACCATGCAGTTGTTTTGGGTTTGAGGTGGTTCTGTATGTATGCAAGTTGTGATAGTTCAGTAAATACATGCTGAGCGGAGGAAAAACGTGTCTGCGGCTTATTTACTCAGTTATACCCCCTTTTCAGGGCTTTTACATCTGGAGGCACCGCTGGGATGGTGATTGTGCGGCTGGGACTCTACACCAGAGGAGAACACCCCACATCAACCATACCATTATCATAACCCAGTTAGTGGAGAGTGCAGCTGCAACAAGGTGATGCCTAACCAAGAGGACTGTGTATACTGAGGTACAGAAAAGCTACTAGGGAACATCAGTTCTACGGTAACTGGCAAAACACTTTTTGTTTGCACACGTAACCACTTTAAAAAAAAAAAAAAAAAAAAAAAAAAGTGAGAAAATGGATTCCGAAGTGGACAATCTACAGTTTGAGATTAAAGGAGCCCTCTTCCAACTGACCAGCGACCATCTGATCAAAATAAGCGATTACCTTGGAATTTCAGGAACAAAGAAAGAAAATATTACAGACAAAACTCGTAATGCTCTTGTTTCACTGATCAGCAAGTATATTGACAGTGATGAACTGAGACAACTAGAAGATGAAGGGATGTCAGTATTACTGGGTTTAATGGACATGATACAATCAGTGCAGGGAGTTGTCAAAAACAGCATTCCAGAAAAGGAAGATGAGGAACACGAGAAGCTAGGCAGAGAACTGGAACAACTGAAACTTATGGTTCAACAAAAAGAAACTGAAATTCAAACCCTGGCTAACAAACCTGCAAAGAACATTGAAAATGTAGTAGTCCAGGCTGCCCCAGCCCATGCAAACAGCCCCTCATGGAGGAAGGATTTTAAAATCGCAGGTCAAATTGGTGACCCCGGGCAAAAAGATAGGCTAACATTTTCCAGTTTGGCCCGCCAAATTGAAAACGGTCTCAGTAAAGGCTACCCTGAATCAGAGATTGTGGACGCTGTTATTAGAGCAATAGTTCCTGGCCTACAGCTGCGTAGCTATTTAGAAGGAAAATGTGATCTGTCCCTTCCCACTCTTAGGAGAATACTTCGTTCACACTATCAAGAGAGAAGCGCAACTGAGTTATATAAACAGCTCACCACAGAAGTGCAGAGCAGCAGAGAGACGCCACAGAATTTTGTGATCAGAGCAATGGATTTGCGCCAGAAAATATTGTTTGCTTCACAAGAGGCTGAGTCTGGTCTTAAGTATGATCCTGCATTAGTGCAAAGCATGTTTATGCACACAGTCCTCACAGGCCTTCAAAGTGACAACATAAAGGCGGATCTCCAACCCCACTTATTAAAACCAAGTACCTCAGATGAGCTACTCCTAGAAGTTTTGAATATTGCCTGCGCTAATGATAAAGAAAGACAGGATAAGAAAAGGAACACAACACAGAGGACCACTGGCATGCATGCAATTCAGTCCAATGACACAAGTAATGAAAGGAGGTATGGAGGACACCAAAATGTTGCTGCACTTCCCTCAGATGTGCTGGCAGACCTGAAAGAAATTAAAGCAGATATGGTTTTGCTCAAAGATCTCAAAACAGAGGTCGCACAAATCAGAGAATCCATTCATAACAAGGAGGATAAGACTAAACAACAACCTACAATGTGTCAAGAGGCAGAATACGGTTTCCCCCACCACATGACTTATGCTCATCCACATCTTGCTACATGGAACAAAGAGGGAGCAGCCATGTATCATTATCAGGGAGGGCCTCTGCAGGAATATCAAGGTACCAGTGATCCAAGATTAATGCGAGGAACTACTCAATTTCAGCAGAGATTTGCACCACAAAGATACCCAGTGCCACGCCCCCGACCGAGGTGCCTTGCATGTCAGCAACAGGGAGAAAACTTCTGCCAGCACTGCTACAGGTGTGGAAGCAGCGAACATTTTCAAGCTGGCTGTAGAGGATACCGAGGCCGGCCCACTACTACAAGAGAGCAAGCTTTAAACGAGGGAAGGTTGCCCCCACGGGACAGGGAGTAACCACACCTACCAAGATGTCCCAAAAATGTGCCAGTTGTGGAGAGATGGAAGGACACCAACAGCTTGGGCAGTGTTCAGTGTGCAAAAGAGTACTCTATTGTTCTAAGGAGTGCCAGGAGAATCATTGGGCAGAACACAAAAAGACCTGCAGGCACTCAAAAAATCCCAAAACAACCTCTGACAACGTACATCTGTGCAACACTATGACAGGTAAAAGGAAAAACACTCTTGCCAAGAAAGACTCTACATTAGTTGACCTGGTTGGAAAAAAATGCCTCATTACCTGCCATTTACAGCGGAAGAAAACACAAGCACTCTGGGACACTGGCTCACAAGTTTCTGCAATTGATGAAGCATGGAAGGCGGAGAACATCCCAGATGTGAGGCTCAGAGACATAACAGAAATTGTCAACCTGGGTGACCCCCTTCAAATTGAGGCTGCTAATGGTACAGAAATGCCATATATAGGATGGGTGGAAGTAATGTTTAAACTGGGAACTGATCCTGAGGAGTTTTATGTTCCAATGCTTGTCATGAAAGGCAGTCAACTCCCCCGCCCCATAATTGGCTTTAATGTTATTGAGCGCATTATTATAAACAGTCAGAAACAAATGAACAAGGATGAGGAGGGAGAGGGACTTCTAAAAATAGTGAAAACTGCTTTCCCAAGTTTAAAAAAAGGGAATGAAAAGGCTTTCATTAAAGCAGTTAGTGTGGAGCGAACAAGCGAGTATCTAGTAAAAACAGCATGTCAGAGGATGAATGTACCAAGCCATAGTACTGTCCAAGTGAAATGCAGAATAAATGCCAAACCATTCAAAGAGGACACTACCTTAGTGTTTGAACCAGATGAAAACCCACTGTGGCCAGAGGGACTCCAGTTTTATGACACACTGTTTCAGGTACAGAAAGGCGTGCAACCTAATGTTATCCTTAGTGTACAAAACCCCACTGATCACGACATCACACTAACAAAAAAAGTAGTCGTAGGCACAGCACAGTCAGTCACATCTGTGTATCCATTCCACATAGATGAAAATTCACAGTTGTCTGCTTCTATGAATCATATTCAGACTCACAACACCAAGGATGTTTCCACAGAACCCTGGGATCCCCCTATTGATCTCAGTCACTTGAATGAGGCTCAAAGACAGGTTGTAAGAAAGATGTTAAGGGAGGAGTCAGATTCCTTCTCTCGATCAGACAGTGACATCGGATGTATAGAGAAGCTTCAGTTAAAGATTGAACTAAAAGATCCAGAACCCGTTTCCCGTACCTACATGTCTGTTCCTAAACCACTGTATGATGAAATGAAGGACTACCTAACTGACTTGATTGCCAATGGATGGATTGAGAAATCTCATTCATCCTACGCTTCACCTGTTGTTTGTGTTAGGAAAAAGTGTGGTTCGTTGCGTCTGTGCATCGACTACAGAGAACTAAATCGGAAAACTTACCCAGATCGACAACCAATCCCGAGAGTCCAGGATATTATGGATGGACTTGGTGGAAACACCATGTTCTCACTGCTTGACCAGGGAAAGGCGTATCATCAGGGGTTTATGGCAAAAGACAGTAAACCGCTGACGGCCTTTGTTACACCCTGGGGATTATATGAATGGGTTAGGATCCCATTTGGACTTATGAATGCTCCAGCAGCCTTCCAACGCTGTATGGAAGAGTGCCTAGACGGGCTTCATGACAAAATATGTGTACCATATTTGGATGATACACTAGTGTTTAGCAAAACATTTGAAAATCATGTTGATCATGTTCGAAAAGTTTTGCAAAGACTCAGAAAACATGGAATAAAGCTAAAACCTAGCAAATGTGAACTGTTTAGGACTGAAATTAGCTATCTTGGGAGGATTGTATCAGCAGAGGGGAATAAGATAGATCCTTCTGACACTGCAGCTGTCCGGGTTTTGAAAGACAAGGAACCAAAAACAGTTGGTGAGTTAAGGCAAATTTTGGGACTCTTAAGCTATTACCGTCAATATATCAAAGACTTTTCCTGCATTGCTGCCCCTCTGTATGACCTAACCAAGGGGCCAGTCAAAGACCAAAACCAGCCACCCTTTAAAGGTAGAAAGTCACCAAGTCGTATGAATTCAAAAGTAGTGCCATCTCACACCCCAATTGAATGGACAGAAAGTCACCAACAAGTTCTGGAGAAGCTGATAAATTGTCTGATTCAGCCACCCATATTGGCATTTCCAGATTTTTCTCTCCCATTTGTTCTTCATACAGACGCATCCAGTAAGGGTCTGGGAGCCGTTCTGTATCAAAAACAAAATGAAAAGTTGCGTGTTATTGCATACGGTTCCCGAACACTGTCGGTGTCAGAAAGAAACTACAATCTCCATTCAGGGAAATTGGAATTTCTTGCTCTTAAATGGGCCATTACAGAAAAGTTTCGTGACTATTTGTACTATGCTCCTTTCTTCACTGTTTACAGTGACAACAATCCCTTAACCTATGTGCTGTCAACTGCAAAGCTAAACGCTACAGGCAGTAGATGGGTTGCAGAACTTGCCGATTTTAACTTCACAGTTAAATATCGTCCAGGCAAAGAGAACATTGATGCTGATAGTTTGTCTCGAATGCCATTGGATGTGGAGAACTTTATGTCTGAGTGCACAGAAGAAATGTCTTATGATGCTGTAGGAGCAACTGTTCTGGCAGTAGAGATGCAGTCCGAGTCAAATGCCTCTTGGTCAATGCCTATCTCTGTTTGCGGTCTCCTGGATACTCAAAGGAACCCTGCTTTAGTAGCACCAGTCCAAATAGAACAAGATCAAAAAGATGACCCACAGATTAAGGTTCTGTTGCAGTCCAAATTGTCTGGAGTGAAGCCTTCAAGGCATGAATTAAAAAGACTTGATCCACAGAGTCGGAGCTTATTCAGGGAATGGGATAAACTTGAGCTGGATGAAAAAGGGGTGCTTTGGAGAAAGACCGCCCACCGGAAACAGTTGGTTCTTCCAGAACAACACAAAGCAAGGGTGTTAAATGACTTACATGACCAGATGGGTCATCAGGGAACTGACAGGACAGTATCTTTGATCAGGGATCGTTTTTTCTGGCCTTTTATGCAGCGTGAAATCGAACAGTATGTTGTGAAATGTACCTGTCTGAAACAAAAAAAACCTAGCCGAGAGACAAGAGCTCCCCTGTTAAACATAGTGACCACACAACCATTTGAACTTGTGTCGGTGGATTTTCTCCATCTAGAGAGGTGTACTGGTGGCTATGAATACATACTGGTACTCGTGGATCATTTCACACGATTTGCACAGGCCTACCCCACAACATCAAAATCGGGAAAAACAGTAGCTGACAAAATCTTTAATGATTATGCACTGAGATTTGGATTTCCAGCACGTCTACACCATGACCAGGGTGGCGAGTTTGAAAACCAACTCTTCTCTCAGCTGTCCAAATATTGCAACATTGCAGGATCAAAGACCTCCCCATACCACCCACAGGGGAATGGTCAAGTTGAACGCTTTAATCGGACATTGATTCAGATGCTCAAAACTCTCACAGATAAGGACAAGGCAAACTGGAAAGACTCACTGAATAAGCTCGTCTTTGCCTACAACTGCACACGGACAGAGGTGACAGGATTTTCCCCATTCTATCTGTTATATGGTCGCTCCCCAAGACTGCCCATAGACACAATGTTCAGCCTACCCACAGAAGCAGGAAGCCATGATCATCATGCGTATGTTGAACAGTGGAAGAAAGGAATGCAGCAGGCGTATACCATTGCACAAGAAAGCGCACAGAAATCTGCCCAAAGAAACAAAAGAATCTACGATGCAAAAGTAAGGAGCTCATTGTTGTCCCCAGGTGACCGGGTGCTAATAAGAAATTTGACACCTCGTGGTGGTCCTGGTAAGCTCAGAAATTACTGGGAGGACACCATACATACTGTGGTCCGACAGGTGGGAAAAGATGTCCCTGTGTATGAATTGAGACCTGAAAACGGGAAAGGAAGATCCAGGACACTCCACAGAAATCACATCTTGCCTTGTGATCACTTACCCCTGGATATTAGGACAAACACAACTGTTAAGCCTAAAAGAAAAACCACAGCAAAAGAGGAAGTCAGGGAGGAATCAGAGGATGAGGATGATGAAGATGATTATTATCTCATGGACACATCATTGCAGTCATCTACCCAACCAATAACATCAGCACACGACTCACCTGTCACCACACCTGATACAGCTGAATTGGGACCAATAAAGCATACACTGGAAGTTCACCAGCCCAAACTTAGTAACGAGGAGCAGTCAGGAAACAAGGACATCCAGATTCAAAAGTTACCTGATACTGGAACAGACACATCAAAGGCCCCAACTGATCAAACTTTTGAATGTGAAACGGAAATAAGATCACAGCGACCACAGAGACTGCGACGGCCCCCAAAGACATTAAGATATGATAAAATTGGGTCTCCGTCATGTTATAGTCTTGCTACAATGCCCTATTATGCAACGCCTCCAACCTGGATGCACCCTGTACAGCTATGCAACAACCAGCGCTTTTATTTGTATGGACTTTAAATGGCAAAAGGATTGTGGACATTTCCCAAACAACAGGCACCTGAGACGTTAAAAGAACCTGTATTAAGAATGCCTTAGGCACCAGCATTTAGGACATTATAAATGTGAGTGTATGGTCTATACGAAACACTGCGAACAGCTCCCTTATGTCCAAACTTAAATGTTCTGTAGTAGTTTCAGAGAAATTTGTCTAAGTATTTCGAGTGACATAATGTGAATGAGAAGGTTGTATGGTCCACAAGCTTAGCCCCCTAACTGTTGTACTATTGTTGAACTGTTGAACTGTTGTGGGGTCAATGCTTTTGCTTTTTTCCTTGTAAAAGTACTTCATGATGTTGAGGACAACATCTAACTTTGCAGGGGAGTATGTAATGGATTGAAATGTGGTCATCATAAATCAGAGGTATTTGCTGTTTCTGATTGTATCTGCGCATTTTACGCATTGCATACTTAAAATGTTGTTATTTATATGTACAATGTTTCTTGCCGGCAGTTTGGTTTGAATATATTCATGTTTATTTGGTCGAGGGAATGTAGTACCCATATATGACCAGATGGGGGAGCATAGCGCGAGTATGCCGTAGTGAAGAGCAGCGGAACCTCCTCTTCAGTAAATACATGCTGAGCGGAGGAAAAACGTGTCTGCGGCTTATTTACTCAGTTATACCCCCTTTTCAGGTATAAGTTACATACAAACAAACCTGTACCATTAGTAGTGGGTTTGCTGGCTACTGGATAACTCATCAATATGTTTCATGGCATACTATATGTATATATTTTGTTGTAAAGAATGTTTATTCACAGTTAGCTAATAGCTCATAGCCGTCAATGCAGCTCTGTGTCAGTGTATAGCGTTGTACTGTGTGAACTATTGTTTTCATGTTTGTGTGCCACGATGATTCGTGGGGAAACCATGCAGTTGTTTTGGGTTTGAGGTGGTTCTGTATGTATGCAAGTTGTGATAGTTCAGTAAATACATGCTGAGCGGAGGAAAAACGTGTCTGCGGCTTATTTACTCAGTTATACCCCCTTTTCAGGGCTTTTACACTTGCAGTTCTTTACTTTTACTGGTCGCAACATATAGCAATGAGGAAATACATTATGACCACGGACAGGTTAAGTAAATAATGTCTTCAACATGGTACCTGTTGATGAGAGGGATATATTACAAAGCAAGTGAACATCGTGTCCTCAGAGCTGATGGCTCAGAAGCAGGAGAAACGGGTTAGCTAAAGATTTAAATGAGTTAGACAGAGGCATAACCGTGACACCTAGAAAGGAAGATGGTGGACCAATCCTATGACTAATCAGGGCATTTGGAGAGTAAAGGCAGGCCCGTGTGATCCGACATAACAGATATAGTTGTAGATGATGAAAGTTAATACAGGTTCTGCGAGACAATTGTCAGAATTCAAAGTGCAATGCATGGCTGCAGGCCAGTCAAGGTACCCGTGCTGACCCCTCGCTGCCAGCAAAATAACCAACAATTGGCACATGAGCTGCACCACAGATGCACTATGGGAAGTGGTCAAGCCAACCGTGGCAGTGTGATTGTACTGAACTGAAATGTGAAAGAATTTGAAATATTCAAGTTCAAGACTAGTGACCAGATGATGTTATATTAGCACAGTTATTATCAAGTAAAAAGAGGAAGTGGCCTGCAAATACAAATTATTTAATTCGTTGTGTCTCATCAAGTTGATTAACCTGACAACAGCCAGCTGCATGTATCGCTCCGCCTAGCTCCACTCACATACATCTGGGACACGGCTCATTGAAAGTGATTTCCCCAACCAAATTTTTGGTCTGGCCAATCAGGACGCAGGGCGGGTGTTTCATGGATGTGACGTAGTGGAGAAGCCACCGTGAGATTCCAACAACAATGGCGGCTCGCATCGAGGAAGCAAGCGTTAGCATTGATGCTGCTATTTCTTCCGTGTTGTCCAATCTATCTGATATTGTTTCATTAAAAGAACATCAGAGAACGGCTCTGAAGGCTTTTGTTGGTGGAAACCATGTTTTCGCCCTTCTCCCGACTGGATTTGGCAAGTTTTGTTTTCCGGGGCGCGTACGCTAACCGCTAACCCAATATGGTTAGCGGTTAGCGCTAACCATATTGGGAGGCCTATTAGTCCTCAACGCGGTCAGCCCGGGATCGACTCTGACCCGCGGCGCTTTGCCGCCTGTCTTCCCCCCTCTTCCTGTCAGCTCACTGTCAATAAAACGCTTGCCACTACTGTGTTTCCCACAGTTTCCCGCAATTTGCTTATGCGAGGCGGACAGACTCGCGGAGCGGGGGGGGGGTGGATGACTTTTTCTCCGCGGACCGGATCGCGGAGCGGGGGGGGGTGGGGGGTGGACGACACGTTTTCCACGGACCGGCTCGCCAAGATAGCGCTGCGGGAAACCCTGCACTAGAGCCGCAAACACATAAAAAAAAAAAAAAAAGGTTTTTTTTTCCGGCGTCGGTCTCATCAGCGTCACGGGTTAGCTTCGGTGTGACTGGTTGAAATAGCACGTCGATAAAGATGACAGACAAGTGGCTTATCCAATCATATGCAAGGATTTTTGATAAGGCCCAGCCTTCAGTAAAGGCAATGCCTATGGCGGTGTCCCAGATGTATGTGAGTGGAGCTAGGCGGAGCGATACATGCAGCTGGCTGTTGTCAGGTTACAAGTTGATAGCTTAATGAGGAGAAATAACGCTCTTAAAATGTGGTTACCTGAATGTGAAATCTTCTTTCACTGACTAAACACAGCACTATGATGAAAGCCAAAAGGTTTGCACACATCAAGTGTAAGAAGAATCACACTCTTAAGCCTCCCTGGTAAGGTCTATTCTAGGGTTGTGGAAAGGAATAGTCGAGGAATAGACGAAACTCGGATTCAGGAAGAGCAGTGTGGTTTTCGTCCTGGCCGTGGAACACTGGACCAGCTCTACACCCTCAGCAGGATCCTGGAGAGGGCATGGGAGTTTGCCTAACCAGTCTACATGTGCTTTGTGGATCTGGAGAAGGCATTCGACCGTGTCCCCCGAGGGATCCTGTGGGGGGTACTCCGGGAGTATGGAGTACCGGACCCTTTAATAAGGGCTGTCTGGTCTCTGTACGACCGGTGTCAGAGTCTGGTCCGCATTGCCGGCAGTAAGTCGGACTCATTTCCGGTGAGAGTTGGATTCCGCCAAGGTTGCCCTTTGTCACCGATTCTGTTCATAACTTTTATGGACAGAATTTCTAGGCGCAGCCAAGGTGTTGAGGGGATCCGTTTTGGTGGCCTTAGGATTGTGTCTCTGCTGTTCGCGGATGACGTGGTCCTACTGGATTCATCAGGGTGTGATCTACAGTTCTCACGGGAGCGGTTCGGTGAAGCGGCCGGGATGAAAATCAGAGCCTCCAAATCCGAGACCATGGTCTTGAACCGGAAAAGGGTAGAGTTCCTCCTCCGGGTTGGGGAGGAACTCTACCCCTAGTTGAGGAGTTTAAGTATGTTGGGGTCTTGTTCACGAATGAGGGGAAGATGGAGCGGGAGATCGACAGGCGGATTGGTGCGGCGTCTGCTGTGAAGCGGGCGCTGTACCGATCCGTTGTGGTGAAGAGAGAGCTGAGCCAAAAGGTGAAGCTCTCGATTTACCGGTCGATCTACGTTCCTACCCTCATCTATGGTCACGAGCTTTGGGTCGTGACCGAAAGAACGAGATCCCGGATACAAGCGGCTGAAATTAGTTTTCTCTGTAGTGTGTCTGGGCTCTCCCTTAGAGATAAGGTGAGGAGCTCAGTCATCCGGGGAGGACTCAGAGTAGAGCCGCTGCTCCTCCACGTCGAGAGGAGCCAGTTGAGGTGGCTCGGGCATCTGGTCAGGATGCCTCCTGGACGCCTCCCTGGTGAGGTGTTCCTGGCACGTCCCACCGGGAGGAGGCCCAGGGGAAGACCCAGGACACGCTGGAGGGACTATGTCTCTCGGCTGGCCTGGGAACGCCTTGGGATTCCCCCAGAGGAGTTGGCCCAAGTGGCTGGGGAGAGGGGCATCTGGGCCTCCCTACTGAAGCTGCTACCCTCGCGATCCGACCCCGGATAAGCGGAAGACGATGGATGGATGGATGGATGGATGGATGGATGGATGGATGGATGGATGAACTTAAAGTGTAACGGATTGTACTTTGGAAACCCGATATTCAACAGACACAATGTTACGTTTTATAAGCTTTATTGTAAAAAGGGTAGAGATGACAGGCTGAACAGAATATACTGACTGATTTGCTGGAACAGGCAGATCAGGTAATCGTGGTTGAAGCAGGCTGACCAGGCGATGGTGATAGAAACAGACTGACCAAATGATGTTGGCAGAGACAGGCTGATGACCAGAGTTACAGCTGATGAGTTTCCCAAGGAGGACAAAGCGAGCACAAATCCACACAGGAGCACACGAAGCAGATGATGCACACAAGCAAACTAGTGAAGGCAGGCCGAGTACAGGGGAGCAGGATTGGCAGGCTGAGCACAGACACTTGGGGAACCACCATGGGGGCAGCGAGACAAGAGGAGACATTCTGGCAGGGAGTGGATGAGTGGAGCAGGTTTATGTAGGCGGAGCAACAGGTGGAATGACTAGATGGTAGTTACTGGCAGCAGCTGGATCTGATTATGGTACTGAGTGGTGGCTGGGAGGTGACCGAGCTCAGTGCAAGATGGAGTAAATGGAGATAATTAGTTCCAAGACAAAACCCCAATCATGACATCAAGTAAGTCAGAGCGACAGTGATCCAAAGTTTTTCTCTTTCAGAAACATCAGAACATGCTTGGTGTGTAAAGTAAGGCCGATGTGACTTCATTGAAGGTGCATTAGTTTTACCTAACAAGGCCCCAACCACATTCAGCCACATCACCACAGGAGGAACACGCATCAAGATTCAGAATAGAAACATGCTTGCTGTCAGGTATTGCAAACCACCACCCCAGCATACAGCTAGAAGTTGATAAAATGGGGCTGAGTCAAGATTTCAGTTATTTTAGCCAATACTTTTGGAAAAATCAATCATGCATTCAGTTGCATCCCCAATGGAATGTGTGCCAATATTAGCTATTAAACTGAAGACCAGGTGGCGTATGATGAAATACCAAGGAACTAAACCTTTCTGGTGATGCATTGTTTGAGCAGAAAGATCCTCTAAATCAATCTCTGCAATTAAAGTTGCAGAGAGGTTGATCTAGTGGATCATCGTTGCAGCTTTGCTCCTGTTGAGAGGAATGATCACAAGGTATGTGGTTTCCTTTGGCTTTTCGTCAGCTTGGAAGGAATGCTGTTTGAGAGAAAACTAAAATGTTTTGTTCTGTTAGACCAGCATGGATGCTAAGCTCAAAGTAGCATCCAGCAAACCTTACATGCAGACTTTCTGTCAGTGGAATCAGGGTCAGTGATGAATGAGAAGGCAAGAAATGGGGCCGTTTTTAAGCCTGAATATCTTCTCTGAAGGAATGAACCGAGAAGGAAGGAAAAAATGCCAAAACCCTGTTGTGCTTACAAGGATTTGTTTACATTGGATGGCTCCTGCATTCACCCTGGGCTGTGATTTTTAAAGGGAATCTTTGACACATAGATTTGGACTTGGCTACAGCGAGCAGAACTTTCTGCCCTTTAGTTCGTCTCTAATGTCTTTCTGGACCAGATTTCCTCTTTCCTACAGCCCAAGTGTCCTCAGAGAACTGGTTGATATGTGAACCTTCAACAAGCTGAGAAAAAGTTGGCCCGGGTTTAAAACTTCATGGTTTTCATCTGTCAGCAGTCACATTGCTGAATTTCTGCTTTTTTCCCTGAGTGGGGACTTTTGCGGACGTTTGTTTTCCCCGGTGTGTGTAAAAGAAAAGACAGGTTGATTAAACTCAATCAAACGTTCCAAGTTTTCCAAGTCTTCAGAGAGCGCTGGGCTGTTGAACCTCCAACTCATTGACAATAATGGCATTAATCAGAGGGTTCAATGGAGCTTAGTCGGGATGTTTGACATCTTTTTAGAATTACTGAAAACCATCTTTTAATGGAGATTCGCATAGTCACAGTCAAAGTAAAGTGCTGCGGCAATCAAAAAGAATAGAAATGTACGGCCATAAGTGTATTTCAAAGGTACCATGCTGGTCCAGGCCTGAGAAACATATGCATCTCCTCTTTAGACTTTCTCTTCCTGTTTATTCAACAGCAGGTATTTGTCTGTCTGCTTCCGGTAGCACCATCCCTGTTCGCTCTGGGGTCTCGTCTCCTGCAAACGAAGATATAAAGACTAGCAGCCCGAATCAGTTCAACTAAATTCAACTAAATAAAACATCATGTGGGATTTTTAAAAAAAGGCAGCTCTCACATACAAGTGAGCACCAAAGTGTCTCAATATTATATATTATAATACGGATGAATAATGACCTCTGGGTTTTATTTGGAGGTATTTGTGTCAAAAGGGCAAGAATTTTTTTAGATTTTTATTTGTAAATGAATTTGGAAAGCCACGCCTTTCTTTCCTTTCATCTATCACTATGCACAGCCTTGTGTTAGTCTGTCAAAACAAAAATCCCACAAAAAGACATTGATGTTTGTGGTTGTAACAAGATAAAATGCAATAAAAGAGAAAGCTGATTAAAGCTGGGTGTCTTATCATCGTGCCTATTTGTTAATCAAACTGGTTCCTGTGATGATTTATCTGTAACCGATACATCTAGAACTTTTTTTTTCTGCACCTAAGGGACCCAATTCACAAATAAGTGCTTAATGGTTGAATTCATTTTCTGGCATAAAAACTGCTTTTGTCAATTAGATAACAGGCATATTAGTGAACAAGTGTCTAAAATAGGCTGCCATGTGCCTTTTTTATTGTGTCTATGACAGGTTTTTATATTCAGGAAGCCGCATTTAGAGTCGGAACTGTAGTATCCTTTGCGTTTTGTTAATATCATTTCAACCTCAGCCACAGTATGTTCAGGACCACTTTAGTACCATTAGCATTATTAACAGTAACTTATTTTTTATTCCAATCCATTTAAAACATCCGTCCATACTTTGAGACAGCCATAAGTGAATCATAATCAAGGCTGGTGTGTATTTAGATGCCGCTCATCTGACCAGGTAAATGTCGCCTCTGACAACTCATCATTAGTTTGTTCAGCGAAGGGGAGTGTGAACAAGGGCCAGCATGACAGCTGGCAGGTAAGTGAACGGAGCGTTAATAAGCAATTTCTCTTCACATTTCTCAACATGTTAGATTTTTAGGTTAATCCTCTGCAGCATTGTTCGGCACAACATTGCTGCTCACATCACACAACCTACTGTACAAATTTGGCTTACCTATATTATATCCAGTATTATTACTATAGCATAAATAATGTCATGAGTGCTTATAAGTACGTGTACCAAAAACAGTTTTTTAAATGTAAAAACATAAAACTACTTTTAATTCTTTTGATAAACGTTTTGAGGATTTTGATGACAATTGATTTTATGTAATTTCCCTAAAGGAACAAGGGCATTTGTGACCACCCTCAACTATATTTCATTATCTGTGAATCTTAGTCTCCACAGAGCCCTGCAGCCCCTTATTCCTTTTTTTCTTTATTCAAATGACCTTTCTTTAATAAACGCTTATAATTTTGGAACGGTGCATTCCATGTTTTTGTGAATCCAATGCTGCAATCAAGGTGCACACCATAGATATACGGTGGATTAGACTACATGGTGCCCTGCAAAATTATTATTACTGCATGTGTTGTTGTTTTATTTTATTTTGGTTCTGCAATATCCCTTGGTCTTCATAATGCTGTTTATTCACTAATGTTTGCCAATATAAGATCTTCACAGAACAGCTGGATTCACACTGAGATCTCTTTACTAACTTGGTGACAACTGAAGGCAGCTGGTTCCTCTGGATGTTATTTGTGCATCACAATAAAGAGGGTTGCTTGTGTTGTTGTTGTCTTTGTTTTTATATGTACCAAAGTGTGTCTGAAATAAAGATTGATTGATTGATTTATTGGTTGTATTCACCACCATTCAGATATTTTCATGCAAAATAAATGTGAAAACATCATATTTCTGCTACACAATTATCTACTACTTTGTGTCACATGAACATGAAATCCAAATAGAAAAGTTTAGATTTAGGTTATAATGTGACAAAATAGAAAAAACCTTCAAGGAGTATCGAAAATATCTGATCGGCTAGATTTCAAAACTGTTTCGCCTCCACACTTCCAACAGATTCATTTTCCGAAGATTGTTTTGGTCATCACAATAATGACAGGACTGCCTCATTGGACTCTGCACTGTAGGACAAGACTCGGCACACATAGAGAATAACCTTCAGAGTGAATTCTCCTCTCTTCCTTTCTCTTTGTCTGTATCACTCCTTCCACAGTCACTCTACAGTGATGTATTGGATTCAGTCAAAGAAAAGGTGACTTTCTCCTTTTCATGATCCAAAAGCAAAGGTCTCGGACCCTCTCTGCCTGAGGTGCTCCCCTTCAAAGAAACTCAATTTTCACTTAAAAAGCCAGACTGATCCACCACCTTCTCCCGTTGCTTCTCGTTCCCACTCTTTTTCTCCTCTTCTCCCTTCATGTGTCCACAGAGTTGTTCCCCCGGCCCGGACAAAGGACGATTACACAAATCCGTCACCCAGGAAATCCCGACACTTTATTTCCTCTCAGACAAAGAGCCAGTGACGGGTGATGAGTTTGTAGCTGCTGGGGGATTTGACAGACTCCAGGGGAATAATAAAGCAATTTCAGTCTGCCAGAAAAGTCAGAGGAAGGAGAGACAGAGAGAAGAAAAAAAAAAACACACATGTGGAAGACATAAATCACTGGTATGATGGCTGCAGTTTTTTTTTTGGTGGAAAATGAGACAGTTAAATTGTACAGAGACAAGAGTGTCTTGATCATAGAGGAGATGTGGTGTAGAGAGTAGTCATAGAAATACGACTGAAATACAAGTTTATTATGGGTTCGATGTGACAGTCTGTATTTTAACGTAAAGCAACTGTCACTCAATAAACAGGCATAAAAATGAAGTGATAGGATTTTTAAATGCTGGCCACCAAAATATATAGACTTAAATACAGACAAAGGAAATTCAGATCGTAAACTGTAGCAGTGTTACAATAAAGACCTTCACAGTTTAATGACTATTAGTTTTACAGTTAGGCGTGTGTGTTACTCATGGTCCTCATAAAATTCTACGTTTCTTTGGATTTTGAATGATGCGTCCCCAAAGCACAGGGGTCCAGCGTAAGAAAGAGAGAAAGTTGTCTACTTTTTGGCACTGGTGGGCTTTATTTGAAAGTGGATTAAAACGATTTAGGGTTGAGGGAAAGGGGGAAGACTTGAGACAAAGGTCCATGGGCCGTGAGTCGAACCTGGGATAGTCGTGTCTAGGACTGAGGCCTCTGTATGTGAGTTATGTGCACTACCCCTGGACCACCATCGCAGCCAGAGAGTTGTCTATTTGACCCATCCCACATCCTGATGCAGAATGTGGGTGTGGTGCAGATTATGGGGAACCAGAGATGTGTTTAAGGACTGTCCGGCACCTGTGTACACAACATTTTGCAGATGATTGGATTCTATTGGATTCATTATGTGTCAAGTGGCATGAATGAGCCCATTTTTATTCAAACCAGTGCTTGCGTTTGCTTACTAGCAGTTTTTTGGGCATCCACTGCTGCAAGCTCTGGTTTTAGCACTGGTAAAGTGTTTTTTCTTTGGCCCGACCTTTAAACTGAGCCAGATTAAAAAAATACCGTTGTCAGAAGCTAGATGGGCTAATCGAACTTTGTAAGCGCAATTCTTAAAACTGGAGAGTTGGTTTTCTTTTTAATATATTTCATTTGAGACATAAAAATACACCCCCCCAATTATTTAACATGAATTTAATATTCATGTTTTAAATGAAAAGGGTAGCGTGCCTTCTCTGGGTCGGGGAAAATGTCCTGCCCCAAGTGGAGGAGTTTAAGTATCATCGGGTCTTGTGCACGCATGAGGGGAAACATGAAGCGAGAGAACGATGGGCGGATTGGCGGATCATCTGCAGTGAAGTGGACGCTGTACCGGTCTGAGTCAAAAAGCAAAGCTCTCGATTTACCGGTCGATCTACGTTCCTACCCTCATCTATGGTGACGAGCTTTGGGTCGTGACCGAAAGAACGAGATCCCGGATACAAGCGGCTGAAATGAGTTTTCTCCGTAGTGTGTCTGGGCTCTCCCTTAGAGATAGGGTGAAAGGATCGGTCATCGGGGAGGGACTTAGAGTAGAGCCTCTGCTTCTTCATGTCGAGAGGAGCCAGTTGAGGTGGCTCGGGCATCTGGTCAGGATACCTCCTGGATGCCTCCCTGGTGAGGTGTTCCGGGCACGTCCCACCGGGAGGAGGCCCAGAGGGAAGACCCAGGACACGCTGGAGGGACTATTTTTCTCGGCTGGCCTGGGAACGCCTTGGGTTTTCCTCAGAGGAGCTGGCCTAAGTGGCTGGAGAGAGGGAAGTCTGGGCCTCCCCACTTAGGCTACTACCCCCACGTTTCGACCCTAGATAAGCGGAAGAAAAATAAGAATTTAACATCGGGTTTGCATCACAAAAACACAAATTGACAGTTATTCTACTGTTTATTTGGATATCATCCCTCACAGAGTTGGTAGGTCAGTGCAGCCTCATGAAAGCCATGCTAATAGAGCTGCATCAATGAACTCTGTTTTTAAACATTATTGGTCTTTGAATATCATTCTGTAGTGTTGTTAGTTCTTTCAGTAAACTGTGTTTTACGCCTGTTCTTCAGCGCTGCTGATGCATATTAATGATTAGATAACTGCAATATTGAGGAAATAACAATCAGTGATTGTTATGTTTGAATAAACTGTCATGGTTTTCAGATGACGAGTCCACATGCAGATACGATCGGGAAGCAAAGCACAGTTTTAAGATGTTTATTTAGGAAACAGGCAGATATAACGGACGGGACTATGGACAACTTGGCAGGGTCAGAACGTCACGGCTGGAGAGACTGCAAGAGAGAGGGAGTAAGTGACTCTGAACGGTGAACCAGGAGAACTACTAGAAGCTGCGCTGCTTACCATAAAGCTGGGCGGACCTAACCGGGGAGAAGTAGCGCCGAGGGAACTCTGTGATCCTACTCTGTTGGATTAGGCGGCTAGTGGCAGAGGTTGGCTGATGTTACTGGTGAGGGATCCAGAGCGAGCCTCCTCGGCAGTGGGTGACAGATGGATTGACCAGAGTGAGGGAAGAACCAGCAGAATCCGGGAGGGGGAATCTCAGGCCTCGCTGGGTAACATCCAGGGAGTATGGGGGGGGGGGGGGGGGCCAGAGCAAAATCTGAGCAGGAGGATTCTGTAGCTCAGTTTCTTCGGACAAGACGTCAAGACAGGTGAGTGCATCCAAGCACCAAAAACTGTGACAAAAACAGGGAGATCCAAAATTAGTCAAAGTTCAAAGACGAAAAAACTCACAAACAGGTTTTCAGGAGTTGGGTCAGAGGCCACGTCGTACCACGACTGGTTAAGGCTCTGGCGTCTTCCATCTGTCAGCGCTCTGCTTAAGACGCCAGAGGAAGCCGCCTGCAACGAGCTGCAGGTGTGGGCCACGCCCCCTCAGCCAACTAGGCACACCTGAGGAGTAGAGTTAGAGCAGGACAACACAGAGAACCCTGACATAAACGAAGTTGGTTATATTAGGACACCGGTCAGCAACAAATTTGAGATAAACAATGTTGTTAAACCACCTCCAGGCTCTACAACCCTCTGGCCGGGCTCACACTGACTATGGTGGTGCATGAGCGGCAAGGAACCCAAATCATTAAAATCAGTGTGTACACTCACATTAGCCATGGCACAGTCCAGGTGGAGTTACCAAGGCTGCATGGATCGATGGAATGATTATGCAAGAAAAAAGTTTGGCAGGACGCCACAGCAGCCGCTGGATCAAGAGCCAGGGAATTACATGGGGCAAACAGGAAGTCAGATGCAGCATTGCAATAACTTCCTGTGTATTTCAAAAATAAAATGATTGCTAACTGTATTTTTTCTCTGTTTTTGCTTGCATACATGCGTTCCCTCAGAAATGTGAACATTAAATCATATCTAGTGACGTGCGGTGGTTAAATGTACATGGTAGAGCATCACTAGCATCAATGGTGAGGGAAAACAATGAGGCAGTGCTTGTACAGCCGAATACAGCTATTGTTAACAAGGCACTTTTAAAAATATTGTACTAGCTATCACATGAACTCCCAGCAAAAGCGTGAACCCGGTTGGTGAACTTCTCTCGTAAGCACCATCTCCATCTGGTGTCGCAGACAAACTTAGCATACTAGCTAAGGGCTCCCTTGTGTGTTCGCACACACAAGGGAGCCCTTATAAGAGTGTGCCTGCTTTTAGTGGTTTGTCCTGCTTTTAGCATAGAGTGACCAGACCTCCCCGGAAATCTCATCCATTTCTGCTTTTGAATAAGAAAAAAAAATGCTTACAACAAGAGCTATTAAGCGACCTGAGTGATCTGGTCACGCTTCCATTAGCATTACAGACAGAGCAGAAGAAGAAGAGGCAGAATTGTCATGTGAGGCTGTCATGTCAAGCTATCTGGTCTTTTCCACGTGTTAATAGCCTTTCTCTCTACATATATTCATTTTGAGTTGTTGATGTCAAACTGGTAGTCAGTTTGGTTAAACAGTACCCCAGATAAGAACCTTTAAACACTGTATGCTGGTCCCATTCAATTAATATCCAAGGATCCAATTTTGATTTCTGTGTTGTATTTCAGTTTAAGAAACTTTGGACTTAAGAGCTACAAATTTATCTTATCTTCTATTTGATGGCTAGTTTGGAACTGATGATGCAGCCATTTTCAAATGCAATGGACAAAATGGAGAACTACGACTTCTTGGTTATCTGCTTGAGCAGCACAGAACCATAAAGTAACATCCAGCTCAACGGTGTTTGGTATCTGCTGGAACAAATAGTTTTAACATTCTTAAGGACTTTATAATTTCCCTAAAGGATTAACAGAACAGAATTGTGTGTACATGTGAAACTCTATCCAAGATAAGGTCATATGACGTTCTTAAGGAATCATTTTATCTAAGTTTCTTGCCCCTTTTTAAATAGATCTGTCTGCTGCACTGACTGAAGTGAGGCTTTGTTGTTAATTACATATAATCTGGTATATCTGAATATTTTTCATTAAACCAGAGTTCTGACCGAGTGGGGGAAATAATTGCAAGACGGATTTCTTATTCATCTCTGAGATTTAAAACATTTCCTAAGTGCAAATATACATTTAGAATCTCACTTCTTTGTCACAGTCTGAGTAAGGCAGAAATAAGCATGTCATATCATGGAAGAAGCGTTATTATACTAACCACCCAGAAACATGAATCATTTAACCAATCACCAACCAGTTCATGTGTTTTTTCAGGGTTGTTTTTGAGACAAAAAATGTGTTATAATTAAGTACTTTATATTGAGTAGCAGGAACAAATGCACACTTCTATTACTGATTACAAAGACCAAGAGTCCTTAAAAAGAAGGAAAATAAAGACACCAGCAAATAATCAGTAGTTTGATGGAGAACAGGAGACTGTTGTACTTTCAAAAATTGCCATCAGCAACAGCATAAAAAGGCTAAATTGCCAGCGACCCTGTGCTAAACAGCAATCCCAGAAATCTTTTACAGAGCTTCATATATTGCACGATTTAGATTACAGACAGAGCAGTAGATTTTGACGTGAAGCTCAAAATTGAGCTTCATGGCAACATTCCTCCTGTTTCCACTGATCATCCTTGAAACACAAATCAAGCAGCAGTCAAATGAATTGTCTCTAGATCTCTGAGACATAGATTGTCACATTGTAGGGTCTGTTTATTCATTGTGGTATTGTATTCTTCTTAGGTTATAATTTCCTCCCTCCTGTCCCTGTCATTTCATTGCACTTCCTCTCCTTCAGCTCATTACCATCAGATCATTAACCTGTGCTAATTGCTTCCCTCTGCCTCCTCTCCTATATACACTGCCAGTTTCCTCTCACTCCTCACCGGATCCTCTGTTATGCTACCCCCGAGCCTTGTCAGCGTTACATTCTATTTCTGCACATTGCCTTCGTCAATCCAGCCCGTAAATTTTATTTGTTGGATTCAATAAATTAATCCTTCTCACTAATATGTGGCTCCCAAGCTCTTGTCTGCATTTAAGCAACCACACAAAACCTGACACATTTACAATTTTATACATCCTAAAATGATCCCAAGACCACTGCTTTATTACTGATATCTATAATTCTAATATTACTCAGTAAAAAACAAGACAATTATTAACAAAAAACATAAAACATTCTGATGCTAAAATCTATTATTACAAATCTATTATACAGAACAAATAAACATAGAACTTCCTCCAGCAATCTTTCTTGAACTTCTACCCCAAAGTTACTGTCCAAAAACTACAAGGAGATTTTCACAAGTAGATTTAACAAGCTCTCATCCTATTAGTAAATGGACTCTGATTTATGTACTGCCACAGATATTACCCATTGGAGTAAGATTTACACAAACACTTTTACAATGACCCAAAATGCTAACGTTCAGCTAACACAATACCATATCTGTGATAGAACACACTTAAAAGGACAAAGGATGTTCCAAATGTGGTTCTCCTACCAACACATGTCCAAACTGCATGAAAGAGGAACCTGATGACTATCAACAAGCTCTCTAGCACGGTTCGCCTGTCAATAGGACATTGCTCATATGATGTCAAATTACTACATTTAGAACAGCACAGTACACATGCGTCACGGCCATCTTGGGGTCGTACAAACAGAGCGGTAACGCTTGAATAGGTTACTTGTTTGAGTCAAATAGTGAACAGATCTGTCCTGAACATCGTCTCAACAACCCTAATTATGGCAACAACAAAACGCCGCTGAGCTAATATATGCTGGAGTGACTCGAGTTATGATGATAGTGTCCATATGAAGGGAGTTTTTTTTCCCGCTGATTTTCCAAAACCTCTGCCAGACCTATTGATTCCTGAACGCGACCTGCCCTCACTGCTGGATATTTCCAGTGACTGTATGCTCGTCGTTCCGTTCTGTGAGGTTCTGTTGCTGGCCCTGCCCACTCTGATGAGCCATCGGTTGCTACTCTGGTCAACCTAAGCTGCCTCTTACTTCTGGATCCTGCCTACCCCTTGGTCTGTTTTCTCCTGCCTGCTCACTATCAGCACCTGGTCAGTCAGTATTAGCCATACTACCTTTCAGCTGGTCAGCTTGCCATCAACCTGCCCAACCATCTCCTGTCTTTGCTTTAATCTCTTGCCTGCCACCATCTCCTGTCTTTTACAATAAACCTTTTAAACTCCATATCTGGCTCAAATATCAGGTTCTATCCGTACAAATCTTAACACACACACTGGCATCGAGTGATCGGCTGCCAGCTCCTCTTAAGCTCCAGAAGATAATGATGGTGATTAGACTCAGGTGTGCAGAAGCACCATGCTCAGCCACGCCCACCAGACACCTGCAGCTCCCACAGAGGGAGGAAAAAAAAAAACACCATAGAAGCACAAACACACCAAGATCTGGACACAGCCATCTTAATTTCTTATTCCCGGATGCAAGTGCAGGAGAGACTAGAACCAAGCATATCCAGCGAGATTACTTTCATACTATTTTACTGTTTGGTTGAGACATCAAAGTGAGGCATTTAGCAACCAATGTCAGGAGAGAACCCACCGACCAATCTGGCCTTCGTGGCTGAGTTTTACCTTTAATAGACTAATGCTATTATGAGTGTTCATTTTTAAATAACTACACAGAATTTCCACTCAAGTCATTAAGTTTCATGTTGTTTTTGTTATGTTAACCCTAATAATAACTAAAATAGTGTTATTTTTTAATAGATTATTACCTGTAATACAATAATGACAACATTCCTTATATAGTTGTCAAAGGCGACTGAAGTAACAGTATTGTGAATTTGAAACTAAATATATATTTAATGTATTTTCCTCATGTTTCTTCATGAAGCGTCATTAATGCTCCTTTATCTAATAATGATCAATATATAAATCCAATGAGCCCCTTATGATTTACTAATGGTCCACTCTTTGTGAGTTACTATCTGTCATCACACACATAAACGGCATTGTCACGTGTCACACATAATCTTCCTTTTTAGAACAGTTATTTCACGAGATTCATTCAGGATTGAAATTACCAGTACACAGTTTTAGTTTCCCTCTCCAAGTCCTGTTGGTTGCTGCAGAGTGAAGCTTCTGTTTTTCCTTGTTTTGGAGCTTTTACCCTAACTTTAGGTTGTTAAATACAGGCGTCTACACAAGTTCACAAATCCCCAGCTATAAAAAATGTTACTTTGTTGTTGGTTCTATTTCATCTCTCAGACTTGGCGTGTAAACACTTACTTATTAATTTGTGGTTAAACGTTAATCTCGCATCATTTAATAAATAAAAAAAACATTGATATTAACATATCAAACTAATTGTTCCTCTGCGGTCCAGATTATATATCTGATCATACGCTATAACATTACACAAGCTGCAAACTCTTACTTTTGTCTTGCAATCGCATCAAAGCAGAATTTGACCTTTCCATTACTATAGCTTTCTTCAATGACTGACTAAGGACTTCCAGATCCCAACCATTCAAACATTCAGGCTTAATAAGACTTGAATTTACATCAAAATCTTAGCAAGAGACATGTCTATGCCCAATAACTGCCTGGTTTCCTTCATATTTATGGTTTCTCTTAAAAAAAGCATATGTTTTGACAAAATGAATGCATAATCACATTTCTGTGCCTCTAACAGACCAACAACAGCCTGTTTTATATTGTCTGTTTTCAGTGGTAACATTTGAGTGCACTTAAGCTCATGTAAGATATACAAGATATCGTACGGATATTTCAGTCTAAGAGTCTTCTTTTTTTTTTTTTAAATATAAACAAGCCAAACCTTTTTGCTGTAATTTGGCATTTGATGAGGGATTGTCTGAGCATACAAAAAGAACGCGTCAGGGTCTGGGAGACTTTGTCTCCTCTCGGTTGTGCAGTCTATTATTCCTCCACTAGATGGCTTCAGTGAGCATGGTGGCTGGGTGATGTGGCAGATGTTACCCATCAAGCCTCATCAGGAGAGGAGGATTTTAGGAGCCTGCTGTCGGCACTTCTTCGCCTGAGTGTCAAGTTGTTTCCTTGGACTGAAGGTCCTAGCTGGCAGCGTGTGACCTCCTGTTTCCTTGGACTCACCTGTGATCGAACCCTGCTCACCCTCCATTGTGTTCATCATACAAGCCTCAATGATTCAGATTCAGTTTTATAATGATAGCAAAAGTAATCTCAAATTGAAATAGGACAAGATTTATTGAAGTAACTTTTTTTAAAATAATTTGCATCATTAAATAATTTTACAAAGTCACAGATGCCACAATAAATGGCACCCCTAACAATTCCTGTAAAATAAATGGAACCTATCCTATTTTTTTTTACAACTCGTATTTTGCCCTTTAAAATGTATTTGTGTATGGGACTTTATAATTAATAATCCATAATGTTTCCCTGAGGTATAAATATTATGTGACATTTCCCTCAGGTCACATAATAGGTTCATTTCCCTCAGTCACTCTTCAGAATGGGAAATGGGGATGCTCCGATCAGGTTCTATGCTGCAGATTCCGATACCGATTAGCCATGAGTTCCTATCACTGTTGATCACAGATAGCGATCACATGGATTGACTGTAAGCTTTCTATTTAGTTATAGCTGCTACTTGCTACATGATCTGGAAAAAAGGAACCATACAATCACAACAATAGTATGATTTTCTCAAAAACATGTTATTGGTTTCAGTGTTTTTTTTTCTTTTTGTTATGTGGTTGGTGTTTTAATTATTTTTTTCATTTTGCTTAGTTTAGTTGAAGGTTACTAGCATAATTTGAAGAGTGTGTCGACTAAAGTAATTTAAGTGGAAGTTTAAGTATTGTGTAAGTAATTTTTAGTATTTTGGAAAGAAGTCGTTTGTGTTTGTTCTGTATATGTGAGTGGTGCTTGTTGTTTGAAAATGCCAATGTGCGAAGTCACTTTACCTATTGTTCTAAAAAAAAAACATTTATGTCCCAGATCGGTAGGACGTTTGTGGCACTCCAAGTGCCAGAGCAGTCAATAAAACCCATTCTGCCGCTGTAAAAAGGCTGGTGATCTAACCCATTGACTTCAATTATCTTTTGGGTTATTTGCTTAGCCTTCTGACTGTCATGCTCGAGCAAGTGGTGGCAATTGTGGGTTGGGTTAACTGCCGTGTGACTGCTCCTACTGTCCTCCTTTTATTCTCTGCATATACTCTCTAAAATTCTCCATATCCTACCAAGTGCTTGTGCTTTAAATGGCATATTGCATTCATTTTGATGGATTTTGACGTGCGTTCCCAGCAAGGTATTTTTCCTTTGCCAGACCTTTACATCATGCTTCCAGACAGTGTAAAAGTTCCTCATGGCAGACATGTTTGTTTAGGATATGGAGCTGCAACGTAGTTAAAGCTTGACCAGTTGAATTTAATATAAAGTCTGCCTTTAATGGCCACTGCAGATGTATATCTTTTATGCCTTAGTTGCTGGGGCTCCCGTAGAGTGGTGATCACAAAGTGTTACGGTAAAGAAAGACGCTGTTAAAGGGGGGTAATCATAATCAGTATCAGCACAGTTCTTCAGTAATAGCATAGTACTTAAGTGTAATACAAACACCAATGTAATACTTGATTTATGTATGTCAATGTGCAGTCAACTGGTTGCCTCAAGGCATGACAGGAGAAACTTTTTTCTGCCCTATTTGGACTTTACCTGAACTTTGTGATTTGGTAAGATGAAACAAAAAAAATAGCTTTATGGACACACCACAAAAGGCTGCAAGAGGGTTTGTCATGAAACAAAGGACGAATATGTGGAAAACATCTCCTTGACCACTATTAAATACAAATCTAGTGTACCAGAAAACACCTGGGTCAACGTTGGGTCTTTTAACAGTATGAAGATTCAAAACACATTATCAAACTGTTCAGCACATATTAAATCAGCCTACGTCCATGGCCGTGACCTAAATCCTAGAATTCCCGAAACAGCAATGTTTATTGACGATGAGCTAAAAGAATTAAAGCAAACCTCTTTCAAGATCCACTGCTGTATATTGTCCAAATGCTTAGTGTTGTCATGCATTGGGGAACATGTTTTCCTGAGTTTTCTTGTATTTCCTTTCTTTTCAGTGAGTTCAGCATGTGCAGAACTCCATATAATACAAGTGGATGACTGTGTTGTTGACAACCTGACAGACAAGCAACTGTTTGGGTTTATGAAAAAGTGGTCAGCAGCACAGAGGATTTTTGTTGTCAGTATTTGAATTCAACTCAAGACGCCTGTCATCTTAGACGACTCAGCAGCTAGGAGACACAAATACAAAGGTAAGACAGAGGTAGAGGATGGCTCTTCATGATAAATTGAATAAAATAAAACTGTTACTAGTGAAAGTATATATATAATCTATCAAGTTAGCATAGGATATCGATTGGGTGAATCGAATGTGTCCTGTTTTAAAGAGGTTTTAGATCAGTGGAACTGAACAATGTAAACACTTTAAAATGTGGAGAGTAATAGTCTAGCCCCAATAGAATCACCAGTCAACAGTTCAATGCAGGCCCTAACATTAATCTATCTATCTGTCTTTGGCTTTTGTTCTGGTGTCAATATACACATTTTGAAACAAAGCATTTTCATTTGTGGACCACAGAGTCTTTCTGCTTCCTGAACAATACAAAGGCTGGTTATCTGCTTGCATGTAATTGCTTGAACAGATGAATGTGGCACATTCAGGCATCTGGAAATTGTACCCAACACTAAACAATACTTATGGAGGTCCACAGTTCTCTTACTGATGATGGCTCAGTGGACTTCTTTTAAACGTATTCAGTGATGACACACATGAAAGTAGAATGGCTGAGGTGTTGCCTTCAAATACAGAAGTAAAAGGCCCAAGTGGGCCTTTATATAAGTCTAATGTTTTTTTATGTCTAAACAATGAGAAACTTGCCATGGCATGACATCACCAATTTGTTTAGTTATATTAGTCTTAGTGTATTTAATGCCAGTGCCTACTGAGGCTAGTAGTCAGGCACCCCCTGATGCTAAACTCCCTGCTAGCTTCTGGTTTAGCATTGGGGGGACCTGCATTGTCGTCGACGGCCGCCAAGGGGTCTGCATTGTTGTCGCTGGCCTAGAAGGGCCCTGCTCTGTTGGTGGCCGCTGGACAACCTGACATGTTGGGGTCTCTCCCCGGGATTTCCCCATAGACTGAGTTCACCCTGTTTGGGTTGTTTTTGTTTGGATTTGTGTTTTGGACATTTTTGGATTCTCTCTGGTAATTAGTCTTCACTCCTCTTCACCAGCTCACTCCCCTTATACTTCTTCACTCCTTTGTTTGTTGCCAGATCATTTTACGAGCCTATTGGTGAGTTTTGTCCAGCATCCTCAAGATGGCGCTGCGCAGTCATTAGCCAGTCACCTCGGCTCCGTCTCTTCTTTTCCTACTTTCTCTTCTTTATAGTGTTTTTTGGAGTTTTTTTATATTAGTGAATACCGTATTTGGTATTCCGAACTTATGTGCACTGAAGAAGCCAACTTTTGGGACTTTAATGCTGAGCTTTCTGCTACTTTCGGCACTTTTTAATGCCGCAAGGGATACCCCTTTGTCCGCGACTCAGGGCGTTCCATTGTTTACACGCGGAACCAGCTCCTCGGACTACGGGACTCCACGCGCCGCTGCCCTGCTCCCCACCACGCTGAAAAACCAGACGTCCCTTCAGACATACAGGGGAGACGGAGAGGCTGCAGGGTTGTGTTATGCAATAACGCCATGATGAATAATTGATCTTGGATTGAATTCTGAACTGTGGTATGGGGAAGGTAACAGGAATTCTCTCCTGCTGCAACATGAGACCCTCAAGGCTTGGACGGCCCTTCTTCCCACCAGGGGTCCTGCTGAGAACCCTCCTTACAGATAAAAACCTTCCTCCCACAGACAAAGAACTCTCTTCTCTTCAGCTCTTCACTTCTCAGACTGCACAGACTGCTCTGGAGAGAGCCCCTCGTCGCCCGTAGCAGAGCCAAGCGCTAGCCCGCTAACGCTAGCTAACCACTTCCTCCTTCAACGCTTCTTTCAGTGATTGGCCAAAACTGGACAGAACTGACACGAGACAAAGGACAGGTTTGGGCAGCGAAACCTGATATTACCGCGATTGCCTCTTGACGTCTGAGCCAGCCTGATCCCTGATTCTGTTTTTCCTGCCTGTTAACCGTCTACCCGACCTAGCCTGTCTTTGGATTTTAGAGTTAGCCTGTCCCCTGTTTGATCATTTCGTTTGCCGTTTGTTGGCTCTGGACTATTTTTGGATTTTGGACACAGTCCTTCGGTTTTTGGCTTTATGCCCTTTTTTGTTCCTGTTTGTTTTCATTTTAATAAATTATATTTTGCCTAACCTCTGCTTGTCTGGTTGAATACTGGGTTCATCGGTCCCCGTTCGTGACATCATATCCACTTTCTCAACAAAAACCTTTCCCTCATTTCTCTAGTCTCAGATTCTCACAACAAACATTAGGAAACTGTGATCAGAACTCTGTGTGCAGATGTTATTTGTGAAAAAAAACTAACACAAAACCCAAACAAATACAAAGACTACATTTAAGGATTTCTTCTGCTCTCCTAATTTTGAATTCATAAAAAAGACCATGGCCTCTCCTGGTCTCCCCTTTGCAGAGCCACAAAAGGCAACCTCCTAAAAAGTGTCAGCACTGAGTTTCTGAAATGGATGAACCTTGGAATTAGAAGGAGATCTCATTCTTAAAAATAAGGCACAGAAAGTCTATTTTTTTTTTTTTTTTTTTACATTTAATTCAAAACCATGCAACTTGCTCGGTTGGGTCTTAAAAAAATGCTTTATTTATATTTTGCCTTCCATTTGGCTTGGAGAAAATAGCTTGGTGGCTAATGTGGAAAAGAACACAAATTAGATTTTCTCTAAGGGAAAATGTTAGTTAATTCTGCTTGTCCAAATGCAATAGTTAAAAACCTTAATTAGTGGAAGATATAGATAACAATTTTACAAATAAGCTAAAACACTTAAGGCCCATTCATACCTCACGTAAAAGATGGATACGGATACGTGTGGAGTGTTTCATACGTTCTAACCGTCAATTTCGTCCGTATTTTGACACGAAAATTGGGAGTTTACGATTACGGATGAAACGGATCAATACGGAGCAATACTACCGGAAACGGTGGAGGCGCTATTGAGTTTGTAGTACAAAATGTCAACAAAATCACAAAGAAGGTTATAATTCTGGGCTTTAAACAATGGCGGGATTCGAGGAATGACTTGCGGAGCTTGTCCGCAACTACCCACACATATGATGTGTCGTGTCTGGGGCACAGGGACAAACAAAAAGTTTACTTACAGAGCAAATACAACAAAATCACGTATTGGACCGTCGCCGTGTTTGATCAGTGACGAATCATTGGCGCCCAGCACTGCCACCTAGAGGACATATTGGTTATTGCGCACCTCAACGGACGGAGGTATGAAGGAGTCAACGGATAGAACGTACGGACAGAAATACGGATGTGTAGGCCAAACGTAGGGTATGAATGGGCCTTTAATGGGGGGGGGGGGGGGGGGGCTCTTATTTACTGTATGTACAGATCACATTGCGTTGTTTGTAAACCAAAACCCCAACAGAATGTGTTTAAATATGTTGGAGCAGTGCACCTGAGACAAAATGCAAAACAGCAAATGTATATTTCTTTCTTTTTTAAACAAATCAATTGAACATAAAAACAAACATTTAAAAGTCCTGAATGAAAGGGAGCAGAGAGAAGAATAATCTTATGTTATTTGCCCCCTTTACTCAAAGCAATACATTTACAAATAGCTTAAATTACAAAAGCATCAAAATATACGTAATAAAAAAAAAGATAATGAAAAGCAATATCTGTCCTCCAAAACTGAAAGTCACATTTTACTTTACATTTATTTGACATGATTATTTGCAATCAGACATAACTGACATATTCACTCAGCATACCAGCTTTTATTGTGGTTTTAAATGTAAATATTGATTGGGACTCTTTGGTTTCTTTGTTCAGATTGTTCCACATGCTTCCTTTCACAGAAAAACAGCGCTCCATCACTTTTGTTCTATCCGTCCATCCATCCATGGATGGATGCCTCCATAAACCATTCAGTAACGTTCTTCACTAGTGTCATAAGCCTGTCTACATAATCAGTGGATCCTTTATTTGCCCAACCATCAAAAACACTTAGAAGTTCTTCTTTTTCCACATTAGCATGAAAAATAAAATACTACTCACATTATTATGAACTGCATTACAAAGTCATATTGTGATAATAAAGAAATACCATGCAAGTACCACATGCAGATGGCTATTTTATTCATGTATTTTTGTGTGTGGATATGTTATGTATTGTGTCCATGTGAATGTTGTATGTATATTCTTTTGTCTAAGCATTGCTAAGCATTGGTGGAAATGTTTTTGAAGAAGCCAAGACCCCAGGAACAATAGCGACTGTTTTAACTGTAGCAAATGGGGATCTTAATAAAACAAACAAGCAAACCGTGCTGTTCGTTTTATGTTCATGGACTCTGTCTAAAAATAAAAAAATAATCACAGCTTAACTGTATTATCTTTCTCTTTAAACAAAATCTGAATTTTGGTCATGAATAATTGTTTAATATTGAGCTTGAGTCAGAAGTTTACATATATAATCTAAAAAAATATACCATTTGTCAAGCATGGTGGTTGTAGCATCATGCTTTGGGGATGCTAACTTAACATTATCTAAGGTGAAAGAACCATACTTAAAAGGCAAGTCTGTGGAAAGAAACCAGCCAAATTCCAGAAGGTCTTCAATTTCTTTTAAGAAAATTGTTCAAACATCAAAAGTTCGTCTTGATCATTTCCATACATCCATGTATTAGGACAGACACATTTATGTACATTTAACCCTGTATATACTTTGATGGTGGGCTTGTGTTTAATCACAATACATTTAAATGTGTTCACATTCAAGCCTCCCCCCCAAAAAAACCAAACAAACAAAAAGAAAAAACAAAATTAAACCTCAGTTGAATCAAACCTCTGACCTGAACCAGTGTAATAAGGACAGTAGGTAAAAACATAAATGTGGTCAGTAACTGGTAAGTCAACCAAAATTATTTTCATGGTTTCTTTTTTTTTTTCTTCTTTTACTTCCGCAGTTTCAAAAATGCTGCTGAGAATCCAATATTTTCTGTCACAACAGCACTGATGAGCGTGACTGTAAGTGAGCACATCTATTGTGTGCTTCGGAGAAAACAAGCCCAGTAGAAAAAAAGCTTGTGACCAGAAATGCAGCAATATTTAACGCTTAAAGTGTCTGGACCGAGACCATATATTTTAATGATATTTAGCGTGCACGTCTTCACTTTTTCAGTATGTGAAATAAATCTTTGTTTGAAAACAACAAAAGTACCTTATTATGATAAGTTATAGCTCACAGCAGAATTGTTTCCTGGCTCATATGCTGTGAGGACAGCTGCTGCACATTGTTTACCCGGCTTATGGGGGGGGGGGGGGGGGGAATGAATACCTGCAGTTTAGACAGTTGCATAAAAATAAAACTGAAATAACATTTCTGACTCAACGTGTGAGAACATGGGGTTGTTATCATACATCACTGTAAACAAAACTAAGCAGCATATCTCATTACAGTGCAGCTGCCACCCCGCTATAGCGCTCGGCTGTGGGGAGGCGTCATGCAAATGGCAATTACCTCCGTCAGAGAGAGATACCAGACGACTCTCTGGCTTCATATTGTAAATCCACTGATACAGAGGTTTTTTTGTGGCGACGCATCACACATCAATATTTCACACTGACAGCAGCAACTACTATCACTCGCTTCTAAGCTTATCATGCCGTTTTTTTCCCCCCCTCTGACGTCCCATCCATCAGGGCCTGTCAGGTTATGAAGTTTCAGCACAAGAATTTTATTTTTTATTTTTTTTTTGTTCTCTCTGCTCAACAAACAACCCCACAGTTCTTTTGGTTGAAGCGGTCCAAATTACAGCTGCATCAAAGCAACGAAAGGCTTGTTTGAGTGCTCTTTATTATGATAATAGGGGCCTTTCAAAAACACCACCCTGAAGACCTTTTCTATCCAGGTACGTTGCATTCTTTTGACACGTTGCTTTAATGGCAGAGCATGCCTGCATAATAAACTACAGGCTGACATTTAAAAACGGGAAAATCGCAAAAATATGGAACTGTTAAGCCCCATTGGGTAAGTGGTGTGAGTGATGTTTGGGGGTGGAAAATGGGGCTAACATTTGCTGAATTTTGATCTTAAAAAGGACAGTTAAGAGTTTTTTTTTTGAAGTAGGCATCTGGTAAAACTTTAAATGCACCTAATGTTCTACATGTAGGGCACAACTCTCTCGGTGTGTGGATTTTGTTTAAATCCAGATTAGACGGACTCAGAGGCGATGGTAACAGCTAGTTCAATAGGGCCCAAGACCAAAGCGAACTTGTACCAAATCAAAAGAACTCCAGATAGTAAAATGCCAATTTGATTTATGCCAACAGTAGTTCATGGACCTTTAAACTGTTGTCACAGTTGCCTTGGGCTGGGACTGACAGAGAGGCTGCTGATTATAGCTCAGTCAAAGTAAAGTAATTCTGGCCTGAGTAACCCCCTAACTAAAAAGGCAGGGTTAGAATCATTAGAATGGGTTTACACTGAAAGCACCTTACATGTTCTGTTATTAGTGGCGCAATGGAGTCTATCTCCATTTCCTGTGTAAACAATGATCATGTTCTCTTTAAAATACAGCAAAATGCAAACATGACAATGGTTTGAAGGCTTAGTGTTCACATAAACCGCAATGGCATTTTTAAAAAAAAGATTTGTTATCAGAAGGTAGAGAAATGGTTTGACCTTAGCCCTTCTCAGAACACCTAATATTGATTTACCCACCTTAGTCTTAGTAGTATTGCCATTGAACTGATTGTTGGCTCAACTTTAAGTTGAAAGTGGAAGTTGCAGTATGCTTAATTAATACCTCCTAGATCGCCCTACGATGTGCACAGCCTAAAAGCCTGTGCGGTGCAAATTTTATAATCTCGAGCCGCCCTGAGTGTCTGGAGAAGAAAAACAACCATTTAAAGTAATTTTGATAGCCTACTCAAAGTCATCTGTAAGGATGCTTATATGACTCTAATAAATAATACGTGCTATCATAAAGTTATTTTGGTTTGCTGGAGAACCAAAATAAACGGAAGTAGGATGAAAGATGAACATTGTAAGATAACATACGTTTCATTTAAATATACACATGATTCAATAATTGGTCATGGCCATGTTCCAGAAGTCATTCCCATAAGTCTTGCAAGGCATCATGGGTTGCACGAATAACACATTTTAGATACAGGTAAGATATTTCCTGTTTATAACTTTTCAGAAGGCCCCTACCACTCCTTTCAGCTCAATCCTAGTGCCGGGGATGTCTAAGGTGGTTATTTGGCCTCATTGATTTCATTTGGCAACTCACATCAGAGAATAGTGAGATTCCTCTGTATAATGATATAAAGAGGTGTGCTGTCCGGGATGAATAGCGAGACATGCCTGATTTCTTGTGGAATATAGCCACAAATTGGAGGACGCTTGGGAGTAGAAGTGGTTTGATGAAAGGTGGTGCCGTGAGTAATACTCAAACATGCACATAAATAAATCTAAAATCCCCCCCACCATCACACTCAGAGTCTCTCTTCAAATTTCACTCTGTTGCGCCACAGCTCACGGTGCAGCATAGGGGTTTAAATATCCCCAGTGGGAGGCAGCTTCCACCCGGCCGACCATTGGAAACCCATTATTTCAGTACTAAGTGATGGATCATTTCCAAATGATCTCCATGTACACCCCAACAATTAAGCCACCAGCAAGGCAATTATAGATCAGCAATATAGCAATGGGACACTGATATATTGCCCAGCTTTAACCTTTGGGCACACGGACAGATTACACTTATTAAGCCACAGCTTTATTGGACCAATAAAAATCGTTGTGGAGCCATATCAGCTCTCATAACCGCAGGGTGGACATTCTTCCTGCTGGAAGAAACACTGGCAAAAATGGAGCCGTCTGAGAGAGCCGAGGAGAGAAGAGGTCAGACAAATTTCTGCAATGTAATATAAATGCTTTGGTCTTTTTTTGTGTTTAAGCTTTATGAATCACTATGGGTAGAAAATACTATATTAATACTGATAATCTGGAAGAAGGTTGGTCTGAATAGCTTTTTGAGAAAACTTGTCCATTCAAAACATTTTAAAGTAATATATTCAAGCTGCAACCTAATTGTGAAAATTTGAAGACTGACAAATTTAGTACTCACCCAGAGGCATGTCCACCTACACTAACACTAAGGGTTGGGAAGGAGGACATTATTCATAGAAGCAGCCAAGAGGCCCATGGTAATGCCACAGTGATCCATAGCTCAGGTGGGAGAATCTGTTTAAAGAACTATTAGTTCTCTCTGCAAATGCTTCCTTTATAGAAGAGTGCTAAAAAGAAGGGCATCGTTGAAAGTATAAGTGGTACCTTTTTCAGTTCTCCACAAGCCATTTAGAGGATACAGCATACATGTTGAAGATGGTGCTCAGGTCAGACGAGTCAGATGGATGGTGCTAAATACAGGGTGATCTTTGTAAAAATCCGTTATACTGCAACAGAGGTTCACCATCTACAGGAAAACAACCCTAAACACACAATCAAAGTCACAACAGAGCAATTCAGATGAAAGCTTCCATGTGTTAGAATGGCCCAGTCAAAATCAAGACTGACATACAAATGACAATATGTTGCATACAAAGATATTTTTTACAGACACTCATTATGTAAGAGTTTAAGCTGTTTTACAAAGAAAAATGTGCAAAAAACATTTTACTTATGGATTTGTAAAGCTGGTAGAGACATGCTGAAAAATACCTAAACTGCTGCAAAAGTTGATTTGGCAAAATATTGACGTGGGCGAGCTCAATGCAAATGTATGTCACCGTCATGATTTGTAGTAGTTGTTGTAGAACCCATATGCAGAGAGGCAGAGGCAGGGAGTGGTTATGGGTGAATTTAATAAAAACTCACAAAAAACAAAAAAAGCACACATTGATCCAGCACACATTCTCTCACTCTGCTGAGTTCTCCTACTGTTCTCCAATTTGCATTGCTAGTTGTCATTTCAGCTTCTAACTTTTCGTTCTCTGCCTTTTTCTCTTCATAGTAGGTACACCTGGTCTGGTGTTCTGTTAGCTGTGACATCATCCACTATTACCATCTAATGTAGAACAGATTACTGGATCAATGTGTGCTTCTGTGCTTTTTGTCTCTCTTGTTGTGTCTTTGCTCTGTCTTCTGTAACCCCCAGTCGGTCGAGGCAGATGACCATTCACACTGAGCCCGGTTCTGCTGGAGTTTTTACCTTCCCGTTAAAGGGGAGTTTTTCTTTCCACTGTTGCTTCATGCTTGCTCAGTATGCGGGATTGCTGCAAAGCCATGGACAATGCAGACGACTCTCCCTGTTGCTCTATGCTTCTTCAGGAGGAGTGAATGCTGCTTGTCAAGACTTTGATGCAATCTGCTGGGTTTCCTTGGATAGGAAATTATTTTGACCAATCTGTATAATCTGACCCAATCTGTATAATCTGATTGAATTTGACTTTGTAAAGTGCCTTGAGATGACATGTTTCATGAACTGGCGCTATATAAATAAAATTTATTTCAATTGAATCTTTTCTACATTAGATGGTAATAGCGGATGATCTCATCCCCTGGATGATGTCACAGCTAACAGAACGCCAGACCAGGTGTACCTACCATGAAGAAAAAAAAGAGAGAACAAAAAGTTTAAAGCTGAAATAACAACAAGCAATGCAAATTGGAGAACAGTAGGAGAACTCACTACAGTGAGAGAAATAGGACCCCGATGTCCTCCAGTAGCCTAAGCCTATAGCAGCATAACTATAGAGGTAGCTCAGAGTAACATGAGCCACTCTAACTATAAGCTTTGTCAAAAAGGAAAGTTTTAAGATTAGTCCTAAAAGTAGACAGGGTGTCTGCCTCACGGACCAAAAATGGGACTTGGTTCCACAATAGAGGAGCCTGATAGCTAAATGATCTGCCTCCCATTCTACTTTTAGAGACTCTAGGAACCACCAGCAGACCTGCAGTCTGAGAGCGAAGTGCTCTGTTAGGAACATACGGGGTAATCAGAGCTCTGATATATGATGGAGCTTGATTATTAAGGGCTTTATATGTGAGAAGGAGAATTTTAAATTCTATTCTTGATTTAACAGGAAGCCAATGAAGGGAAGCTGAAATAGGAGAAATATGATCCCTCTTGTTGATTTTCATCAGAACTCTTGTTGCAGCATTTTGGATCAGCTGAAGACTTTGAACTGCATTTTGTGGACTTCCTGATAGTAAAGAATTACAATAGTCCAGCCTTGAAGTAACAAATGCATGGACCAGTTTTTCAGCATCACTCCTGGACAGAATGTTTCTAATTTTGGCAATATTCCAGAGGTGAAAAAAGGAAATTTTGGAAACCTGTTTAATATGGGATTTAAATGACATGTCTTGGTCAAAGATAACACCAAGATTGTATGTGAGTCTCCGTCTAATGCAACTTAACAGGAGTTCAGACTGTTTAAGGACATACGCATTATAAGGTGTAGCACACACTTTCACGTGAAAATGTTTCTTTATGCTTTATGACATAAAAAAGAGCACATGAACTAGCTCTAATATCAACTAAATAAATACCACTGTAATTTGGGAGAATTGAGGCAGACTCTGCACCCCCTTTGCTTCATTTCTTTCCAAAAAAAGACAAATTTCTATTTTTACACAACCAGCAATACTTACAGAAACTGTCAAACCAAAATTCTCAGTTAATCTACTGTGACAATCACTTATAGGCAAACTCACATAAAGCTATCAGCTGAAATGCAAGGTGACAAGTTGATGGTGGAGAGATCAGTTTAAATTGGTTGGATGAGCAACAAATCTATGTGCATTGCAGAGGGGTTAAAATCAAGAATGGGGTGTGAGTGACACAGAGAAACAGATTGAAAGAGAAAAGATGGGAATAAACTGACAACCTTCTCTCCAGTAATGAGGGCAGATTAATTCAAAGCCACGCGCTGCCACCAAGGTCCTTAATTAACTGCCTCTGTGTGGAGACAAAGTTATGAGTTTGACAGAAGTGTCGTGCTATTGCTCCTTTGTATCCCTCCTTTTTCTGTTGATCTGCACATTAAAACTATCACAAAAGCTCTGTTCCCAGAAACATCTGAGGGAATTTGAAGAATGTATAATGAAATTATTTCATAACAGGTGTGAACGTCACTTAAAGCTACAGAATGGGGACAGCTTTTGTTCTCAGTCATGTCATTGTTCTGCCTTTAACTTTGAAAACATTTGAAGAAGCCGATATCTAATACTTTGCAGAACACGATTTGAATTTGAAAAACAAAACAGAAAAAAAAGTCTGTCCATCTTCATATGGCTGAGACTTGAATCTGAACATCATATAGGTAGGCCAGAGAGGCTATAAGGTACTTGGAGTACATCTTGTTTTAGGTTATGTAATCACTGTATGACCATCTTGGGATAAAAGAGCTTTAAATATTCATCTATCCATTGTCTATACCAGCTTATCCATGCAAGGTTGCTTGTACCTATCTCCAGCGGTCATTGAGCGAGAGGCGGAGTATACCCTTAATATGTCACCATTCCATCACAGGCAATCAATTAAGAATTTTTTTTAGCCATTTTTTAAATTCCTTTGATCACGTTAGTGGTTGAACTTGAACCGCATATCCCTCAGACATTTCACATTCTGTGGTTAATATGTCCTTTTTGTTTGCTTGGACATCTACAATTTCTTATATGTTAGCATCAGCCATCCAATCATTAAACTAATAACAAGAATCTTTTTTGTCATTATGTAACCATAATGACATTTTGGTGAGACATCAGCTCAAAAACTGAAAATACTTCCTGAGAAGCTGGAAGTGTGCAAATAGTCCTTAGTATCTGATACATTTTTAAATATTCAAGTCAAAAAAGACTTTACAGAAGTAAATTATTGTGCGATTACATCAATGTTTCAGGCAAACACTCCTAGAGAAAGTGTCAGGTTTAGGTCTAGATGTTGTCACAAATTGTCTTGGATGAACCCAGAACCACAACACATGGGACTAAAATTAATAGTCTTTATTGAGAGGATGAAGGGATGGTAAATGATGTATCCGGAGAGGCAGAACTGAACAGGAGCGGGAATGTAGGTGATGGCAGGAGCTGACGGCCCAGGGCTCGAGAACAGGGAGCCACAGACAGCAGAGTCCACAGCTTTACAGAGGTGTGACTGACTGCAGAGGGAGTGAAGTGAAGGCTGAGTGAAAAAGGACGATGAAACTGAAAACTAACAATAAATAAAGTCAAAAAACATAACTAAAAACCCAAACGAGGAAGAAAAGTGACAACTAATGGAGAACAGAAGCCAAACCAAAACTAAACCATGACAGATGTGTGTTGGACCATGGTGTAGAAAAGAGCCAGGAATCTGCATGATAAAGTGAAATGGTATTGTAACAAAGCACGAAAATAATAACTCATAAAGATTCATACAATAAAATATTTCAAACTTTTATTTCTTGTGCTTTTGATTATTGCTTACAGATAAAGAAAACCCAAAATTCTGTGTCTCAGAAAAATAAATTTTCCCATTAGGCCAAACAAAAACGGATGTTTTAACACAAATGTTAGGCTCCTGGAAAGTATGTCCATTTCTAGTCACTCAATACTTGGTAGGGCCTCCTCTTGCATGAATTACTGCATTAATGCGGTGTGGCATAGAGGTGATCTGCCTGTGGTACTCCATAGGCCTTCTGGAAGCCCAGATCGCTTGGAAAGCTGCCTTCATGTCATCTGCCTTGTTCGGTCTTGTGTTTCTCATCTTTCTCTTGACAACAGCCCATAGATTTTCTACGGGGTTCAGGTCAGGGGAGTTTGCTGGCCATTGAAGAACAGGAACACCGTTGTCATTGAACAAGCTTTTGGTACTTTTGGCAGTGTGGGCAGGGGGCAAAGGTCCTGCTGGGAAATAAAATGAGCATCTCCATGCAGCTTGTCAGCAGATGGAAGCATGAAGTGCTCTTGAATTTTCTGGTAGATGGCTGCATTGCATTGGGCTTCAGAAAACCCAGTGGACCAACACCAGCAGATGACATCAGAATCAGAATACTCAGAATCAACTTAAATTTTGCCAGGCTTAAGGGTACAAACAAGGAATTTAACTTCTGATTTCAATGCTCTCATTGTGTAAAGTAACAGTCAGACAAGCAACAGTAAGTAGACGGCAGCAACAATCTATGACAGAAAAGACATTATTTACGGGGAAAAGGTAAGAACGGGCCCCCCCCCCCCCCCCTCAGTAGAATACCTGGCTACAGTAACTATACGGTTTTTATCAGAGACAACCTGGGGGTAGAAACTGGCTCTGTCAGTTCATTGAAGCTTGCAATGCACTAAAGCACTAGACAATAAACTAGTGAGGGCAGGGCGAGCGCAGGAAAGGAAGGCTGGGCACACAAGCACTGAGAGAAAACATTCACGTTGTGAGATTAGATGAGATGATGTGGAGCAGAGTGGCTGTGAGAGGCAGGTATATATAGACAGAGTTCCAGGTGCAACAGCTTGCTGATTATTAGGCAGCAGCAGGTGAAAAAGCATGGTCAGCAGGGTTACTCAAAAATGTCATGGTTTTCCAACAAAATTCATATTTTATTAATCAAATGAGTTGCAACGAATAGAACACATAGTCAAGACATTTACAAGATTAGAAATAATGATTTGTACCTGAAATGATAATTTTTACCTTCAAATGCTGCTCTCATGAAATAATCCTCCATTTGCAGCAAATACAGCTAGACCTTTAACATTCTAGCTATTCTAATATATTTTAAGATTTTATTTACTGTATATCAGATCTTACAAGGATTTGCCTCTTTTGATATACATTTTTTTTTGCAAAGTGCTCATGTCTACCACCTAGATGCTGTTGCAAGCCTAATGACTCAAAAGCAGTGATTTTGCCCTTGTTCTGTCTGGACTCACTCTATGGAACACCTTAAGATGCAGATCAAAAACATTCAAACACTGGATTTAAAATAGGTTTAGTGATTTTAGAATCTTGTTTCAAATTATGTAGAATATTTTTTTTCACAGTGGAACCATAACACAGCAAGTATGATCCTAGCTGAATAGAACTGAAATGCATACAACACTTCTTAAAAAAGGGGTTAGGTTTTGTGAGAAAGTCAGGTAACATCACTTTCAGAATAAATTAACATTAAAACCAAAGAAAGCCATCAAAAACACATTAGAATTGTCTATGGGACAAATTAGATGCTGACAAGGGTAAATGACAAATTAAATCCCAGGATTTTACCTATTGACGAAACAGATTTGTAAACCAATATGTAAGTTAAACAAACATCTTTGTGTAAAATGGCTGTACACAATCTAAACCTGTGCTCAAAGAATAAATGTTTTGCTAAATTAGACTTCTTGCTACAGCCTGTGTACATTTACATGAAAAGGGGAGTTTCAGAGATCATTACCATTAACATTTCTTTGCTTCTTTATTTAGCTTCTTCCTGTATGAAGTCCTTACCTTGATCTTAGCTTGATAGATTGTTTTCTCACTCAAAGGTAAACAGATCTCTCTCTGTATTTCGCTTCCAGTTGCTCAATTTGCCACTGATCCATTTGTGCTCTGGATCTGTGCTAAACTGTTATGTTACACCATATGAGAAGTATGACATATAATAAAATGAACTGTGACATTTTTGTTTCATAGTTTATTGCTGTAATTTTGATTCTGTATTTAATTTGGTTACTTGCTGTATCCGATAGAGATAGTGACTTAAGTGTTAGCCCTTTTCTCCAGTCACAGTTAAGTTGCACTCACAAAGGCTTCAGTCTTGATTTAGATGTATGCACTCAAAATCTAGCTTTTGTAAACAATCTTATAGCTGCTCTCAGAACTCTACACAACCTTGCTATAATGGCAGGTTTTTGTGATTGACAAAAGAGACCAATATAAATAATTTGTAAATATTTTAAAAATTGAATAACAAACAAATCCATGGGGAAAGTAAACATTGTGGAAACCCTAAATCTAAATCAATGCTTTGTTGAACAACCTTTACATTAAATTTCAGCTTTCAATCTTCTTCTGTAGAAGTCTTTTTAAAAAAAAATCTATTAGATTGTGAGAACACCTTTTTACCACAGCCCTCTTTAGTTGATTCCATAAGTTTTATTTGCCACCATAATCTCTCACTGTAGGCCTGGTGTTCTTTTCGTAAAGCTGATTGTTATCTTGGTTACAAACAGATCCTTTGGTACCGTGGCCTAAATGTTTGGTTCTTACAGGCCATACCACATTCTCCCACAAAGGTTTGGAAGACTTAAAGCTAGGGTCTGCGATTTTTCCTGAACCCAAGTCCCTTTTTGAATAACTGCACATACCCAAGACTGTCTTACCTTGCTCATCCACTCTTCAGGGGAGTCAGCAAGTGGAAACAAGGATGGAAAGAGCACGGACACTGGCGTTACGTGAGCGTGTCAGAATGATTAGCAAGTGGGACAACCAATAGATAAAGCGATTCCCCTAGAACTTGAGGGACAGAGGAGGGTGAGTATATGATGTCTATGGGTGAGAGCAGGGACAAAACTTGGACAAATCCATGCCCTTCGGACCTTTGGCAGGTTATAGTTTTTACACGCCTTCACCTCCCACAGATAACGATTTATAAACATCCTTTTTGTGAATATATACTGTATTAACTACTTTTAGGATGGAAGGATGATTTTACCCAGTATAACAAAATGTGTTTCTGAACAGGATTACCAACTATAGCTCTAAGCCAGGAAGAATTTCTTTGTAACATAAGACTTCAGTCTAGCAACCCATGTCTCAGCCTGCCTAGACATAAACAGAATGCAGGAGATTGTTGTCACATGTTAAGCCCTAGCAGTATTCGATGGACATTTTTGCAGCTCCTTCAGTGTTACTGTCAGGCTCAAGGCAGCTTGTCTGACTAGTTTCCGTCCAGTTTTTGTAATACCTCTGTTGTTCTGTATTGTCCAAGATTATTTAAATATGTGTTACAGTGTCGTCCTTGTTACATGTCAAATGTTTTGAAAATGAAAGTGTGTTTTACGATTCTGCGTTTCTTGGCCAGGACACTCTTGCAAAAGAGATTTTTGATCTCATTGACTGACTGAAATTAACATGCTAACAGGTTCCATTACATAGACGTTGATGTTTCTTCCAAATCAAACCACTGGTTGTTTGATTAATTCAGAAATTCAATATTAATAACTTCTGCTATTTTTCTTTGAACACAAATGCTTATTTATATGTCTAAAGCAGCAAAGTTAATACCTACTGTCATAATCCTTAGAACTTTAAGTTGGTGTTTTGCGATCATTTGTTGGTTTTGTGTACTTTTTGGCTTTAATCGTGTGGTGTATGAATTCTGTTTTGAGCTGTAGTTCCCTCCTCCTTGAACCCCCATCTTAACATGATTGAGGAGTTTGAGTGCTTGGATGATCCCAGGGGGTATGTTGTCCAGGACTAAATGTTCTTGGAAGGGTCTCCCATGGCAAGCAGGCTTAGGGTGACCGATCAGACAAAGAACGGTTAAGAAGCCTTTATGACAACCATTTTAACAAGGCATGAGAGTTGTCTGTTGCTGTGGAGCCAGGGCTTCACCATAGAGCCAGACCTAGGGTTGGGGCTAATTGGCAAAGGCCTGGTTGCTGGTTTATTCATTGCTGGACCCAGCCTGACTGAGCCCAAACAAGCGACCTGAGGTTTCCCCCCATGGGCCAACCACCTGCAAGGAGGAACCATGAGGGATTGGTGCAAAGAGGCTTGGTTGGCGATCAAAGGTGGAGACCTTCACACCCCAATCTCCCAAACCTCTAGGGACATGGAATGTCACCTCACTGGGGGTTGCTCTGTTATTGTGCTGTTTTTGTTTTGTGTACTTCCCTGGTTTCTTCACATTAATTTCCCAACATGACTGTTTATTCATTTTCCTGCAGCTCATTATAGTCCTTTTTACCACACAGTGGTTGTTCATTCAGGTAATTGGACTCACCTGAGTTCCATGCCGTACATTACCTCCCCAACATTGAATCCACCAGTTTTCCGACACTTCTGATCCTCTTGTGTTTCATTGTCATTCCAGAGCTTGATGCCTCTATATTTTTCCTTACTTGTTTTGATGTACCCCCCCTCCTGAGTTATCTTTTAAAAGAAAATAAACATCATTGCCAATATGAGACTCTCTGGTCACTGCACTGCAACAAATCCGGACAATCAGTTTTCAAAATAATTCAATTACAGCAGTTTATTCATTTCTCATTTTAAGTACCTTCTGAAAAGATATTACATGTCAATGTATTAAAGTAGACCTAAGGATAAAACTGTTTAGGATCTGACATATGTAACAAATGACATTTTCACACTTAAATAAATGGACGAGCAGAATTCTTGACGCAACATAAATTGACAGAAAAGTTCAGTTTGTTAAACTCGAGTGAAATTTTGCTTCAGTCAAGATATGCGTCTACTTCTATGCTCACAATTCTGCTTTGCTCCATTAGCCCAATTCGCACCATTTGCATCGCTTGACACGTGCTGTCCGTATCGCAGACCATTAATTTGCTCCTGAACGCGCCTTTACATAGGGCTAAGTTGTAAATCCCTCGCTGCATTTGCCTTGTTCGCGTTCGGTGTGAACGTACCTTTGAGTAAGTGTGTATATTCATGGTGTTTTGTTTTGTGTGTGTCTCTATGTTGTCCTGGGATAGACTGGCTCTGTGTCCCAAACTCACCCTGCCACCATCCCTATATGAGCCTGTGAAGGTATGCAGATATTGACCAGTGCTCTATAACTAATTAAACATTAGTTCTGACATTTGAAAACATATTTCATACATGGAATAATGAGGGGTCGTTTTTTTTTAGAAGGATTGCATGATGGTTACCTTGTGCATCCCCAGCCAGTTGTGTAGGATGCTGTGTCTTGGAACGGTCTCTGTCACAACCTTAAACATAAGGTTTGAATTTTTTTTATGTTTTCCAAACTCTTCCTGTTGGGCAATCACTGCTTTTTGGCATCTCAGGGGGACACTTCTCTTAATTGCCTTATGCAGACATAGAGGGATGCATTATTTTTGCTAGATATAAGACTAATCACCATTAATACATAAATCTAATTTCAGCAGCTTATCAATTGCCTAAAGTGCTTCTAGATGATCATACTTCATGGCAGTTTTGAAACATCTCCTGTCATTAAAAGTGTGCTAACTCCTCATTTTGTGTTATGTCTTTGCAGATTGTCACAGGTTCATCATCTAAACAGATTTTTTTGGAGAAGAGGACTAAATAAGAGACAAAATTACTAAAGAAGCTACAGAATCAAGTTTCAGTTGCTTTTCTTTTATTCTAAAGCATCACTGCTGCTCTTATATCTGATAAATTGTCATATATTGTAGGATAAGGATAGATGCAGCAAAAGTAGTGGCGTCGTGTTATTGTAATCCACACCTTATATTTTCCTGTCAAATCTTGACACCTACATTACCCACAATGCATCTCGACTGCTGACAGATGAGATGGGATTTGTGTGTGGATATGTGTGCGTGTGTGTACTTGCAATGGTTATTAGCTTGCATTGTCTTCTTACAAACTCCACTTTTTTTTTCCATTTTCAAACATTTGACAGCCACTCAAGGGACATTGTTTCTGGTGGGGAATCAGCCTTTTCAGCTGTTCCCTCCTGTTTCACATAAATGCTATGTTGTGACTGTATCCCTCTGTATCGTCAAATAACAAAAAGCCAAATAGATAATCTAAAAGAAACTTGTACGGGGGGTGGGGGTGGGGGGGGGGGGGTTGTAGAAAACAAATTTGAGTTCATTTGGCCTCACTTTTCATCATCTGCTTCAACTGTATGGTACCCCTTTAAATTTGTCAGAAAGCCTGTGGGGTTTGTCAAACCTTCGAAGAAGCATGCCCACAAACGTAAACTGCAATTACATCCAGATACCTGCATGAATAATTGAGCAGCATTAGTATAAGTAGATGCATGCTCACAAGGACGGGCAGTGGAAAAAGCTTAGAATCAAGTGCATTTTGCATATTGTGAACAGGGCTGAGCTCAGATTCTGACCTTTGTTCACAATTTGTGTACAACAAATCTAGAAAGTTTTACTATATATAACACAGTTTTTAAAACTGGATTTACAACAAATATCCCTCCTTTCCTAAAGCAATAAATATGTACAGCTGAAACCAGATATTTCTATACACTGTATATAACTGTTGGTTTGTCACAATGTCATATTAAATGAGACTCAACTTTTCCCTTTTTATTATTTCCTGATTACTAAATACCAGATACATGGTTGGTATATTTTAAAATATATGTTTGTTTAGAGTCAGAAGTGTACATACACCAAGATTAATACATCTTTAGAGAATGTAGTCATACATTTAGATATACAGAGTGCCAGTGATGCTTTCACTGCACCCTTGTGTGAGATCATGGGAAAATCTAAAGAGAATAAGTCTGGTTTATACAATTTCCAGCTGCCTACAGATGTCCCACTCATCCTTTTAAATTAATTTAATTATATCTAAATATGAACGGCAAGAGAATTTTCAGCTATTACATTGTTCTGGAAGGAGAGATGTTCTGTGTCAGAGGTGTGGCAAAATGTGCTAATTTAGTCTGGAACAAAAGCAAATGACCTTGTTTAGATGCTGGTAGAAACTACCAGGGGAATGTTCTTTCCCACAGTAAAACCAGTCCTCTGCTGACATAAGCTACGTTTACATGGACAAAAGTAATCAGAAAAAAGTTCCGATCTGAATAAAAACGTGCCATGTAAAGAAGCCAATTGTAATATTAAGCTCAGCCAAAATGAAATTGTATTCCTAATGAGACGGGTGGTTTATGCCGATTGATAATCTAATCAACATGCATATAAACATTTGTCAAGATCAAGTTATTCCGAATGATGCAAACTGACCTAAGTACGCATGTGTACCAACGTAAATGTAAACATGACATCAACGCATAGAGTGGCAGAAATTCGTCGGGAAGCATAACTGTCTGTGCTCCCGGCACAACTTTTTTATTTGAAACCTTAAGAGCTCAAAATTGTTATTTATTCATTAACATTCAACTGTAATTGGTGCAAGTCCAGCCTGGGTGCTTGAAAGAGAAACAAACTCATACAACTACTACTTTGTTTACTGTAGTCCAAAAATCCAAACAAACAAACAAAAAAACCCAGACAGGGTGGGCGGAGGGGGCCTCAGTGGGAGGGCAAAAGTCCAAAACAAAAAGAAACCACAAAGGGCGAACTAAGAACTCAAGTGGACATCCCTGAGGCCGACCTCGGTGGGGCATGGTCTCTGGCTATCTGCCCGGAGGCATACTACAACGGAGCAGGGTCCATGGAGGCTGGCGAGGACTCATACAAGCACCATGGACCAATGAACCGCATCTTACCTGATGCTTGGAGTCTGACATGACGGGGCCCAGGATGCTCAGCCAGACCCTCGGAAGCAGGAACAGAGGCATCTATTGGCCCTTCAGAGACCGGAACAGGAACAGAGGCCCACCAACGTTACGTAAGCAGGCTCAGATGCGTCCTCTCTGTCTTTGATGGGCACAGAAGCGTTGGCTCTGACTTGAGCAGCATCAGTGGAAGGAATACTGGTGACTGATTGACCCCTGGTGGCAGACCTCAGAACAGTAGTTGATAAAGGATGATGGTAAAATACTTTTAAAGCAGCTCTATAGTCCTCCTCCAGCTCTTTTAGCTTGTTTTTCAATACAGGAGAATAATTGTAACTCATAGTCTATCGCAGTCTCTTAATAACGGGCACAAAGGATCTTAATTTTTCTCCCACCCCTCGTAAGTGGCATCAGAGGAATCGGTGGAAGGAGTGCTACATGAGCCGGTGGCAGCAGGTGAAGGGGCCGACCCCATAAGCTTGGGTGGAATGCTGGGAGGCTCCTCGGCAGCTGATGAAGAAGAGGACCCAACAAATGGGTGATGGAGCGGAGGTAGCAGAGGGATTGGCTGAAGCCTCGTTTGGATGACATCTGATCCGGCCCAGGGAAAAAAGAACTTTATGTCGCCAACTCAGCAGCCCAGACTGGGAGTATAGAGGACTTGATGTTAGGATCAAACTCTGAAGAACAGGAAACAGGACTGGTGGGCGGACGTTGTTGCCTTCGTTGGTGAGGCGGGGGATAATGCTGAGGAGTGGGACTGTCGCTGAGTAGGTTGTATCTGGGACTGATACCGGGAGGACAGATCACTAACCTGAAACCCAAAGAAGTTCCCAAGACGACCTCGGATAAGCATCTGACGTCTTCCTCAGTACCAAACAGCACCCAAATGTCCAACATAACCTTCATTTTAGATTGTAAACTCTTTTGGCCAGAGCAGTACTGGAGTACCCAATATTCAGCTGGATACAGTATTAAAGTTTACTGTAAGGATGGGTAATGACTGACCAGGCAGGCAGGCACAACCAGACTGGATGGATGAGTAATGGCTGAAGAGGCAGGGATCTGGGACCAGACTTGAACAGGTACTCACTGATGTAACCCAACCTGACCAAAAGCCATGGACAGAATCTTGATAGAAGCCACTGATGTGTATATAGCATGAGCAGAACAAAGAACAGAATCCATCAGGAAACCTCCCTACAAGCCAGTGCACGCAAACACTAGCAGGAAAACTAGGGAGGCAGAGCGAGGACTGAATCCAGGAAGAACACGGGAACAGACTAAATAAAGCCGCTGGAACAAACTCACTCATGCAGGCAGGTTACAAGATGAGATGTTCTGGCAGTGAGTGGAAGAATGAGGCAGGTATAAATAGGCAGGGGAACAGGTGAACAGGGTTTGCAGTAAATAGTGCAACAGGTTGAGCTGATCAGATGCAGAGTGGTAGCAGGTAGGTGAATGAGCTGATTGGATGGAGACTGGTGGCTATTGGCTGAGGGGAGTGGAAACTAATCATTCCAGAATAGTACAAGCAAAAATAAACAAAATCATGACAGGAAGTCCTTCTTCTGTGTTTTTTTTTAAGGGAAATTTGAAACTGTGAATTGTGAATAAAGCCAGGTGCATATAAATGCATATTATGATCAGATTAATTGATTGCGTGCCCATATAAATGGTGCAATCCAATTTAAAAAAAAATCTGAATGCATTTCATTCCAATTGTGAAATGTTGTTCATGTAAACATAGTTATAGTGTGAAAGGCCACTTAGCAATGAAGAAACCATTTCCCCAAAAGCAACATAAAAAGCCAGATTACAGTTTTTAAATACACATGTTCCCTGCATAGCTTGTAGCATGCAGCTAATGTCTCTCAAAAATGCCTGTTATTGGAAATCAATTTGATTAATGTTCAGACGTTGCCAACAGCTGCTTAACGGAACATTTTCATTTATTGTAATAAAACACAAACCCAAAAATTTACACAAATATTTATAAAGCCACTTTTCTTGGAATATATTTTCTTTTCCGAGAAACAGCGTTTCAAAGTGAAACCAGTATTTAGTGCCCTAGTTGAGCTGGAAATTATTGTAATCGGGTAAATCAAGATGTCCAGCTGTCAGAGTAAAAAGAACGGTGGCAGCCAGAGATAATGTGAGTCTCCTTTAGCGTTTCTGGCTCTGTAGTGGAGGCCACACTATTGATTACAGCGCTGTGGGAGAGCATTGATTTTTATCTCAGAGTGAGTGAGTAAAGGGGACTGATTCCACTCAGCACAGGGTGGGGCGCTTCAAATTCAACAGCAATGGCACAATTGAGCTTTAAAAGGGGCATGCTTGAGTAAGTGAGCGAGTAAACCACTTTCTGCGAGTCGTAGCAAACCTTTTTGTGACCATGACTGTACTTTCCTAATTTTGTTTTTGTTTATTTCTCGACTTTTAAAAATAATGATCTTTATGCCTAGGCTACTCTTGCTTCTTCCTGGAAGCATTCACTATATTTCAATCAATCAGGAACTCAGTGGATCCTCCAGCATGGCAAGGGACCACGATTTGTCAACTTTTTAAATTGGATAATCACACAGTTTCTTACTTTACTTCCCAAATAAAGCAAAAAAAAAAAAAAAAAAAAGCAAAAAAAAAAAAGAATTTAAAAGCAATTATTAGACAATTTATATAAAGGTTTGGTTTATGTGTGAATCAATCAACTCAAAGAACAAATTATTTCTTCTTTGAAATAATGAAATATTCACTAGATTCTCCTGCTTTTGTTGGTTCTTTTTTTCACTTGACGTTTTCCTCTGTTAACCTTTAAATAGAAAACCCTCTAAAGCAAATCATTGTTTAGCAAATAGTACCCATTGTGACAAGTTAAAGAAATGCAAGGTTCCATGCTTGGACCAGCTTTGTTTTCATTATATATTAATGACCAAATATTTGTCCAAACATGAGCTTTACAACAACGGCGTCATTGTTCAAAACGTTTGAATGTCTTCCAGCAAGGAAAAAAATTTGTACAGGTTAAATATCTTGGTTTGACCATATTTCCATATTTTAGCTTAAGAATCCCGTTAAAAACATATCTATAATTTATCATTTCAACCAACATTATTTCAGGCAGCTCAGATCTTCATTGTCAGACAATGCTGCAAGAATGTTTCTCTACTCCATGATTTTTTTTTTTGATATTGAGTAACGTTTCACAAATTGGACACTGACAAACATGACTTCTTTAATAACAAAATTATCTCTTTTCATAAAAGCTTTAAGAGGATTACATAGAAAGTATTTTTACTTTACAGACACAAAACACAGGTTTTTTTTTATTTAAGCTTGCCTGTTTCATTTATAAGATCTTACATGGACTTGATCCACCTCCTGTGGGTGAATTTATTAAATTACAATTGAGTATCATTTTGAAGGCAACCAGAGGAGCCATGAAAGGAGACTTGTAGGTGTACAACATTCAATAAAGGGTATCGTAAAGGGTATTGATAACCAGAATTACGTTCCAGCTGCTAAAAGGGAATGTACCACCTTTAAAATATTTTAAAAATCCCAAACACTGGCTCAAGAGGACCCATATTTATGATAATAAATTCTATGCAAATGCAGGTCATATTTAAGTCAATTTTACGTCTGTTTACAACGTTTGCTATTTATCATTTCTTCTCTTAAATGATCAGCTAGCTTGACTACATCATTTTCACCAAATGTCTGCTGCTGCTTTCAGGTCAACATTATATTGACCCCAAGTCCAGAACTAATCGCTACTCTCTTCTATATGGACACTGCCTATAGTTTTTTTCCCCTTTTTTTTCTTTTGTTGTACTTACACTGCTTCCCCTTCTTAATATCCTCAGTATTGCAGAAATGCCCTGTAGATGGCAGCATTGCTGTTTCTTCCCATTCACAAATCGATACCTTTGCTAACAATGTGACTTCCTCATTGCGTTCTGCATTGGACAATGTAGCTCCCTTGAAAAAGAAGGTGATTATTCACAGGAAGCTGGCTCCTTGGTTTAATTCAGAGCTGCGTTCCTTGAAGCACAATGTTAGGAAATTGGAGAGAAAATGGCGCTCTACACACCAAGAGGAATCCTACTTAATCTGGAGGGACAGATTATTGTTGTATAACAAGACCCTCCGCAGAGTTAGAGTAGCATATTTTTCATCATTAATTGAAGAGAATAAAAATAATCCTAGATTTCTCTTTAGTACAGTTGCCAAACTTACCCAGAGCCACAGCTCTGTTGATCCATCCATTCCCTTAGCTCTTAGTAGTAATGATTTTATGGGATTCTTCATAAATAAAATTGATGCCATTAAAAATAAAATAATTGGCATCCTCCCAAACATGATTACCTCGTCCTCAGTAAGTGAGGCAGCATTGGAGGAATCTTTAGAATCTGCGCAGTGTTTGAACTGTTTAGAAGCAGTAGAGCTTTCTGAGCTATCTAAAATTTTAGCTTCATCTAAACCTTCTACCTGTATGTTAGACCCAATCCCAACCAAGTTGTTTAAGGACATATTCCCTTTGATCAGTGGCACTATTTTAGACATGATTAATCTATCCTTAGTAAATGGATATGTACCACAGGTTTTGAAAGTAGCTGTTATTAAACCTTTACTTAAGAAACCTTCTCTTGATCAAGATGAGTTAGTAAATTACAGACCTATATCTAATCTTCTTTTCTTATCTAAAATTCTTGAGAAAGTAGTTGCTAATCAACTTTGTGAACATTTACAAAGTAATGACCTACTTGAGGAGTTTCAGTCAGGCTTCAGAGCTCATCATAGCACTGAAACAGCTCTGGTGAAGGTCACTAATGATATTCTCATGGCCTCAGATAATGGACTTGTGTCTATACTTGTCCTGTTAGATCTCAGTGCTGCGTTTGATACAGTTGATCACAATATTCTCCTACAAAGACTTGAACATACTGTAGGGATTAAGGGGAAAGCATTAGGCTGGTTTAAATCTTATCTGTCAGACAGATTCCAATTTGTTCATGTTAATAATAAATCTTCCTCAAACTCTAGGGTCACCTGTGGAGTACCACAGGGTTCAGTCCTTGGACCAATTCTCTTTACTATATATATGCTTCCGATAGGCAAAATTATCAGACAGCATGGGATTAATTTCCACTGTTATGCTGATGATACTCAGCTATATTTATCCATAAATCCTGATGAATCCAATCAATTACTTCGACTGCAGTCATGTCTTGATGACATCAAAAGCTGGATGACTTTAAATTTCCTGCATCTAAATTCTGACAAGACCGAAGTTTTAATCTTTGGGCCAGAGTCCTCAAAAAATAAACTTCTTAACCAATCACTTAATCTGGGTGGCATTAACCTGGCCTCTGGTAATAAAGTAAAAAATCTTGGTGTTATTTTTGACCAAGACATGTCATTTAAATCCCATATTAAACAGGTTTCCAGAGTTTCCTTTTTTCACCTCCGGAATATCGCCAAAATTAGAAACATTCTGTCCAGGAGTGATGCTGAAAAACTGGTCCATGCATTTGTTACTTCAAGGCTGGACTATTGTAATTCTTTACTATCAGGAAGTCCACAAAATGCAGTTCAAAGCCTTCAGCTGATCCAAAATGCTGCAGCAAGAGTTCTGATGAAAATCAACAAGAGGGATCATATTTCTCCAATTTTAGCTTCCCTTCATTGGCTTCCTGTTAAATCAAGAATAGAATTTAAAATTCTTCTTCTAACGTATAAAGCCCTTAATAATCAAGCTCCATCATATATCAGAGCTCTGATTACCCCGTATGTTCCTAACAGAGCACTTCGCTCTCAGACTGCAGGTCTGCTGGTGGTTCCTAGAGTCTCTAAAAGTAGAATGGGAGGCAGATCCTTTAGCTATCAGGCTCCTCTCCTGTGGAACCAACTCCCAGTTTTGGTCCGTGAGGCAGACACCCTGTCTACTTTTAAGACTAGGCTTAAAACTTTTCTTTTTGACAAAAATTATAACTAGTGACTCATGTTACTCTCAGCTACCTTTATAGTTTTACTGCTATAGGCTTAGGTTACTGGAGTATATCAGGATCTAATTTTCTCACTATATTGAGTTCTACTGTTCTTCAATTATGCATTATGTGTTGTCATTTCTGCTTTAACTTTCTGTTCCCTCTCTTTTCTCTTCATAGTAGGTACACCTGGTCTGGCGTTCTGTTAACTGTGATATCATCCAGAGAAGACGGCTCACCTGCTACTACCATCTAATGTAGAACAGATTACTGGATCAATGTGTGCTTCTGTGCTTTTTTGTTTCTCTTGTTGTGTCTCTGTTCTGTCTTCTGTAACCCCAGTCGGTCGAGGCAGATGACCGTTCATACTGAGCCCGGTTCTGCCGGAGGTTTTTTTTTTCCCGTTAATGGGTGGTTTTTCTTCCCACTGTCGCTTCATGCTTGCTCAGTATGAGGGATTGCAGCAAAGCCATGTACAATGCAGATGACTCTTCCTGTGGCTCTACGGTTCCCCAGGAGTGAATGCTGCTTGTCGGGACTTTGATGCAATCAACTGGTTTCCTTATATAGGAAATTTTTGACCAATCTGTATAATCTGACCCAATCTGTATAATATGATTGAACTTGACTTTGTAAAGTGCCTTGAGATGACATGTTTCATGATTTGGCGCTATATAAATAAAATTGAATTGAATTGAATTGAATTACACTGTGCTTTTGTTCCATTAAGACATCATTTTGGTCAATGGATATATGCCAGTGGTGAATGTATGGACTGGTGGGCTACAAATAAATTGCCCATTGAGATTAATGAAGGAGAATCTGTTGTGAATTTGAAGTTTTTGTTGTGCTGTGTTGAACAGTAGGCACCAGCCCACCTGAGACCCTACATGGATAAGGGAGTATAGAAAATGGACGGATGTCTAACAGTGTGCTGTCTTTCTTCTTTGCTATTTGTATCTCAGCTGCTCATGATCTTAGGGTGAAGGAGGCCATTTTCCTTGGCAAATTTTAACATCTAACCATCGTTGAAGGCCACTGCCTACATGAAAACTGCAGCTGACCATGTCCTGTCCTTTTATGACCACAGTGTACCGATCTTCTGATGGCTACATCCAGCAGGATAACCTACATCTGTCACAACACTTCATTCCAATAAAGCATCTTTGGGTGGAAAATACACATCAATGCTGGACAGTCGATAAATAGGCGGCAACTTCGTGATGCCACAAAGACTTTTTGACAGTAATAAGGTGGATAGTGAGCCCATCTTTCTGCATCTTTGTCACTAAGTGATTCTGAAAGAAATAATAAATTAGTAGCGGAGGAAAATCACAGAAAGCACATATCCTTTTGCACAGTCCTGTAGGAAAGTGTTTTTATGGGATTGTCTCAGTCCCAAACTCAATCTCTACCTAACTCTCTACCTAAATTGGTCACGTCTCCTGAAGTGAATCAAGGTCGATTGTAAGGTTAAAGTTGGACAAAAAAAACTGTCCACACTAATCGATATTTGAATTCACTTATTTATTTATTGCCTAAATTACCTGGGGTTTTATCTGCTGTAGCCTTCGCTTTTGCGTTCCCAAAAATTGCCCAGCAATAGCCTGAAGCACACCCCTGCATTTACAAATGTCCCAAGGACATCTCAAGAAGATGGATATGCACTGGCGAGTAATCTGAGCTCCCATACAACAGAACATAACACTAATAATGCACAGCACTTTGAAAAGTAACATTGTTTTGCCCCAGAAAAAAGTTTTATCCACCGTGTTCAGGTAGACTTCATGCATTAACCGGAATCTCAGGGATGAATTTGTGAGTGAGCCACGCAGATGGATGGATTGATGGAAGGAGCAACGATAACTGTGAGGAATATATTCTGATGACCCTGGAGCAGATAAGCACAGCCCGTAGGCTATCAAATGATGACTTTCTGAGCCCCAAACCAACAGCCTGCATACTTAAGTGAGGTGAGAGCCTGAGAGAGTGAGCGAATCACAGAAGAAAATGGGTTGGAGGATTTGGAAAGCAGGCGGCTAACTGGATTAGAAACTGTAATATTACCACCAAAGGTTAATGTTTACAGATTTAGAGGGTCTAATGAAGGCTAGCGCCCCTCAATAGATAGGGCAGGTCAGTGTCACTGGTTAATAGTTAAACTAAATAGCTTGTGATTACTGTGCAAGATCTTCTGTAATAGAGCGTGGCCATTAGATTTATGAAGGAACAAGTGATCATGTAGCTCACTGGACATGCAAATAAGCAAAAATGGCTTGTTTAACAGACATCTCTGTTGTAAAGTGCATCAGTAATGATTAATAATTATATGTTGTATCAGTGTTTTTCTGACTGGAATGCGTGCTGGTAAGTACTCTCTGAAAAATAAAAATAAAAATCAAGCCTCATCACCGAATAGTCTAATTTGTACACATAGCACAGATGCAGAAAGCCATTAGGTGTATACAGTGTTTCACAGAAGTAATCGTAACCTCTAAAGTTTTTCACATTTTGCCATGTTACAGCCACAAATTGGAGTTTACCTTATTGGGACTTTACATATTAGACCAAAACAAAGCAAATAACTGACAAGTGTAAACGACATACGGTTTTCACATTTTTTCACGCAAAAAAATCTGATGTGTATTAAAGAGAGCCCACCTATATTGTAATTTCAATACAAATCCAGCTGTTCTGTGAAGGGCTCAGAGGCTTGTTGAAGAACGTTAAAGAACAAACAGCATCATGAAAACCAAGTAACTTAGCGGGTAGGTAAAGGGCGAGGCTGTGGAGAAATTTTAGGCATGGCTTGGCTGTAAACTAATATCCTTAAGCTTTGTAGCATTTCATCGAGCGCTGTTCAGACCATCATCCAGAAACTGGACAATTCCAAACCAAACACCTGAACAAGGGAAGAATCTAACAGAGAAGTGGAGAGATCCATAGTTACTCTGAAGGAGCTCCAGACATCCATAGGTCAGATGGGAGAATCTGTTGATAGGACAACTGTTAGGGATCCATCTATTCATCTATTTTCAATACCTGCTTATTCGTGCCATGGTCGTGGGGGGCTGGTGACAATCTCCAACGGTCACTGGGCGAGAGGCGGGATACACACAGGTCACCAGTCCATCACAGATTATTACCGATGCACGCCACAAATCTGGCCTTTATGGATGTTGAATGCTGAAAATGTTAAAAGAAACCCACAAAAGTTCTATTAGCATTTTTTTTCACAAGCCATGCAGCGGACATAGCAGACATTTCAATAAAGGGGCTCTGGTCAGATATGTAATACTGTAACCGTTTTGCTGATATGCGAGTGTAGTGATGTGTAGTGAAAAACTAACAGTACACAGCTCTGAACACCATTCTCACAGTGAAACATAATAGTGGCATCATCATGATGTAGGGATGCTTCTCACTTAGGAATTTATGGAAGCTGGTCAGTCGATGGAAAGACTGATGGGGCTAAATACCAATTCTTGTTTTAGAATGACTCCGTCAAAGTACAGATCAAAATCCAATCGAGAATCTGGGATCAGACCTGAAAATCAGTGTTCAAAAATTAATCGATCCAAACTGACAGACCTCAAGCTATCTTTCAAAGAAAAATAGGTTAAAACATCCGTTTCCGGACATGCTGAGATGATAGACATAGCCCGAAAGATGTGCAGTTACTGCAACTCTTAAAAACGTTAACTTTTGAAAATGTAATGTGTAATTTTCATACCACTTCATAATAAACCCTGCTTTGTGTTGGTCTACCAAATAACATCACAATAAAACACAATAGAGTTGTATAATCACTAAATGGGAGACAGTTCAAGGGGTGTGAATACTTTTACTCTGAATACTCTGGTTCAGATATGATACCTTGGACATCTGGGTAGCTGTGTTGCTCGGTGAACTTGTCACATCTCCATGGCTTTAGGGCTTGCCCTTAAAAAAGTGATTTTTGGTAATAAATGTCCTATTTGAATCTGTCTCACAAGTACAAGAATATTTTATTGAAAAAAATAAATAAATAATTATTCGAGAAAAATATTCCAAAAGTACAGCCAACAATATTAAACAATGTAAAGTGATATTATTAATTCCTAGGTCTCCTCTTATAACGTCATTCCCAACACGAACTCTACAGAAATAGCCATTACAGCTCGGGGATCGTATTTTTATTATCATCAAAGCGGAGTGCATTTGAAGTTTTATTAATTCTGAGGCATAATTTCTTGCTTTAAGCCATCCTTATTGTTATGAATGTATGTAATTACTTTGGCTCAACGACAGTGCCTCCTCATTTCTCAGCCTGTGTATTAACAAGGCTATTGTTGAACTTAATCAATGCAGCTCGCGGCTCTCAGCGAGCGACGGGGGTGGGAGTGGGTCAAGATGAATAGGCCTGACATTCTCAATTTAGAATACATCAGAAAGTCATAAGAGTTAAGCAGGGTGAGAATCATTTCAAAAGTTCTCCTCTTATCCATCTGGTTCATTAGGTGTTTCCAGATCATTAAGTAAGCAATCCCCTTTCATGGTGAATGATTCAGTATTAGTTCAATAATAAATAACATATCTGGTCTCATTTTTAAGGTGTTTTTTTTCTCTTCGTCCTTCGGGTTTTGTTCATGTGATAGATAATCTGCCGCCTGTGCTTTACATCTTTCAGCTTGATTAGTGGCCCTTCATTTACTAATCAGTGAAGCTCTACAATGACGGAACCTCATGTCTACTTGCTCCTCAGTCACCAGTCGACTCGGTTATCAAAGACAAAATATCAGCTCATTTTCAAAATGAAAAGAAAGAATAATTAGCTTGATGGGTCTGCTTTTGCGGGAAATGATAATTACCTTGCCTTCTTACTTAATTAAGAAGCAACATTCATTATCGCGAAACATTTTTCTCACAGTCACTGAAGAGAATTTCTCTTTTCGTTCCAGACAGCGGAGGTGACAGCGTTTTATTATTGATCTGTTCTGTCGTTTTCTTTAACCAGTATATCACAGAGCTCTGTATTTATTCCAGTGCTACAATAACAGTAATTCTAGGTTTATCCATATGCCACAGACAGTAAAATCTGCTTTTACTTGCCTTACAAAGGTATTCATACTATTAGAACCTTTTTAATTTTGCTACGTTACAGTCACAAACCTAATTCTCCTCTTTTACTGGGACATTCTAACACGTGACAAAGATTTGATCCAAACCATTCCTTTGTAAATCTGGCTCTATATGGGATGTTGTGATCAGGGTGACATGCAGTTGTAGTTTTTCACCAAAAATAACATCCTGCAAATAGGCCAAAAAAATGGTCTAGGTCTCATTAAATGAGACCTAGACCATTTTTTTTCTCTACATGTTTGCTGTGTCCCTTACATATAAACATGACTCTTTGTGGCTTTCATTAAACACTGACCTTGTTGTTGCTCCTCTTTTGGAGCCTCCAATTAATAGCTGTTATACCAATAGATGCTCACACATGACACAAGGGATCTGTCCTCCCCAAAATCATTGTAGACACAAAACCTTTTTTTTAAAAAAATACTGCTGTACTTATGCTAAATAAAAGTACAACTCAAAAGATCCACACTATAAACGTAAAATGAGTTTCCTAATTATTAAAAGATCTTGACACCCCTATCCCACTAAGTGGTTTGGTCCACATGCCTTTTCCAAGGGGCGGGGCTACCGGCAGCTAGTCTTTTGGCAGGTGAGTGTTTCAGAGACATAGAGTGATGCTTATTTTTTATGTGAATATGCTGTATGTATAGGTATGTTTTTGTATGAGTATCTGTATATATATATATATATATATATATATATATATATATATATATATATATATATATATATATATATATGCACGTATGCATATATGGAGGTGTCTATGGGTATGTGTTCGTGTATGTATATGTATATAGGTGGATATATGTGTGTATGTACAGGTGTGCGCGTACGAATGTGTACATCCTATTTATTTATTTACTTTTTTTGTGTGTTTTTATGTATGTATATTGCGTTCAATGCATAAGGATAGAAGTATATTAGTATATGTATAGAGACATAGAGACACATATATGTCTATCCTCACAAATAAGTGAAGGGTTAGAGGGAGGGAAAGTCGAAGAGACAGGGTGATACTTTAGAGAAGGGAGGGGAAAGGAGGGGAAAAGGGAAAAGAGGGGGGGGAAGGGAAAAAGAAAATGTATAACTGGTTATGTTATATACCACTATAAGAAAATTCAATAGAAAGATAATAAAAAAAAGAGTGATGCTGCACTCATCGATGAGAGTGTAAAACTCAGAAAGTAGTTTATCAAACCACTCGTTCAACGACCGCAATGTTGTAACACAAAATGTGACCCTCCCCCCAAATCAGCTTCTTTTTTATCAGCTTACTAGTTAAGCAAATAGCTTAGTTTATGACAAGCTCAGACGTCAGTAACGGCAGTGACGGGACAGATGAGGAGGACAGATGAGTGAGGGGGGAAAATGGGAGAGAATGAAAAGAGAGAGATCACTGAGGACTGAAAGGAAAAACAAATGAGGGAAAAGAGAAGAGGCAATAATGAGGAGAGAGTTTTCAAAATGGTAACATGAGATATAAGCTTAATTTATATTTTACTGACATCTTAGATGTCTTCTTAGAGATCCAGATTAGGTTTTCAAATATTTGATTATGTTTTGATTGGTAAAAAGTAGCTACTAGTTATCACACGGCTCAGGTTTGACACATCTCTAATTTCTTTAAAAATCAAAGATTCTTTTGTTTTGATTGGTAAAAAGAATTTGTTTCGATACACAATAATGTTCTTCCCTTTTGGGAAAAAAAGTAATATTTGATTATTGATTTCATTTGTGAGGAAAGCAGTGGATGCCTACAGGGCAGAGTTCTTCAAAGTGCCGGCTACATGGAGGCTCAGTTTGATGAACCAGGGAGGTTCTAAAGATTCTGCAAAAGGTAGAGAGTGGCCTCCTTCACTAGATCAGGAGCCTGAGCTGAACAGAGCTTCTCAGTGTGTGAATTTACCCCTCCTTCACAACAAATACCCATGTATCAGCAGGATGGAGGCAGCAGAGGTTCTCAGGGGACTTCCAGTGGAGGTTCAGGGCTTGTTCGATCAGGTTGAGGTTCTGATCAGGATTATGGTGGCGGCTGTGTCTTCATGTGAAGCTGAGAGGAGTTTTAGTTTCCTACATCTGTTAAAGATTTGGCTGTAGGCTGCTATGACCTAATATGACTCAACTATGTAGTTTTATGTAATGTCCATAAAGTGAAGCTGGACATGCCAGGAGTTTTTGAGATCCAGCATTCCTGGAAGAAGTACATTTGTTTTTCTTTTGTTTAGAGAAGTGTTGCTTTTTTTTGTGTGTGCAAATGTTTGAGTGTGGTTGATAGAAACTGTACTTTAGTTTTTCACAGCCAGAAAGCATGCAGTAGATAAACTGATGAATGGATGGTTAAAACATTTTATTTATAGACCTACTGTTACAGTCTATACCTTCAAAGCTTGATCTCTCCATTGTGAGATCAATAGAGTTCAGTTATAATTATTATATTATAGTAGCGGTTTAATTTGCAGGCATACAATGACTGTCAGCCGAGGATGGTCAAGCAAAGTATGAAAATTTTCTTTTTCTTTTTCTTTTCTTTTTTTTAAATATTAGATAATTAGATGGTAATAACTGACTTATGCAATAAAACATTTTACATTTTATGCCCTTTATCCCAATAAATACACACTATATAAAACAAGGAGTTTATAAGAGACACAAAGATTTAACAATATGAAAGAACTTGATATTTTGATTCATTTATTCACCTTTGAACCCACATAAGATGCATTTTTACATTTGATAACATTAATGGAAAGATAGGAAACAATTTGAGAGGCAATGACGCCTTTTTAAATTTTCAAGTGCATTTGAGAATTTACACTTAGTCTTTTGCACTTTGTGTTTGATGTAAAGGAAAAAACACAGGAAATCAGGACTATAGCATAGAAATTGCCACTCATTTGACAGAGTATAATCTTCTTGTATCAGGATGTGGACCGACAGGCACACAGCGCATAATCACATTAGGGAGGAACATAAATGTCTGGATTAGAGTTTTGTCATCTTTAATGACGTTCACATGCTGATTGCAAAACACACAAAGCATATTTCTACTACATTCCTTTGTTCAAATTTTTGAAATTACACTTGAAACCAAACAATAGGATACTATGTTCACGGAGCATGAAAATACAGGGAGGATGAAATTGCTTTTAGAAGCCTGGGAGCCTGCTTGCAAAGGGAGGAAGCTGAAAGAAGAGGGCATAAAGACCAAACAGAGGGGGAAATAAAAAGCGACCAGTGACAGTAAACTGGTGAGTGAGCAATAATGTGAGTTTTTTTCCATTGAGGGTTGGCGCCAAGGAGCTGGAGCTCTTGACGAATGGAGCCTTTAATTGACTCTAGCGACGTGGGACGTACGTCGACCAATCAGTGGGTGAACTGATGCACAACCAGGAGCTTTTGTTTCTACCAGACCAGCTGCCATTAGACCAGATAACAGCCCAGTATGTTGATATTTATTTTCTCTATATATGTTGTTGAAGATAGACACACGAGTCTTTTCCACATCCAGATGTATTTTATTGCCTTTTAGGCTGATGCTATGTCCCAGTTAATGCTGGGCTGGAGTCTGTGTTTCTGGTCATTTACCCCACTAAAACATAGATACAGTGTTTCAAAAGGGAACCAGAAGAACTATGGAGAGGTTTATAATTGGCTTTAACTCATTTTGACACAGGTCGTATAGTTGAGTAGAGTGATACATCATGGTTAAGAGACAAGATGATACACAATTTTCTGGTCAAGAAGATTGGGCCACATTTTAACAACATTTTCGGGAAAGATAATTTATTTTGTTGTTGTTTTGTTTACACAAGCAAAGTTTTCCCAGATTACAAACTGTTTAATTGGTAGACAATAAATTAGTTTATTGTTTAGATATTTTTTTCCTTGAAGTTTCTTTTTTTTGCTCGTCTCATTCTAAGGTAGAGTCCTGACAGTAAAATTTCGAAAGTACTCGTTTTGTTTTTAATTTAGTTTAATTCAATTCTGGTCATTTATATACCACAACTTCAACACAGGACAAGCTTGTTTCAAGGTAATTTACAGAATAGGCAGATCTAGTTTGTACACAGAAATAAATATAAAATCCAGCTGGCTCGTCCCTGTGGCTCCCGGGTGCTTCGGCGTTGTGGCTCTTGGGGAGGAGGTTTCCTTGGGGCCAATCTCTGCTCTTCCCTCAGATGGGGGAAGGCACCTTTCCCTGTGTTGGTCTCTCTTGGGTACCTTTGCTCGGGGGGTCCCTTCGGGCATCTGGGGTTTGGTTCCCCTGGCGTCTGCCTCGGTGCTCTGGATGGCGAGTCTTTGGGTCCTCACAACCGCTATTGAGCATTTTTCTTATGGATAAACCTTACATACACAAGTGCACTCTCACAAACACCTACAGGTGCATGGATTCGGGTACTTACAGATTAACTTCTGTATTGAAAACCATTATTATTATTATTATTATTATTATTATTATTATTATTATTATTATTATTATTATTATTATTATTATTATTATCTTTAGCTGTAATTTAATATGTTTCGTATTAAATAATTCCATATATTTTTCAGTGATGGTACCAAGGTGTTGCTTGTTTGCACCTGTAATACTTTACCGGTTGATTTTGCTGTTCTTTTTATATCTCTCTTTGCAGGTTAAGAAGCAGACTCAGAGGATGTTATCTTGCTCTCTCCCTTTCCTCTCCTCTCCTCTTTTTCTTTCACCTTTTCTCCCTTTTAGCATTTTGTCTCATCTGTTTTTCTCCTTTTATCCTCTTTTGCCTTCCCGTTTCAACGTCCATGGAACATGCAATAGTCCCATCATAAAATCTAATAAAGCTTCTTACATATATAAACCAAGCACGAAGCACTATGGTGAAAGCAGTAATGCTTAACTTGTGAAAGTGTTGGGTGTTGTGCTCCTTTTGGCATCAAGAGAACAATTCTTATTGCCACATTGCCAGACAGGACACACACACACTAAAAAAAAACACTGTAATAAGTGTGGTATTTGTTTTGGGATGAAGGCATTTAGTAAAGTGCCAACAGAAAACCACAAAGCCTAAGCTAAAGTTAGCACTGTTAGCAGCAAACAGCTACTTTGCACCGTATTTACTTGGGAGCCATATAGGGGGAAAAAGTTTGGTCAATTCCAAGCAGGGGCCCAAATACAGAATTTTATATATATATATATATATATATATATATATATATATATATATATATATATATAAAACACCCCTGGGTCTTTCTGCATGGAGTTTGCATGTTCTCCCTGTGCATGCATGGGTTCTCTCCGGGTACTCCAGCTTCCTCCCACAGTCCAAAAACATGACTGTTAGGTTAATTGGCTTCTCCAAATTCTCCTTAGGTGTGAATGGTTGTTTGTCCTGTTTGTCTCTCTGTGTTGCCCTACGACAGACTGGCGACCTGTCCAGGGTGAACCCCGCTTCTCGCCCGGTGAACGCTGGAGATAGACATCAGCAACCCCCGCGACCCCATGAGGGATTAAGTGGTTTGGAAAATGGATGGATGGATGGATATCTATATATATCTATATATCTATATCTATATATATATATATATATATATATATATATATATATATATATATATATATATATATATATATACATATATATATATATTTATATAGTGTCACAAATTTCGTGCCACATGAAAAAAAATCTAAATCATCCCAAAAGCTCATAAATATACATATATACACATATATATACATACATACATTATATATATATATATATATATATATATATATATATATATATATATATATATATATATATATATATATATATATATATATATATATATATAGTAGCCCCTGCTTGCAAAACATTGTTTTTTTTTCTGTCAGTTTGAGAACTTTTCTTTTTTCTTGCTACCAAGGACTATACATGTTGCCACACCAGCCATCTATAAAATTGTGGTGTTTCTTTAATGCTTTTGCAATGAATTGTTGTCGATCACTTCGGCGAGCAGTTTGAGAGCAGACTCTTTTTACTCCCTTTAGTATTTCAACATAAGACTCTCAAACACAGATACAACACGGCAATAAAGCACTCACCTTTAGCAGTCTTCTTTCAGCTAGCTGATCAGCAGCCGGTAGCGCTGCATTACTCTATTCTCTGTAAAGCTTGAAAAACACTTAAACGTAGAAACAGAATGACAGAAAATCTTTTTTGCAGTTTTGAAATTGAAGCTTTTCAGAACATTGTTGCACCTTGACACCAGTAACAAGCCCGTACCTAAGTAGTAGAGCTTGGAAAATATTTCCAAACAGACCTGCAAGCAAAACAACATATCTTTCCAGGAAATAAATAAAAAAAACACAGATAAATGGAGGATGTTCAATTAAAGGCAAATGGATGCAGGGGGATTAAAGCGGCATGCCTGTTATAAAAAAGAAACTGTCAATGAATTAAATGGGTTAAGTTTTGGTAATATATTCAGTACACAAAGGCAGTTGCAGATTTAGGGCATTACTAGGTTGTGAGCAAAGTAATTGTAGAGAATTATACAGCAACAGAACACATCAGAGAACAGAGCAGAGCAGAGGGAACATTTAAACCAGCATTATGCAATCGCACTCACATTAGACGGTGAACAGTCAAGGAATTATTCCCTCAAATTTATTTATTCATTTCATTCAAAGAGGCAATTTAACGCGTGGCTTAATCCATCTTTGTTATGTCGCTGAAATGCCTGCTTCACCGAGCGACAGGGGGCTGCGTATTTGGGCCGCAGATAAACATCCGCGGCCGGAACAAAAAAAAAAAAAAAAAACTGCACTGCTGCAGAAGAGCAGCAGCAGAATGGAGGAGCGGCGAGTGGGAGGAAGGTCACAGATGCTAAGCCTGGCAATCTTTCTTTCAATCTGTGGCCGTATATTGGCCACTTTGGAGACAGGCACATTTTATTTGCACACGTGCGAGTAAAAAAATATAAGCGAGTTTGAAGCTCGGCAGAGAACGCGCGACAGATTTTCTTGTGGGTGCTCAACCTGCACTGATCCACTGAACGGCTTTGATAGGCCAGACGGTCCAATCATACTGCCAATATCAAAGGAATGTCCGCAGCTTATCGGGCCCCCGTTGTCATCGGGCCCAGTGGCACGGCTCGCTGTGGGCTGACTGTAATGGGCTGCTCGGACAACTTAGCTGGAAGAGGATTAGCTTGTTGTGGCGCCCGGTGAGAGGGAAAAGACATTGGCTTCACACAGATTGAAAGCGTGCACCGGTGAGCAAGAGCGTCTTGCGGGTTTTACATCGAAGGTTAACTGAAAAACATCCAATTCCGACAGGCTCTCCTCCTCAGTTCATGACCAGTGCTTATTTTTTTTTTTTTTACCTCTCTGCTCAAGCAGGGGAAAAAAGGATAACATTAATCTGGTAACAAAAAAAAAACAGCTTATTATTTCTGACAGTCGTCTAAATCGTCTTCTGGACATTTTACCGGTCTCACGCAGACGACAGAGATGATGATGAGGTTGGAGATGATGGCTGTGGTGGTAATATATTTCAAAATCTGTCATAATGTAGTCATCCTTAGGTTACAACTGGAGAACAGGGTTTTCTGGGCATGTTCGCCCTGTGTACGACAATTCTGGATTAAAAGTCCCAGATGCCTCTCTAATACCCGCTTCCTCATTTTACCCCACTAGCCACTGGAGGACAAGTGGGACAGACTTGTTTTGTAGTGTTTTATATTTAATCGGCTAATAAACTCTGTTCATGCTCTTTGGGACAGTAGGGGTCAATCTTGAGATGATATTCAGCTACTCAGGCGACCCAGTTTTTGCTCTTCCAGAGCTTTTTGAATCACTTTCTGAACTGGCCAAGATCACAGAATCGGTCCTTCATTCCATCCATCTGTACCCGCTTATTCTTGCAGGGCTGCCGAGGATGGGGGTCTGGTAATTGGTTGAGAGCCAGGGTATACCCTGGGTAGGACAAACAGCCATACACATGGCACCATGAACACACTGATACTTTACAACAACTTGGAGAGACCAATTAACCTAAGAGTCATGTTTTGGACGGGAAACCGCAGTACGCAGAAAGAACCCACATGTACACAGAGAATATGCAAAATCCACACAGAAAGACTACAGAACAGCCCATAAATACATGTGAGGGGAACAAAAGCAACTTTTCTTACCAAATCTTACTGGGCCTTCAGGATCGAGCTGTAAAATTTTCATTACTTTTTCATTACTCTTTAAATTAAGAGTAGGCTCACTTAGATAACATTCAAATGAACAGCTTCTGCACTCGCTGAGTTAAACTAAACACGAGGATGATAATAATGTACACAAACCAGCGCTTTATGATGGCTGTGCCAGAATGACTTCATCAGCCTGGGTTGAAAGAAAAAACAACAACATGATCTGTAATGACTCTTTTATCAAAATCTAATTAAAATTCTACCCCTGTGATACAGAACACATCAGCAGTCATCCGTAATGTGAAGGATTGTTGCTGAGGTTGCTCAAAACAAGGTAAACTAGTATCAAAACAAAGAAAAGGAACAATGCTTGTTCCTTTTATTTATTTTTTTGTGTTTTCTCATATTACTGGGCAAGGCAAGGCAAATTTGTTTTTATAGCATATTTCAGTACAAAGACAATACAAAGTGCTTTACATGATTAAAAACCTGGAAAATAAAAACATAATAAAGCAAGTTGGAACAAAATGTAGAAAAAATTAAACAAAATAAAACATGGGGAAATGGAAACTAAAAACAAATATTAAAACACTTGGACTACAGAGTTGAACTAATGATATTTTAGTAAAACAGTTTAACTAGAACAGTCAAAGGCAATCCTAAACAAATGTGTTTTTAATCTTGATTTAAAAGAACTTTTACAGTTTTTTGGAAATTTGTTCCAGATAAGGGGAGCATAGGAACTAAAAAAAATTGCTTGTCCTGTAAATAAACTTGTTTTCCCATAAAGTGTTGTCTAATAAAAAAATAAACTCTTTTTATTTTTAAAGAAAACCACAGCTGTTTAAATAGGGAACAAACCTTCCTCATTGTCAATAGTTTTCATGTTGTTTTTTTTGTCAGGATAAAATTAAACATTTCTTAAGCCGTCACCCCAGAAGACCTTATGATTATTTTCACTTGGCACATATACAGGAAGTGTTTAGCTTTAATTCGTCAGAGAACTCGCCTGTTCGTAAAAACCATCATCCGATGATGTTCCCAGCTATCACCGGGGAACTTTTCATCAGAGCTCGCTGTAGCTGTAAATCTTGGGCTATCCTCAGAGTGTAGAGCTATTTAGACCAGAGTTTCACTGCTGATGCTCTTCTTGTCATATAGAAATTTAAGTGCTGCTGCAACCCACTAATCTGTAAAGCTTTAGCATCACACAGCTAAAGCTGCATAAGCTACTATTAGAAATAACTAACCGGACTGATATTTATTGCATTGGACATCAGACAACACTGAGCGAAAGGTTTTTGGTTTTGACTGTGACTGCAGTCTCTGCACAGAATAGCGTAATCTACAGTGGGCTATTAGGTCACCTAGATGGAAACCAAAGGGGGAGTGTGTGGTTGTGATGTCTGCAAGTTCTAGTTTGTTGGTTGTTTCTCTTTTATTAGACTGACTGAAAATGTAGGGGGGGGGGGGTTACCTGACTCCGCCAGATAGATTTGCTTTGCATATCCATCTGGAAACCTTCCGTTGAAGTAATTTTGGGAAGGGGCGAAAATACTGGTTAGCTGATTGGCCTATGTTGGTGATAGACGGGCCAAATAAACCAATCAGATTCCTCGTCGCTCTGTTACGAGCGACGACGAAAACACAACCACAAGCCAAGCTACTCTTGCTGCTGCGGGTAAAGGCTCGTTAGCTCAGCAGAGAAATACTTTGTAATTCCGATAAAACTTGCTCGATAGCCACGCTAACGCTAGTTTCATCGGCTGAAGCCGCCATGTTCTTTAGACTGAACTGTCGCGCTTCCCGTTGCGTCACACCTCAACCCGCCTCAAAGCCAACGCTGATTGGACGTTCGTTTGGTGAACGGCTCCAAATTTTCTTCAACGGAGGGTAGCCAGACTGATCTGCGACTGAAACCTTGAAAGCTCGCGAGATCAGGATGGTCTCACGAGGCTAGGGGGGCACAGGCCCCATTCAGCTGTTACACATACCAAGGAAGTCTTTGAGGACACCTGACATTGATAATGTATCTCCCTCCACTAGCTTTAAACCTATGAAAGGCTGACATTCTCACCATTGACACTAATAGATATATGCACTTTGTTCTTGTAACACAGGATGCTGCTCATAAATTCTGTTCACCGCTTCTAACTTTTCACTAAATGACCTCTATTTATCTACATAGTCAGATCCACTGCTAAGTACGAAGAATGGAGGTCATCATATACATTTATTTAATATGGAACTGCATTTTTCCATGTTTGTAATCACAGAATCCGCATTAGTTGTGTGCTTGAGTGTTCCTGTTCTGTCCCAGGTTGAGGACGTTCAATGTGCAGGAAGGTGATGGAGAGGAGTTATTTTCTGGCTTTGTGTGTTCAAATAACAGGCGGATGGAGTGACATGGGTATTAGACTAATGCTTTGTTTTTGTCACCAACATCAACCTGCCAGGGGAAGATGAATGGAAGTTTACTGAAAGCTACAATCTGACATTAAAATTCCTAAATATTCATGATGACATCCTATCAAAAAAAATAACAACTGTTTAATACCCTATAAAACTCTGTTTAACAGTGCCCTATTTACGTACATGCACGGAGCTTTTTTGCCAATATTATGTGCAAACACCCTAATCATTATTATGGTCTGATTATCTTCTAATTATGTGTTGTATTTCTTTACCACCCCAAGCCAAGTGTCACTGATGTGTTCATTAGTTAATTACTTAATTCGACCTCAAAGTCCAGGCTGATCCAGAAAATAAATGCCGGCATCACAGACCGATTGATTCGCTCCAGCTTTTTTCCTCATCAAGCCTCAAGGACAGTAGCCGCCACTGCCGCCTGCACGGCTCTTTGTATCGGCTCCCCCTTTTTTTCCCTCCTGCTCCTCTAATGAATTCTCACGCTGTTTGTCATCACGTCCCCCTTTGGTGAAAACCAACCCGCCACAACTCCCCCAGCAGGGCAGTAAAGTCGGCTTTGAGGAATGCGCACGGCAGCCAGGTTGCTTCCACCCTCCCGTCTATGTGCAGTAAAAATTTAATGGACCCAAACATGCCGTACATCCATTTTAGCAACTGAGAGGGGGAAGCAAATTGCAATCACCCTCTCTGCGCCTGGTCTCCCGAAGAGGGCTGGGAGCTACAGTGAAACGCGCTTTCTTCTCGCAGACATGATGCACGGTGCAGCGGCACACAGGCCTAATAACACTCGGGGTACAACGCCAGCAGATAACCGTTGTCTGATTTAATGCAGCTTTGCGACGCGTTTGCCACCCGCCTCCCTGCGTTTCGATTTATAGGGAAGGGAAAACAGACAAACTCGGACTCAAAATTTCTTTGTAGCCGCTGTGAAAAAAAGGGAATTTAGTGTTCAGTGGAACAACAGAGAGAGAAAAAACAACATAATTTGACAGAGAAGCTGAAGGCAGCATCTTGTCGTGGGCAGCAACGAGACTCCAGGGACATGCAGTGTGTTGGTAATATCCCATCTCCCTGTCTTTCCTCTCGTTTGACCACTGGAAAGTCTCAGATGTTAATTTTGGATCGCAGATCTTGGACTGGATCCATTCCGACGAGTGTCAAAAATCTGTGCAGACACTGGTTCAACAAACTTTTATAGCTTGTGGTCAGGTGGATTGATGTGTTCTTCCGAAGCGATGTTATACTCATGACTCTCCGAAGACTGATGAGAGTTTGCGCTATATATTTCCTCTCCCGCTAATGTCTTCCCTGACTGGCTGAGCGTCACAGGAGGAGCAGAAAGAATGAGGCAAGAACTCCTCTAAAGCACTTCCACAAATCCCTTCCAACTGTATTAACAGCAGCACAGCTCAGTAACAGTGACGGGCAAAGTAAGCAGATCTTAGAGCCAGCTGACTGCTCTTTCATGTCACGACAGACTAACTTTTCTCTCCAAGGAGAAAAACTGTGTTTATGAAAATGTACGTGGATCTGATCAGCCTTATGGCTTACTAAAAAGGGTAATTTCATTCAAAGCATTTTTCACCTTTCCATGAAGTTTTAAACTGTACTTGAAATGAAAAAGTGTAATTTTTGTCAGCATTTTCATATTTATTGAAAAGCACATTCGCCTTGTAGTAAGAAAGTCCTGAGATTGAAGCCTGTCTACTTGCTATTGATAAACTAAATGACAAAAGTTAGACACAAAGTACTGTCAAAAGTATTTACATCCTTGCAGAATTATGCTGTTTTTGCTCTCTTGTCTCACTTGAATAACCTCAAAGGAATCTAAAACAAAAAGTAATCGCCCACTAAGCCAAATATCTGGTTGTGCCACCTTTAGCACCAACAATTGCCATCAAGCAGTGACAATGAGTCATTTTTGTTGCTTTGGTCATGGCACTCTCTATCTCTGACTTTAGTACAGGAATAGTTGAACATGTTGGCCTAAATATGTTATAATTTTCCTGTTAACTTAAAAACTGCTGTTTGTAAAAAAACATATTTACTTAAAAAAATTGTATGTCCTTTGTATTTTTCACCCATGGACCAATGGCATTTGATCACCTGTGCAATGCATGCTGGGTCAATGACACAGTTAGAACGTACTGGACTGAAACCGACAGACTTATCCGAGTTGTTTTTGTATCGTATTGAGTTTGACTGGTGTGAATTTATACAATACCACACGGTGTCGCTGTTGGCTGTAATTTAAAAACAAAACAAAAAACAAAAAAAAAAAAAGTGAGGTGAGTCTTCATCGCTTCCCAAATGAAAAAAAAAAAAGCACAATGGGAAAAAGTCGTTGAAAGACGACAACTTCTGAAGGACCCACATTTGTGATCTCAACACTTCTCTCCAGAGATGGGCAACACTGGAAGCCCTTTTAAATAACAAATGTACTGCCGCTGGTTGCGAATGTGAATGTCATTCATTATTATTATGATTATTTCATTAGCATCAATTTCAATGCGCTCCGGTTCAAACTATAAAGATTTAACGAAACTTATTGCAGTGGGACCCAGTGTACATCAGTTACCCAGAATGCATTGCAGCGTTAAGAAAATGGTGACGTCTGTGTGATAATATTTAATTAAAATTTCTGAAAACTAGACATCTTACAGTATTTCTACTCTAATGTTTTTACTTCTTCAATAGATATTACCCAATAAAGTCTATTGTTAAAACTAATCATGGATCATTTTATGTCTGAATTGTGACTAAGCAGATTTAAAGCCTTATTCATATCTAGAAGTCTCCTAATAAAGTAATAGGAAGGTTACTTCTGTGGCGGTTTACCACTGTTTCACGTTTTACTCATATGTGGGTCATAGCTGACATCTTACCAGACTGATGTCAATGTTTTTTTTTTTTGATGCAGGCAGGATGTGCCAGGACTGTGGCTCTGATTGGGCCGTGGTTTGGCTAGTGCTATTAACTTCTGCTCTCTAAAAGGTGTGGTTAATCACGGTAAATGCATGATTTCACAATCAGGGCTTCTTACATAGGTCATGTTAGTGTGGACACTGTTTTTCCTTAATAAATGAAATCAGCATTTAAAAACTGCTTTTTAGTTTTGTGAAGGTTAATGTTGTAATAAAGATTTTTTAATGACCTGAAACATTTAAGTGTGACAAGACAAATCATTTTACCTCCAAGCTCCATGCTGTCTTTGGACAGCCAGGCCTGACCAAACCAGGGTTTTGGACTGTGTTGGATTTAAATTATACTTTGTTATTCAACTCATGAGTTAAGGCACCTGAAGTTGGGAAGCAAGCGTTGTTCCTTTGTGACTTCTTTGTTTTCCTTTACCTAAAAGAAGGTTAAGAGCTTACTTGCAAATTAAACATATTTTTAGTACAGTTCAATCATTTCACGTTATTTTCCGGGATAAAAGCAGTTTCAAACTCAACCCTTGGACATGAATATTCAGCATTAAACCTTATGAGGATTAACTATGGATTGCCTTAATTCTATGGAAATTAAGAGGTTATCAGTCTTCCTTTATCATTTTGTGTAATAACAGTGACTTTCCAGTTCAAAAAGTGATGCAAAAGCTTTTATATGTTGAAAAAACATCAGTAATTTGGGAGATTCAGAAATATGCTCATTTTTGGCGGGCCTGAGACCGCATAATAAAATGTAACTGGTCGGCTTTAAGTAAGTAAAAATTCCCATTTGTAGAAAAATGATCAAAGTTCAAATGTTTCTTTTTCACCTTTGTTAGGATGTGCATTTTCTACTCTACATGCTACAATAAGATCTTTGGAACCTCATTACAATGCAATATGTAGATACACAGCAAGCTGTGGGAGCAGGTCAAGGGGAAAGCATTAGCAATGAATTTAATGCTTCTCCTACAGTCTCCATCCGTCATGTTCCACAAAGAGGGGCTTCTCTAAACATATTCATTGCAAAACCTGTCGGGCAGGCGGGTAAGCCGCACCCGGCAGGCATGGACAAAGGCAGGGGGTGATACAGAAATAGAAAAAATATGTATTGCACCTCAGACTGCTTGCTAAGTCACATTATCTCCCTGATGTCTTTTCAATGTCACACTTCATGCTTTTTCCCATTCCCGCCTTCTAAAAGCAGCGCTCCATCTTTCGAACATGAAGCAGAGATTCAGCCGCTGCGTCCACGCACGCTTGCTTACATGATCTCCATGTGAATGCATAAAATAAAAGCAAACCTTGTGAATAACAGGCGAGATATTCAGCAGCGTGTGTGAAAATAGATGCAGAGCAGCCGGACAAATGAAGCTTTGATATTTTCAAGCCTCTCTGGCTACATCATGGTACATCACTGGGTTTCTCTCACATTCAACAGATTTATGTTTGACGTGTTTACTATTCAGACGCACCAAATGTTTTTTTTTTTTTTTTACAGAATGGATACAGAGACTTCACTGAAACAAGTTTTATTGGAAATAAAATTGATTAAAATACAAATTTAAAGGTCTTGCTTTAACTTTTATCAATAAACATTTGAGAAAAGTCAGGTGTGCGTCACACATGTAACTCAAGCTGACATCAACACATATATATAGTAATTTGTAATGTTCTGCTAATAAAGAAGAAAACAGATGAAAACTTACAAAACAGATGTGATGTTTGTGTTGGTTCGGCTGTGGGCTCAGCAGCTCTTGCTTTTGTCGCACCAGAATGTTCCGCCTTAAACCTCAATACTGCAACGTGATTTGTCCTGAACCTTTTTAATCCGGACACAAATGGTTGAAGCTGGGGCGGTTCAAAATGGATGCTCGTGTTTGTGGACGCAAAAATACAACAAGAGTTCAGCTTGCAGGCAAGGTTAGATATACAGTGCCTTAGAAAAAGTACTGATATCACTTGAACGCTATCCCAAGCATCAACTTAATTAATTTATTAGGACTTTGTGTAATAGACAAACGCCAAGATTTAAAAGTTTTAAATACGGTGTGCATATGGATTTACTCTAACACCCCTAAATATAATCCAGTGAAACCAATCTACCAGCTTTGCTCATCTGGATCTAGTTTATAAGGTTTCTTGTTCCTCCCCCTTTTATTTAGTACTTCAGTTGAATATTACCAGCCTGGTAAACTAGTTTCTTGACCTAAGTACTTTAAGTGACAATTGAAGCATTTTGTCAATAAGCTTTTGCATTTTAGAGAGAAATTGCTTGTGTTTATTCTGTATATGTGTGTGTTTTGTCTTCTGTTTGGGGACGCCAGTGAGCAAATTCAGTCCTATTGGTCTGTAATACCACACATTGTCTGGCAGGTATTTATAAAACAGTTAATGACTGAGAGCTGTTCAACTGTTGATTCCTAATAATATGGTGGTGCCCTAATTTTGTAACTTTGATTAAACAGAAGGATGAAAGGAAGGAAGGAAGGCAGGAAGGAAGGAAGGAAGGAAGGAAGGATACATGAAAAAGAGACAGGAGGCACTGGAGTGAGGCAAGGAGGATGGAAAAACTACAAAGTAAAGTTAAGAAGGAAGGGAGGGAGGAATGGAGCACAGAAGAATGGAAAGAAGGGAAGGAGGTAAGGGGAAAGAGAGTGAAGGCCAGTAAGGAAGGAAGAGCATGAGAGAAGGCATGGATGACGAATGGACAAACAAAAAGGGTGGATAAAGGGAAGAAGTAAAGAAAGTAATGCAAGAAAAACAAAATAGAAAGAAAGAGAACAGGGAGGTGAGGGACAGAGAAATCAAGAAAGCCAATGAGTAAACAAAAGAGCTAAAAAAGGAAGGGAGGGACGAAGAAAGGACCAATGGTTGCATGTATAGTTTGATGGATGGACAAACAAGTGGGAGGATGAATGGATGTATGGTTGGAATCGACTTTTGGACAGAAGGTCAGGGAACAGAGTGTAGAAATATTTTTACATTCATCCTTTTATTTTTCCATGTAATTAAAGACCTGAAAAAGTCCTATATATTGGACTGCTTCAGACTGTGAAGAAACCCTACCTGTAGTCAGTCTTTGTTTATGTTATTACATGATTATAGTGACCTCTTGTCTGGACTCGTCAGACTGTAAGCTTCATTGATTTCCTGAATATCTGAATTTTACAGGCCTGCTTGTTCCAAAAGAAAAAGTTGAAGAAAAGACGGTAAAGCTCTGAAATTGATGGGATATACAGTCCCAAAACTATCACACCTAACAATGCTGCTAATCCAAGACTACTAGTTTTCCATTTTCCTTCCCCTCTGTGGATTTGGCTTATTCTGAAACATGTTCACTCGTCGGTGAAGTCCATGTTTTTTGAGAACAAGTAAATCCCTGTAGCTATTGAGTTTAAGGACAGCATTAAATGCATGGGCAGTCAGGAGAGCAGCGCTCATTCCAAACATTTACACTCAGCAGAAACACATGAAAAGAAGAAAAAAATATATATATATCACACCCGGACACACTCACTTGAATCTTTCACAGCCACAAAGCTGTGTGATTTGATAAAGTACTTGGTAGGGCCCGTGGCTGACCTTTCAATCCGTGCTTAACACTGCTGCTCTGTTAGCTGCCCGCTGCTGGTAACTAGGCAACATGGACTCTGATGAGGATGGGGTTTGCACTCTCAGGCCGAGAGGTGTGGAAAGTGTAACTGATGTTGCTGTTTTGGTAATTGTGGCGATAACCTGTTGGGCGTGGGTGAGCCCGGGGAATCCAGCAAAGAGCCTTCACAGTTTACAAAAAAGGTGATCTTTCTCTCAGAAATACTCACAGAGCTTATGTCAGAAATGTCAGCCGCACTAATCACACCAATCACTAACTTAAGATACCAAAGGCAGTTTATACAGAATATTTTCAGACAACACGAAGAAGGCTAAAAGATCTTACAAAGAGTAAGCAATACTGAAATTACTTCAAAAACTATCCAAACCAACCTTCCTCAAAGTGAAAAAGGAATTAACCAAATTTTTTATATTGCCACCAAGGATGGTAAAGGCTGAATAGAATTTAAACTTTATTGCCTCAATTAGGAAATTTTGCTCACTAAGTGAACACAAAAGACAGTCCATTTTCATTATACTATAAACAAACCAACAAATAAAAACAAAGACACACAATTTCCATCCAAACCATGTAAAGGCAAAATTAACATCTACATCATCTGCTGCTCATGTCTTCTGTTCTTTCTATCCAGTGATGTGACTGGGATTATACAATTTCAGAAGTGAACAATACCAAAGTCACCGCTAACCAAAAAGTTAGGTTCGCAAACAAAAATATTAGCTGGGAAGCCGTTAAACAGATTATAAATGAGAAAGATTTAGGAAGCTATCACTAGCCACCAGCCGCTAACCAGTAAAATCAGCTGTTGCTCCGTCATACATCTTCATACAAAAGGTGGTGCACACACACATGAACATGCGCAGTGCTGCATATATGAGGGCATAGTTGTTTTAGTTCAGAGTAAATTACTTTTAAACTTTAACTTTTACGGGGCAGTGGACGCATATGAGAGGAATATTCTATTTCTCTGTGCCCAGGCTGCAACATTTAGAAATACCATACGAGTCGGGATGCCACGCGACTGTTGCCAGTTACTACAGAAGAAACAAGCAACCAGCTCTGTTACCTCTATGTTGGAAACAGTATAAATGAACAAGCTCAAAGGCTCTGATAATAAGTGGACGTGGCAACACCGCTGGAACCCTGGAACACAGTGTGAGCACTCCTGGAGGTCTCTTTTCCGCTTCGTCATCCCTCTTTAACAAATGTAAAATAAATCATGACTTTATGGGTTATTGCTGTGACAACAACACCCCCACCCCCGATGAGTTACATCAGCATTTAATTTGACTTTGGGACGAATAAAGTCTTTTTGAATTGGACAGAATTGTGAAAGATTAAATAAACAAAAAGTCAGTTTCCCAATTATCTATTGTTGTACTATTGCGACTGTGCCCACCACTGACAAAGTAAATTTACACAAGTACTGTATTTAAATGCATATAGCCACGTAATATGCTACTAAAAAAAGAACAAAAACCGTTTAAACATGATAAAATAAGTTTATACACACCCAGCCTCCATCTTGATAGTGTTTGGCCAGAAACTAATTTGTTTTCAGGCACGATTAACAAATATAAACAGAAGTGGTGACATTACAAAACTATCATAATGCTAGTTTGCTTAATTTATAAATGAATTGTAACTAATGCTGAACCGAGCCTAACCCTCTGCTATGCCTCGCAATAAAGTGGCAGTTCAGCATGATCGAAGACCTACCAATATTAATTAAAAGAACCAATCTACAAAAACTTTAACAGCCTCATAACAGAACATTTACTCATGTCACATCTGAGCCTCGGCAGATTTAGTGTCCGCTTCAGTAAACACCAACGGTCATATTGTATTCCCAGCTACATTCCAGTCTTTTCCTCGTTGGAATCATATTTTTTTTTTGCCATTTTTTTTTCGACTAGATCTCGGAACATTCTTCATTGTTTCGCCCGGAGATGCTACTAGCTATTAGGCGCTTCCTTGTTTTAACCCCTGCTGCGCATGCACAGTATGTATTTCCGTTATAACCATGAATATCACTGCAGGCTTTATTTACTAACAAATTGAGCAAAATCAAAGCATAAAAACGGTAAAATACCAACTCATACGCCAGAAAGATGTGATATGATCTTTCATAAAAACTTTGTATGCAACCAGAGTGAGCTACTGACGTAAAAAGAAAAAATATTAACGTGGCTATGCACCTTTAAGCACAGTTTTTAAAAATTTGTACTTTACTTGAGTAACATTTTTTGGAATACTTATTACTTTCACTCCACTACATTTTAACTCTAAAAAACATACTTTTTAGTCAACTACATTTTTATAAAAGGCTTTCACAGCTCTTTACTTCTGTTGGCTGCGTTTGTTAACGTAGTGAAATTACACACTTCACCCCTATACGGTAGGTGATATAGAACTTTAAACTGGTTGCAAGAAGAAGAATCATTTATGTCCTATTGATGTTGCCATACAGGTACTTTGGGCACACTCAGATCGGGCTGGCTGCATATATGTGTGCCGTTATGTTTGTGCCTCCAATCTGAGCACACAATGAGACTAGTGTACAAGTTGTTTTGTGCAACTTTGGCACATAAACACAAAGATCCTCACTACACATCCACATCATTGCATAATTTTATGATAATGATTTTCAAGCATTTTTAATTTGTCCTTTCGTTCTTTTGTGTGTACATGGTCCATTTCTCTCTTTAATCTGAATTTGTTCTTAGTAGTTTCAGTTAAGTTTCACTAGCCTAGTTGTTGACTGAAATAGATTTCACTTGAAGTGGAATTATATCTGTTGATAAATTCTTATATTTCAGAAAAAGTGGTCACTTATTTATTCTATATGTGTGCAGAGTATGGTGTTAGAGAATGCTAGAGTTCAAACCCATTGACACCACGGACAGAGGATCAGCCTCCATCTGATTTAGATTCAGCCCCACCCGCTTAGGCTGTGTGGACTGACCTACCTTATCTTAGTTAGGATGGTTGCTGAATTTTTCCAATTAAAAACAACATGATTAAAAGAGGATTGATATTTTCAGGATCCAGATTTTGCTTTTGAGGATGTTTAATTAAGATTTCAAGCAAACAGTTGGTTTTAGGAGCAACAACAGTCCCTCAAAAAGAGCATAAGGACAAAATCTTTACCCTAAGAAGTCCACACAACTTCACACGTTTTTCTCAACTTTTTCAAACTTTTTTGGCCAAAATATTTAATACTGTGGCGGTATGTGATTAAGTCTTCTAATTTTTGAAGATTTGAAGTAAAATCTAGATCATTTGTATTTGTGAAGCCTGCACAATATAGCCAGACTGAATCATCAAGTACAACAAATAGCACTTCTGTCAGAGCCATCACGCTTGTAGTCATCATAAGGTCAAGAGCACATTTTGTCACTCACATCGACTCAATAACTCGGTGTCACAATAGCACATCCCACACTGCAGACAGCATATCACGACCTGATCATCTGCCCACACGTTGCCACACATTGTATTAGTCTGGGCTGAAGGACAGCTTAGAGTGACTGTGTGGATGTGACCTATCATTATTAAGCACCACCTTTTGAGAGGCTCATTCATGCTGGACTGTGTGACTAAAATCACTTTGTGAGCAGAAAAATATTCCGTCAAAACCTCAGGTTGCTGAAACAGAACTAATATTCTTCCAATGGGGGGATTAATACCTCAAGGTGCAGCTGTGCTGTCGAGTGGTGAGATAACTTTCTCCAAGAACAGAGGGAAGGATGTTTTAGATCACTCAGTGCATTTGTTTACTATACATGTATGAAATCTGAAAGGAATTGCAAGGATCTGCTTCTGTCTTCCATTGTAATTTTTTTTTTTGCTACAGATTTCATATTTTTTTGTTCCAGCTTTTGAATGATTCTTCCTGATTCTAAAGTAACTTGGGATGAAAATGTAGCTAATATACAATGACAACGTGGAGGTGGCATATTTTCTTTTTCCTATGAAAAGCAGGTAAGTTGTGGTAGCACAGTTAAAGTGCACCCTCCAACAATTCTTGGGTTTTACATTTTAGGGCATCTAAAAATGATCAGCTCATGTGTACAGTAATAGTAATATAGCAATGTCATCTTTATTATCATTGAAACCTACATTGAAACATACATTACAACAAAATTTGTTCTCTGCTTATAACCCATCAACCTTGGGGAGCAGAACGGGACAACTAATTTCACACTGTCCTATGTTAAAGTTTGTATCATTAAAATTAGAAATATACTGTCAATGTATGGCTTATTGGAACCAATTCTTCCCCTAATGGGAAAATTCAAGCATGACTTTGATTTGCATAGAGAATTCTGAAAGAACCATAAGACTTATGGAACAATGTATTTAGGAGAGAGGATACCAAAGGAGAGATGTTTGGCTTTAATACACAGAATCATTTCAATCTGAAAAACTCACACAGAAAGAAAAGGCAATTAGAAGAATTTTATTAATACAATATTTTAAGAGTTTGGCGCTCAGACCTCGGCAGGAAAAATTCACGCTGAATTATACTTCAATATGCATAAGCAGGCGTATGAGAATAGGGATATTTCCCCCCGGGTCTGAAACTGGTGGTGGAGTGGAGATAGACGAAGTTTGTTCAGTCCATATGATGAACTGTTTAAGATAGATGTCCAACTTGATAAACACAGGTTTGCATGAACTGTCCATGATGAGCAAGCATGAAGCGACTGTGGAGAGGAAAAACTCCCCTTGGGAAGAAACCTCTGGCAGAACCAGTCTCAACATGGCGGTCTTCTGCCGGACCGTTTTAAGGAGTGACTGGGAATTCCATAAGAGTCCAGGAGGAATTACACTCTGATAGGGACGAGGTTGAAGGAGCACATAGGAAAGCCAGGCGGAGCTTGCTACGATGGTGGAGAAGGGGATGGAGGTGGGTTGAAACCGGTCAACAGAGTCCAAACCGGACGCGGCACGCCACCGCTTGCTCGCTGAGCAGAAGGCCGAGACGAGGATGTGGAGTTCTTTTAAGATGGACCCAGGATCCTGATTGGCTTCGAGGAGGAGCAGTTCAAAACTGATTGGCTTGTGTCGGAGGCGGATGAGTCCCTGATTGATGGAGGTAGGCAATAGAGTTTCTTCAGTCTGAATTTTCGCTTAAGCTGCAGGTTTGGAGTAAACTATGCTCAGTATATTATCACTGCTGACCAGGTGGGCTGACCATGTAGATTTGTTTTTCCAGCCATAGGAACTCGTCACCATGAGGCCATCCGTCTGAGAGCTGGAGTTTTGAGCAAATTAGGAAATTAATGAATGAATGAGAAAAGAGTGACCAAGCAGGCCAACATCAGACAACCAAATAAGAAAAAAATAAGTCTAGCTGGACCCAAACAGACCTATGTAGAAATATTTTCAACTTTCAGGCCGAACTGCAACTGTAAACAGAACCAGGTCTGTTTTGCCAGCAACTGCAGTTTTTCAAGATTGTTTATTATTTTTGCCTTGGGGCTTGTTCTGTTGGCAGACCCCTGCCCTGTGAAGTCCTGCTCGCAGAGGATATCCCAAAAACTTCAAGCTTTCCTGTTTTGATATTAAGCTCACAAAAAATAAAAAAAAGCTCTCCTGTCTCAGGTACTACCATTTTTGAGACAATACACATAGATCAATTTCAAATACAAATTAATAAATAAGGATTTTTTTTAGCTCTGTTTTTTCATGCTTTGATCTGTTTATATAGATTGTTGGACATTCAGATTTCTTTTTAAAAAGTATAATAATAAAAGAAGAACGGCATTAAACATGTATCTTTGTAGTCTTCCTGCCTTGATCCTTAATTCATAGTTTCTATGAGAAGAGGCGACATCACACCGTGTGTATGAAAAAGAAGTTACTATAAAACCTGGTATTAAAAGCTTTTAAAAAGACAAAAATAATAAGTAATTTCTTAATCTTCACCTGACAACAGCATTTTGTATTTACTCAACGGATCTTTGACATTAACATTTGTTGCATAATCTAAAATATTTAAATATGACAAACAAAGCAAAGAAGACATCTCTAAGGGGCAATTAATATCTTTCCACACTAGATAGATGATACACACAGCAAAGCTTTCAATTTCTTTACCTTATTTTATTTTGTTTTAACTTTTAAAGAGAAATCAACACAATCAGTCATTAGAGGCTAAAGTAGCTCCAAAGTCCATAGGTGAGAATTCTACAGTTAAACAGTTTTAACACATAAAATTGCTTATAGAGGAAATGGAGCTTCAGGAAGTACGCAATAATAATTAACGTCTGATCTTTTTAAAACGCACGCCCTAGTTTGACATCAACCTTCAATAGCAAAGCCTCACATATTTTTTTTATTAATTTCTTCTTTTTTACCATCAGAGTCAAATCTTTTGCTGTGACATAATGTGAGCTCAGTGTAAATTTATTTCTAGACTCGGCTCACCGAAGGAATAAATGAACGACCCTTTTCTCAAATGTCAGCCAAGAAATATCTTCTTTCATACTTTATGGAACAGCAGTTGAAGGAGGATGGAAGCTGTTTGAGACATGTTTCCATAAGAAGGGTCATTTTTAGCTACAAAGGAATGCTAAGCTGGTTCAATAGGTTGGGGAGAGAAGGTTATCAGTTTTTATTTGATAGAAAACATACATCTTTGTTATAGAATTTACTTTTATAAGTAAACTGTACATTTGCACTACAATAACTTGGCAATAAATCTAAAAGGCTATACATTTTTACTTTTTTTAACAAACTTCCTAAATAGATTATTTTAGTACTTGCACCCCTATTAATTAAAACCTTTCTTCATCTTACCCTGTGATCCTATTATTCTCAGCCTCATCAACCCGCACTCGAGTTTCAAACTGTGTTCTCCTTTTTCTGGCTTCAGATGTCCTTCAGGTGAATTATAAAACCAAATGAGGTCCAGAAGAGCACTCATCTAAATTCTCTCCCCTTAATTGCGACAATGCTAAAGCACAGGCAGAGCATCTTACAAGTGAATGAGAATTAGCTTCTTCTTTTTTCTTGTCTGGAGGGTGAGATTTATCGACCCGCGTCCTTAAAGACAAAACCTACAAAATCTACACTTGAAATATTAAGATGGTTTGCAACACTTTTTAAAAGATGTGCAACTTTATAAAAAAAATAACTAAAATCTTTCCTTCAACTTTCTGGTTTAAAATGGACTGCCTGAGGATTCTTCTTCTTCTTTTTTTTTTTTTTTTAGCTTCAACAAGGTGCTGGTTTACAGGACAGAGTGACACAATCAATTTGCAGAGCAAGTGACACAATCAGCACCTACATAAATCATATCAGCTCAGCCAGGCCCCCAGGCACCTGCTGAGGCGGCAGTTTAGTGGCTCACCTCCAGAATACAAGCTGCCAATCAGCAGAGAGTGACAGGCGACAGAAACAGGAGAGCAGGTGTTCCTACACTGACACACCATTGACTCAGGTGGTGGGATTTATTTTCAAAATGGCAGCTGTAATGACTTAGAGACGAACTCTTTAAACATGTAGTTACACAGGTGGAGTAATGCTGTTTATGGCCAGAGAGATAGGTTTGTGCCTTTCACTTAATGGAACCTGTTTCATAAGGTTTTAGTAAAATTCAAACAGGGTTTTAGAAGTTTTTATGGTTGGCCAGGCAGTGATTTGTCAAGAGCTTCAAAATCTTTTACTCTCACAATGAAAAATGTTTTTTTTTTTTTTTTTTTTTTTACAAAAATCCAGTGTTTTAATGTGATATATTTATTCATTTCCAATGAAAAAACTGTGTAATGAACCCACGTAATTTAGCCGACTCCAAAATAAACAGTTTTAAAAGGTTTATTGAATGAACTGGTGTTGCTGGAACAGGAACTAACAGGAGCGCATACTGGAACCACTGTGAGAAAGAGAGCAGGGTTAGTGGCCTGCAAGAATGTTTGAACACTAAATAAAACCCATTAACCTTCTCAGATGTCGGGAGGTTGCACTGGCTCTGATGACTCAGATGGCTCCAATGGCTCCGTCTGGGTGAACCGAATCACTGACTGAGTTGTTCATGAGAGACACACTCCAGGCAGAGGTATCCAGACAGGGGCAGAGGCAAGCAGGCTATGCCGAGAGATGGTTCAGGAAGTCGAGGTCCAGACACAGAAGACAACAGGAGAATCTGACAGGGGCAAGACAGACAGGAGAAATTGCAGGAGCGAGACAGATTGACAACAGGCAGGCAATCAAGGAATGCTGGATGGTTTACTCACACGGTAGCTTTCAAGAATCTGGCAGTTACACACTGGGAGAGTCTGGAAAAAATAGTGCTCCTCCCAGGTGCAGCAACTCTACTTAATTGGAGTTGCTGCAGGTATAACTGCTCAGACCTTGATTACCTGTGCAGATCAGGAGCAGGGAATCACGTCATGACACTGCAGACAGAGACTTTACAGGCAGGAACAGATGGAATCATTACAAACTATAGAAAAGGCAGTTTGAATAAATTACACGAAAAAACAAAAACACAATTTCTGGTCACGAATAAACTGGGAAATCTCCAAATCTTTTTCAACCTAAAATGGCACATCGCACCTAATTTGATGTGCACCACATCAAATTATCTCTCATTTGGTATCACATAAATCATCAATTCAAGACTTGTTTCTTCCACCTTAAGAATATCTCCAAACGTTGTTCTCAAACTCACTGATGCTGAAAAACTGTTCCATCCCTTTGTTTCCTCCAGGCTCGATTTCTGTAAAGCCTTCTTCATGGGGATTCCTGCAAAGCATATTCAGAATCTGCAATACACCCAAAAATGTGCTGCAAGAATCCAAATGAAAGTTAGTAGAGTGGAACACATCACTCCAATTGCTCTCATCATCCACTAATGTATTCTTGGCAATGCAGAACACCTAAAGGACCTACTCACACCCCACTCATCCAACAACTTCCTCCATGCACATGACGCCAAGCTCCATGTCCACATCACACTTCTTTTAAAAAAGCCCTAACAACTTTATTTTTTAAAACAAGCATTTCCGATTGATCTGAGGTTTTTAGTTTGTTATATTTTGCACCATTTTTATGGTGTTATCCTGTGGCATCTTTTTTTTAATGAAAAGTGCATTACAAATAAAATTCATTATTATCTTCGTTATCATATGTTGGAATAACTTTTTTGCAATGCCTGATAACCAAACAATAACATAAAAAACGATTACATTTTTAAGCAGGTATTACCTTGTTGGTTGCTACAGAAACCAAAAGCACTTCTGTTGGGTTATTGACGCTTGACGTAAAAAGAAGTTTAGAAGTAAATTAGTTGAGAAGACTCACCTCAACTTCTACTGCAATTCCCAATCGTCTCGTTATGCGCCTGTGCTTCAGCCAATCTGCGTCAAGATCTCATCCTACCTCAGCCAATCATCCTGCTTTGTCATTTAGGATTTGCTTCTAAAGCTCTCCCTTCATGGATTCTCCTGCTCTTCAGCTGAGCTTTGACCCACCTCTGCCCCATCTCCCACTTGGCACTCGCAGGCTCCTCCTAGCTTCCTTCTCTCCTCTGGTCTCCACTCCACCACCAGCGTCTGGACCCTCAGGGAATGACTTCTCTAATCCTAATACTAAAATGGACATCCAAGCTCGTAGCCATTCGCAACTTCTGCCAGGGTCCAAGCACCAAAGAACTTTTACTGATTTATGTCAATAAATCTCTCTAATTGCCTCTTCTGTCTGTGTGAGTCTTTCCAAATTGAAATGATTCAATCCTATGAAACAATTCATTTTCTGCTTAAACCATCCTTACAATAAGCGCCGACAATAACATTTAGGTTTTCAGCCCATTAAATCTAGACATGTAAAGAGCTCTAACATGGATTGAAAATGTTCTATGCTCTCTTGTATTAAATACATTTTAAGGACTTGTAAAAATATTCACATCAAAAGGAAATCCAAATTAATTGTGCAGCTCGTTTCTATATTCAGACTGTGATGGTTATAATCTGCCTTAAGCCTCTTCCACCCAAATCATTTACAGGTATGCTTAGTAATTTAAATAACTCTAGGAGGCCATTGAAGGCAGACTTTAAAACCCCTCACCTCAACACTTTGTGTACAGAACCAGCATGCAGTTTGAAGTGAATGTCTGACATGCAGCTCAACACCCACTGCTGAAACAATTTCATGGCTCACTGTCAGGAAACACTTTTAAAAAACGCTCAGTTTAGAAAACCAACATTAACGTTGCGTTTTTTCCAAAATACAGCATATAAATTATGTTAGTGAGGAGTGTATTTGTCATGTTAGCAATCAACTTAGTTATTAATCATTTTTCAGACATGTATGGAGCCAAATTTGTCTCATTATTACAACAAAAGGTATAACGTGATTTACAAAAAAGCTCTACGTATTTCATTTCTTGTTGTTTTTAGAAGAGGGAAAACATTTTTTATGACAACAACTTACAACGTATTAATTATAACATACAGGCCAGAATTTAATTTACAGGGCTTTAACAATGTTGCCGCACAAGTTAACTGCATCCATTGTTCTTTATAATGTGGTGGTGGGTCTCTTTTTTCCTGTGGGAAAGCTATCAATCCAGGCTGCCAGTGTATTCAGGCATCACTCTTTTAGAAAGGTTGCATGTATTAAGGTACAATCCTATTTTTTTTTTCAACTTTTTGAACCAATTTGATCCATTAAACACAAAGAATTGTCCCGATTTCTTAAATAACATTTGCATAGTAAGCACATGTTGCATCTCAAATTTCCTCTATCAGCCTATTTTCCTATGTGTTTACATAGAATTAGTATTATTGCTTTCAAAAAACAAACCATGGTTGGACTGAGAAGATGTAGAAATCTTACAACTGAGTAGAAGGAAATTAATATATGTTTTTTGCATTTCTTTACAACTAAAGATTAGAATAAAAAACATGTATCATTCAAGTATTTTCAAATAACATATATCATGTCATCATATCAAGAAATATGAATACACATTTATGGAACTGTATTTAATCAGATTGTATTAAAAAGAATGACCACCCTGTCAGAATCCCCAGGACTTTCTTTATTTTTAGGTTCCTTGGGATTGCACAGTTCTGTTTAGGTTTGCACCTTTTAGTTTTGTATATTACCTGTAGATTCTTGTTTCGGTCACTAATTAGTTTTCTGTTCATTATGATGCTAGTAGTTTATTCGAGTTTCAGTTTTATTTCTATTTCCCTCCCCTTGCCAGTTCATTGCCCTCTCTTACCTTCAGCATAACTACCTCTACTCTTCTCACTTGTGTTAATCCACTCCACCTGCTGCCCCTTCCGTATCCTCCCCTATTTAGTCAGCCCGTTCAGCCGGTTCACTACAACATGCAACTCCCAAGTTTTTGCCTGCACTTTGGTCCACAAATCAAAACACAAGACCTGACACACCCATTATAATTCTAATAGAGACCCGAAAAAAAATATTTCCAAAGTGGGGATTTAGTGTTACAATACTGGTGGTTTAAACAATTACTGGCTTTGTTTTGGCTCCATTATGAAGCATTTAATTTAATGCCATAATCCCTATTTAGAGTCATTGAGGGTCTTTGTATGTTGCTGTTAAGGATGTTTCAGTTGCAAAGAAAATGGCTCTTAGAGCCGCTTCTTTGAAGTAAAACACTACGAAAAGCCTCTTCTTTCCATATCAATTCAACAAGAGCATGAAATCTGCAGCCGGCAAATCCTGAAATCCTACGTCCTAGGGGGAAGAAGTTTGAAATCCACCTAATCTTTACTTATCAAATGACAGACATTTTCACTTAGAATCCCTAAAAAATAGTACATTCAAACATAAAAATTGTCATATAAAAGAATAATGGCACAAGAATTAAAAAGTAATGTTTCAGAATCACACCATTAAATGGAAGATCACGATATTTATTTGCATAAAAAAAAGGTTCAACCACATTCTAAATTCTGTTAGACAGCAGGAAAGAATAATCTGTCTTCATGGCTTTAGTGTGAATCTATAAGGAAATCTAATTTAACCTGTTCAAAACACAATATACTACAGGAAACATTTACCATGACCAGAAAGAGTAATAATAATAATTAATAATAATTCTTCGTATTATTATACTGAATAAAAACACACAAAAGCTATTTTATTCTTAATGTCTCACAATACATCAGACTAAACTTGTTGTTAGGATTACAAACACTATTTCTATTTACTAAATGCTAGAGAAGTATAGAGGATTTAAGAGATTATGTTTTTCAAATTAAAATGTTCAATTTTTATTTTTTTTTGGGTGCAATAAATTGATTGTGTTATTTAAAAAACTGTGAAACCCCAGATGATGCTGTCATTGCTCTTGCTTAATTTACAAAATTTGAGTTAAAGCAGGAACACCTCTGGATCTACTTTAAGGCAAAACCTCAAACACAATGCTTGGGCAAGATATCAGAAAATGAAATGTGAATAATCTGAAATATGGGTCATCGCTAGTTTCAAATTCCAGATACCTGAAAGTTCCACAATAATCTATTCAAACGATTGTATGAAAGTAAAGACAGCAAGGGGATTTCCAGCCATCATGCTGCTCCTGAAGGATATGGATTCTGTCATTGGGATGAAGATGTTTTGGTATGAAATGTGTGAATCAACAATACAATAAAGGAAAAGACGCAGGTAGGAAGCTGGTAAAACAATTTCACTATCCAAACTGAAACAAGCCCTGGACTATTACTCCAAATGCCAGATTACAGTTCATAAACACACTCAGGTGCAAACACCACTGCTGCAAATTTGCCTCAAACCACTTCAAGGCCAAGGTGATCATATTGGTCCTCGTTAATTATGCTTGATTTAACAATTGGATGATGAATACCAACATTTATGTTCTGTTTGGGCTATATTAAAATTAACAATCTCTTCTGTATTTAAAATATTTTTGACAGCCATAACAAACAGATTTCTTTGGCTAAATTACACAGTTAAATGTGGATTTATTTCCGGTTATTGCACTACCGTTTACTGTCCTTTAGCAATTAAAAAAAAGTGCTTTTGCATGTTATTAGAGGTAACTGTTGAATCAAAGTGATGCCATTAAAAGAATATACCATATTTTTCACACATCAATTGGTATCCATTATTCCATTAAAAGCTGTGACCGTAATGGCTTTTAAATGCAAGAAGAACGGAACTGTTTTAAATAATGAGTTTGCATCAGGGCCAGATACCAACCAGGCCATCCCATCAACACGGATGACAAATTTGTGCCACTCCGAGGCACTAACCTGTCAATCATCCTACTGTATCCTGCTTCTGCCCTTTACACACACACACACACACACACACACCCACACACACACACACACGCACGCACACACACACACACACACACACACACACACACACACACACACACACACACACACACACACACACACTTCCACCTGCCAATCTACCCTGACAGTTGAGTTGGAAACACACTCCCTGTCAGAGCGGTGGCAGCAACGTGCACAGAAAGCAGCGGGAGGAAAACAAAGGTTGAAACAACGATTTGACGGTTTTGTTATCCCCTGCAGTCCCCCCTACAACGCCTGCAATGTTTTACAAACGATGTGAGGACTAGAGAGAAGCGGTAAGGTTCATCATCGCCGCCTTATGTTGCTATAGCTGACGTGCTGCTGCTGATGGATCACAATCACAGATACTCTATGGAGAGTGTTCCCAAGAAAAATCCTATGCATTTTTATGTCCCAGCCTTCTCAGTGGCAAGTTCCCAGTGTTGTAGGCAATAACTGCCTTTTTCTAGTTGAATTCATCTTCATACTGAAGTAAAAAATGACTTTTGTGCAACACCTTAATAACTCTGGCAAGAAAACGGCCCCTAGCATGATGCTACCACTACTTAGCCTGACAGTTGGATTATTGTTTGAAGAATGGAAAGTTTCACGTGTTTTCCTCTATCCCTATCTATTGCCATTGTGACCAAATAGCACAAACTTCATCTTATGTGACCTTAAAGGGGACATATCCTGCTTTTTAATCGTCCCTTTTCACATTGAAATAATTCAGTTGCGTAATTGTTAAAACAACGTAATGGAAAACAGGGAAACCTGAATAGCTTGAGAACTATGACACAAAAGGAATTTAAATGTATCTACACAGCACCTACACAGACCATATTTAACTGTTCTGCATTCTTGGAGACTCCACGTACACAAAAAAATGTATTTAAGGGCTATTTGTTCAGCTGCACAGTTAGTAAAGTACCAGGGTGTTGAATGGTTAAAATTCAATTTTGACAGTGACACTGGTGTTTCAGCAGGCTAGAGTCAAGACGTTTTCGGGGCTTTTTGTTTTTTCCACCAAACTGGGTAAGGCATTTTTACTGGTAAAGTGGTAACACATCTAATTAATTTATACCTCTTTACCATTGTTCGAACTGGTGGTCCTGGAGTTGCAGTCATGTTAGAAATGCCTCCAACAGACATTCCTGTTTTATACTATTATACTTGTCTGAAGTGTTCCCAGAGCCAAAGAGCACTGAAAAGATTGATTTTTGAGTTTATGAAACACAGTGGTTTCTTTAATCCTAAAATAATTTCTGTTGGAAGTAAAAAAAATCTTATTCATATTTGACCAGTCTTAAGATTTTATTTTGAGATGATTAAATACAATCCAAATTTATACAAAAATCTTAAATACCCTACTCGTTTAAGGGTAGCAGGAAGCCATGAAGCAGCCACCAACTTCAGCACCATTGGAATGTAACATCCATCCATCCAGGGGTGCTGATGCCTATCTCCAGCGTTTCAAAGGGCGAGAGGCGGGGTACACCCTGGACAGGTTGGAATGTAACATTTTGGACAAAAAATTTCAGATTTCTTTTTTAATTACTTTCTGGCAGTGTAGCACTCAGAATTGCTTTCTTAATGCCAAAGAGAGCCCGACAGATTTACTTTCACAAGTGGAGCATTACTGCTTTTGCTTTGGTGCTCCACTTCATATTTGTGCAAAAAACCTTATTGGACATAATTTTGGGATTATTTCAAATCCAACAAACACAGAAACGGAAATTTAAAACACAAAGGAAATAAGAGAGAAAGGTGAGGAAGAGAGAAACATCAAAAAGGGAGTGTCTTGTTGATGTTGGACCGAAGCGCAGACAAAAGATCGGGAGGCACATGTTGAATGTTGTTGCTGAACACCACATAGGAACAACATTCTGCATACGTGATGTATCACTTAATCTGGACGGCATTAACCTGGCCTCTGGTAATAAAGTAAAAAATCTTGGTGTTATTTTTGACCAAGACATGTCATTTAAATCCCATATTAAACAGGTTTCCAGAGTTTCCTTTTTTCACCTCCGGAATATTGCCCAAATTAGAAACATTCTGTCCAGGAGTGATGCTGAAAAACTGGTCCATGCATTTGTTACTTCAAGGCTGGACTATTGTAATTCTTTACTATCAGGAATTCCACAAAATGCAGTTCAAAGCCTTCAGCTGATCCAAAATGCTGCAGCAAGAGTTCTGATGAAAATCAACAAGAGGGATCATATTTCTCCAATTTTAGCTTCCCTTCATTGGCTTCCTGTTAAATCAAGAATAGAATTTAAAATTCTTCTTCTAACGTATAAAGCCCTTCATAATCAAACTCCATCATATATCAGAGCTCTGATTACCCCGTATGTTCCTAACAGAGCACTTCGCTCTCAGACTGCAGGTCTGCTGGTGGTTCCTAGAGTCTCTAAAAGTAGAATGGGAGGCAGATCCTTTAGCTATCAGGCTCCTCTCCTGTGGAACCAACTCCCAGTTTTGGTCCGTGAGGCAGACACCCTGTCTACTTTTAAGACTAGGCTTAAAACTTTTCTTTATTAACTAGTATAGTATTATAACTAGTGACTCATGTTACTCTCAGCTACCTTTATAGTTTTACTGCTATAGGCTTAGGTTACTGGAGTATATCAGGATCTAATTTTCTCACTATATTGAGTTCTACTGTTCTTCAATTATGCATTATGTGTTGTCATTTCTGCTTTAACTTTCTGTTCTCTCTCTTTTCTCTTTATAGTAGGTACACCTGGTCTGGCGTTCTGTTAACTGTGACATCATCCAGAGAAGACGGCTCACCCGCTATTACCATCTAATGTAGAACAGATTACTAGATCAATGTGTGCTTCTGTGCTTTTTTGTCTCTCTTGTTGTGTCTCTGTTCTGTCTTCTGTAACCCCAGTCGGTCGAGGCAGATGACCGTTCATACTGAGCCCGGTTCTGCCGGAGGTTTTTCTTCCCGTTAATGGGTGGTTTTTCTTCCCACTGTCGCTTCATGCTTGCTCAGTATGAGGGATTGCAGCAAAGCCATGTACAATGCAGATGACTCTTCCTGTGGCTCTACGGTTCCCCAGGAGTGAATGCTGCTTGTCGGGACTTTGATGCAATCAACTGGTTTCCTTATATAGGACATTTTTGACCAATCTGTATAATCTGACCCAATCTGTATAATATGATTGAACTTGACTTTGTAAAGTGCCTTGAGATGACATGTTTCATGATTTGGCGCTATATAAATAAAATTGAATTGAATTGAATTGAATTGAATAGAGGACAATAACTCCCAAGAAAAGAATGACATCATTCTGTTACCTGCAGCTGTCTGGTTGGAGAGCTATCTAGTAAAAAGGAAATAGACTGTGTTTTATAACGGTACAATGCTCCTCAGAAGTCTCTGTCAAAAACGGCTGATCAAACCACAATTAAATGTAATTTCTGGATTAATATATTTTCAAGCTGAGCTTTCTGAAACGGAAAAGCCTGGGTATGCAATAATTTACCTAAAAAATTACTCTCAATAGCCTATAACCCAGCATTCTGAAACAGGGCCCGAGTTTTAGTTTCTATTGATTAAAAAATCCAACTGTGGCAGAAACAATTCATGAATATTTCTGCAATGAACATGGCATTTTATTTTTAGTGTAATCAAGTAGTACTTTCTCAGAAAGTGTGGTTATTCACCCAATCTGCATAATGCCTTTTTAGAGTGTGCATAAATACATTAAATTTAAAATGATAAAATTCTCAATTTAAATTACAAATGAGTCCATTAAACCAATTACACGACATTTCTAAAATCTGTATAAAACGTTAATGAGATAAATTAGTTTTTATACATTATCTAACTGCAAGAACACCAACAAAAGAGATTTTAAATCCCTACTGGAATAATCCACAGTTTTGTATCCTGACCACCTTAACTCTGTGTTAAAATGTAAGTTATAGACAATTATCATCATAAAAAAGCATCAAGTACCAACCGAGCACAAATTAAAGCAGGGTACTCAAAGTAAGGGGGCTAACACTCAGACATGCTATACATTTCAGTTCTTTAAAGATGGCTTCCCTTCTCCATATAAATACCCCTATCACGCTGTTGCTAATTTGCATTGCCTTTTAATGGTATAAGAATACAATTGCATTTCCCTTAACATTAAATTGGACAGAGGGTAGTCATTGGCTAAGCTTTCATACTCCCTTCCATGCTTTAGACTTGAAAAATGGCTCAGAGCTTAGCTATCTGTTTCACTTTGTTTTTCTACAAGATGAAGCCACTAAAGAAACAACAACTGCCATTAACTTTTTACTTTTTTTTTTTAACATAGAAAGTACAAGTGGTACTTTTACTTACAAGAGTCCCACTTCACGAGTTTTTCGAGACACGGGCCATCACTGAGACGATTTTTTTGCTTTGACTTCGGAGCAAAAACTCGGCTTAAGAGCAAATTTCAGACACGAGACACTAGTGGGCGCAGAGAATGCCACGGTGAATGCTGCAATAAAAGAGCTGCATACTCAGCAGTACACAGAAAAAAAACAAACTTGTGAATAAGATTCAGTTATTCAGTTCACCCCTTCTACGTCACTTCCATCTGCATCTTCCTGCTGTCTGTTCGCCAAGATTAATGCTCTATATTTCACATTTGTTCATTATTTATAAAGGCATAAAGGCATTTTCTTATTCAAAACCATATAACAAGATATTGCAGTGTTTTTAGGGGGTTCTAGAACAGAATAATGGCTTTTCAGTATATCTCAGTAGGGAAAAAAGTTGATTTGGCATACAAGCAATCTGAATTATGATCTCTGTCATTAGAATTAAAGCAGCACCTTGTACATTTTTACCCAAATATTAGGTTAATTTCAGATATATTAAATTATTTTTCAGGTCAGTAGGCCAGTACTGAACTTGACACGAATGGATGCTCACTGCGGGCTGCCCTTCTCAAAACTCGCCTATGTAACTTTTGAGGGTCGGGTTCTGGGTGAATGGGTCATGTGACCTAGAACGCTGCTTTACGGCAGTCTGAGCTCCCCTTAAACACGGCAGCTTACCTTGAACGCTTTTACTTTTTTTCATCCTCAAGTCAAAGTTTGTCATGGCCATGGTTATTATTTCAAAATAAAGTACATATAGTTTACACACCTGCAGGTCAGCTCTTCTGCTCTGTTGAAGTTCCAGCAGCCTTTCATAATCAGATGATTGAGCCTGTTGTCCGCCCCGGTCATCCTTCTCTTCCACGGCTTCTGGACCTCCCTCTCCCACTGGCTCTGCCTCCTCCTCTCCCTGTTTCAATGGGAGACCCTGAAGATGATCTAGAGGAGTGAATGTGGACTTGTCTTCACAAGTAACTCCATGATCAGATCAGATTCCAAAACACAGAGGGAGACATTTAATTTTGCGACAGAGCCGTATTTCCAGTGGCCTTCAGGGCCGGTAAACCTGGAATTTACAGACCTAATGCGCCCAGCGGCTAAAAGTTACAAAGTGCTGCTTTAAACTTGAAGGTCAAGGTATATCTGTATTCCAGGATCAGTGCTTGGTGTTTCTTTTTTTTTTGTGTATGATCTGTCCTCTCAAACCCCTAGTCGGTCGTGGCAGATGGCAGGTATATGAGGGATTGCTGCAAAGGCAATGGCACAATTAAAGCTGCAGTCCATTGTTGCTGCATGCTCATCCAGCAGGGATTGCTGCAAGTCTGGGACTTGATTGCTTTCCTTATGTAGAAAATCTTTTATCCAAACTGAATATTAAGCTGACCTTGACAACTTGACAACCAGAACCAAATTGAATAGAAAACCACTAATATACTTGGTCATACCATTCCTAGAGATTAGAGTTGCTTTAATAAGATGCCAGAGAAAGTTCTGGAATTAGCAGTTTCATTTGATTGCATGTCATTGAGTAGCTATGGGGTCACTTGTGGCAATTCGATTTAACAATTTATAGCCTACTTGGAGAGGATTTTACTGACAAAAAATAATAACATATTAGTTATCTTTCCCATTATTTTGCCAAGGCAAGTTAGGGAAATAATGGAAGAACTGCATATATATATATATATATATATATATATATATATATATATATATATATATATATATATATATATATATATATATATATAATAGATTTTTTGTATATTTGGGCCTTGCGACAGACCGGTAACCTGTACAGGGTGTACCCTGCCTCTCGCCCATTGAATGCTGGAGATAGGCACCTCGCGATCCCATGAGGGATAAGCGTGACGGAAAATGGATGGATGGATGGTATCATTCCATGGTGTTGTCATAAAAAAGGAGAACAAAGAAATGTTTGCAATTTTGTATCTTCCTCATGGCTTTTCAACTGTCCCTCTCCACCAATAAAAAAGAAACACCAGTGACTACAAATTGAAATATCATTTCTTGATCAAGGCTTATTTTCCAAATGCAAATTCACTCTAATCACCAAGCTTTGTTAAAGACTCCCAATCAAGCTTGTTTACACATGTATAACACATGAAATACTTTTTAATATCTTAATTTAAAAAATGTTATTCTATATTTTTTTGTTTAATATTACAATTATGATTTTATCTTTTATGTTTGAAGCCACTTAAGATTTTCTCTAAATACCTTAAAGGTCCTGATTGTCCGCATGCTTAGTTGTTTGAGTTTTTATATTTGTTTCTTCACAATTTTTACATTCTCTAGTTGCTGCCATTTCAGTTCATACAGTTTTGGATTAGATTCTTGTTTCATCCTTGTGTTCTTTGTGCATTTTGTATTATTTCTGTTGTATTTTTCTCTATTCATCCATCCATCCTTTTTCTCTTGTGGGGTCGCTGGTGCTAGTGCCTATCTTTCTCTATTGAATACCTGTTTATTATACTCCTCACCACAGCTGCTCTTTCTTCCTTAGTTCCAGCTGTTCCTCATCTCCACCTGATTGCTTCCACCAGTTTCTGCCTCACCTTTCTCCACACAGCCCTCTGTATTTAAGCTCCCTGGTTTTCACTGTTCATTGCAGGTTTCTTCTTGCTTGGCCTTTTATTTCGTTGTTTTGCCCTGGATTTTGTTGACTTCATGTTCCTCGCTGCTCTGGCTGTTCTTCATTTTAAGTTCTGTTTTCTAAGGTTACGTTTTTTTCTAGTCACTACAGTGCACTGCATCGGGGTCCGTTTTAAATAAAATCATGACACTGAATAATTGGTGTCAAAGTATATCAGACTTTGATTTCAGGTTGGTTTAAACAAATTTATTGGTCACTTCTAAACGTATATGAGCTATTAAGATGAATAGATTTGAAAATAAAAGAGTCAGTTTGTACGTAAATCAGGGACCCCTAGTGTTGTTGTCTGCTTACTTTGGTTTTGAGTGAAACATGGATTTTATATCTCTCAATAAATAGAATAATCGTGCTCTATACTTGGAAAGATTAAACAGAAAATCCCACAGAATTTAACCAATATAAAACAGTGTTTTTACAAAGAAATTTTTAAATAAAACTGTGCACCAAGGTTTTGCTGGAATTTTATTTAACAAGCAGTATTACATTTAACCTGACGCTTAACACATTTTGTTTTACACTATTTCTATGACAGATCCCATTTTTTTCTTCTGTCACTGACAGAAGGTAAATGAGCCCGTCTTGAAGCCATCCATCAGAAAAACACTAAACACCTGTTAGCAGGAACCCTGCATCCTTTAAATATAAATGTGTTTGATTGATGCGACTGTAATCCAAGGATTAATATGATTACAGTTATTAAACCTGTGGGATAATGAGTTATGGAAATTCCATCTCATGAAAGCTTCAGGAGCCTGCCCATCAAACATCATTTATAATCAGCTCCTTAGTACACAGATCAGATAGATTGGCTCCCCACACACTGCCATTCCAGATGGCTAATATTTGGCATGTAGCAATAGAGTGACAGGAGGTAAATTAGAACATTGACATATTGACATTAATATTTGCAGAAATAATTGCAGAAGAACCTATGGCTTAAAGGGATAATTACAGTAATGATCACATATGACATGGAGTAACTTAACCAGGCCAACCTTTGGAAGCCAGTGTTATGGCTGCATTACCTTTAGCGGTTGAAGAAAATACTTTAGTATGATAGGCTTAATGCTGCTAACTCAAATTATACAAAAACTGAGATTTATCTTGCAAATCACCAAATCAGTGAAGTTTAAGTGAATATTTAATTTTACATTACAGCACAAAAATGTGACACATGACCTGTAAATGAAGTATTAAATTGCCAGGGTTTTATATTAGTACAAGTGTTGATTTACCATAACATTAAAAAAAGACTATGTATTATATTATTTTCTCTTATATAGGCCCTGCTCTAGGTCTAGTATAGTTAATCAGACAAGATTCATTTTTGGAATAATTTAAAATTTATGTGATGGAAAACAAGCAGCAGCTGCACATTGATTTACCATCTTTAAAAATGTACAGGAACATCTAAATAAATTAAATATTGCATAAAAGTGCAATATTTTTTCCAAGTCATCCCAGAAAGTAAAACTTGTGTCTTATATGGAATCATTACACATAAAGTGATATATTACAAGCCTTTGCTTCTTGTAATTTTGATGATGAACCGAAAATGCAACGTCTCAGAAGATTAGAATACTGTGTTAAAGTTCAGTATTGGAAAGTCATGGTGTTACACCCAAATGACCTAATCAGCTCAAAACACCCGCAAAGCTTTCCTGAGCCTTTAAATGGTCTCTCAGTCTGGGCCAGTAGGCTACACAATCATAGCGAAGACAGCGGACTTGACAGATGTCCAGAAGTGTCCCTTCACAAGAAGGGTAACCCACAAAAGGACATTGCTGGAGGAGCTGGTTGTTCACATAGTTCTGTCTCCAAGCATATTCAGTGCAATTCAATTTTATTTATATAGTGCAAATTCCCAAAACACGTCATCTCAAGGCACTTTTCAAAGTTAAGTTCAATCAAATCATTCAGACAGATGGGTTAAAACGTCTTCTATCTAACGAAACCCAGCAGATTGCATTGAGTCTTTGACAAGCAGCATTCACTCCTCCTGCATTGTTGATGGCTTTGCAGCAATCCCTCATACCGAGCATACATGAAGCGACAGTGTAGAGGAAAACTCTTTACCCTTTAACATGTAGAAATCTCCAGCAGAACAAGGCTCAGTGTTAACGCCCATCTGCCTCCACCGACTGGGAGTTAGGGAAGACAGAGCAGAGACTTAAAAGAGAACCGAAGAATGCATTGATTAAGGAACACTTTCTATGACAGAGGGTAATGGCACATGATCTGCTCCCCTGGATGGTGTCACAGCTAAAAAGAGTGCCAGACCAAGTCTACCTACTATGAAGAGAAAAAGACAAAGAGAACATAAAGTAAAAAGTTGAAAGAACAACAAATAATGCAAAATTGGTGAGGAGAAGACAGCTCAGCAGAGTGAGAGAAATGTATCTTGATATCCTCCAGCAGCCTAACCTCATAGCACAGTGGTCCTCAATTCTGGTCCTTGAGGGACAGTGTCCTGCAGCTAATTCAGCTATTTGATTAAGGTGTATTAAATCAGGGACACATCTAAAAGCTTCAGGATACTAGCCCTTGAGGACCAGAATTGAGGTCCACTGCCACAGTAGTATAACTACAGAGACAGCACAGGGTTACCTGAGCTACTCTAACTATAGGCTTTGTCAAATTTATGCCTAGTCTTAAACGTAGACAGGGTGTCTGCCTCACAATAGACAGGGGCAAACCTCTCCAGATTAAACATGGATTCAAAGTAAATAAACATGACCAACGAGTAAGAACAATGGTGATAGTACATTGACTAATTTTAACGGAGAAAAAACATTTCAAAAAGAAAATCTCCTGGTTAAAGGAATGGAGACAACGTGAACAGGGGCTCTACGTTTGCTACACTAGGATATATAGATGAGTATTGTTTTGTTTTTCTTGTGGTTTTTGTCACCTTGCTTTCTGATTGGCTACACATCACAGTCAACAGTTTGTCCTTGGGAAACACTCCACTCACTAGGATATCGGGGTAAAACAAACCAGGTTGTTGAATATCACCGATTTGAGGTCGAAGAGGTCCCGATGTTCTACTGAGTGGACCAACTATTAACCACAAACGGAAAAAAACATGCAACAGTTTGGTGGACCTTCCCAGGAATGACCAGCCTACTCAAATTACTCCAAGAGCACATCAACTGATCAACTCTGTGCAACTATGGTAGAGGAGTTATCTTGTAATTGAAAGTTTGTGGGTTCAATCTCAGTTTCCTCCTGCCAAATGTAAATATGCCCCTGGGAAAGCCACATAACCCCAAGTTTCCTGTTGACCTGTGTATTGGTGTAGAAATGTGAGTGCAGCTGGGTGAATGTGGCTCTAGTGCAAAGCCCATTAAGTGGTCGGTATGACTAGACATGTGCTATAAAATTCAGTCCATTTACCTAGAACGTCTAGGAGAAAAATAACCCCATGCTGACAGTCAAAGACGGTGAAGGTAATGAGTTGGTCTGGGGTTTATGTACTGCTTTAGCACCTGGACAGCTGGCAATGATAGATTAAACAATGGTTTCTTCTTTCTACCAGAAGATCCTGAAAGACAATATCTGGCTATCAGATGACCTTGAGTTCAGCCTTACTTTTGTTATAGAGCAGTGCCCGTCTTCCCAAAGATTCCTAAGACTACAAGTAGCTCTTAGTGATGCCATTTTAGGAAAATTCTTAGAATTTCCCGAATTCAAAGATTTTTCTTCGATTTTTACCTCGGTAAGGTAATGTTATTCACAAAACAATGTCAGGAGTAGTGAGGAGGATTTTTAGCGAGCCTAAGGGAGTCTTAAGCAGAGAAGATGATGGAAACAGAGGGAGCTGATTGGCTGAACCACCTTCTAAAAAGTGGAGGAAATGAGCGCATTAACCTATTCAACAATCATATGATTATTAATATAAACTGCATCATCCCCATAGGGGGAAATTAATTAGTTGCAGCGGCCTGACGGGTTAAAGGCGATTCTGCCTAACATCATTTTATTGAGGATAAATAAACAATAGTTAAAATGTTTGATAATCATGAATAAAAAGTGGGGAAATTAAAAATAATCTATTTATGAAAGAGGTGAGAAATCATTTTCTATATTGCAAGATATTTTCAGTAGCCTAAAAGGTAATCTAGAAGTTCACTTGCGCGACCATCTCCTCGCATTTATGGAGCGCTCACTTTCTGCGTCAATACGCTTTAAAGTGTATTTGCTCCGTGATCCAGGGACCAATTCACTTTTCAACACTCCTCCATTCTCCTCCCAAAGCTGACTGCACAGATGCGTTGTTGTTCAGTTTTTTTTCCATCTTTTTTTCTCCAATTCATGTCGGTCATTTTGCCAGATATGACTGCTTTAGACAAGCCTTTCATTATTAGCAGAGCATTTGCATAGTTTTTTCTTGTAATAGCAACCGATGAAAGCTTTTAAAAAAAACGGCACCACATCTAGCAACAGGGTCAACCACACCACCTCTAAGATAAAAATTTATTTTCATTTCCTTACTCAGAGTTGCTCTCAGCCACTGTCTGAATCACTTTTGAGCTCAGACTCCTTTGTAGGGATTTTTAGCTAAGATAGGAGCTCTCTAAGAGGACTCTAAGAATCTTTGTGAATACAGGCACACATTAATGATCCACCAGCTACAAAGGATTTGGCCAAGCAATGGAAGGAGGACTCACATAATTCATACTTCAGCTGGTGCTTGATTCTATCATTTTCCCCCCAGCAAGTGAAAGTGCAAAGTTTTTATTATAGGGAAAAATACAATAAATAAATAATACAAGGATAAAGAAATTCAAAGAAACTTTTTAAATAATAAAACTGAATTCACATCAAAATGACAAGATGGCACTAGGCCTCTGGCAATTGAATTCTAGCATTCTGCGCCTCTTGAGGCTCAAGCTGCACAACTTTGGCTTTAAACTGGAAGCTCCTCCTACAAGACAAACCACCATTAACTGGAGTGTGTAAGCTACTCATCTGGAGGCATGGGTTATCCCACGGCAAATTAATCCACCACTGGAGGGCTCAAAAACAAATCAAAAAGGTTTGGGACTGGTCCAGCCAAACTCTGAACTAAAATCCATTAAAGTATTGTGGAATGACCTCAACCAGGACACTCATGCTCGAAAACCCTGAAGAGTGGTTGGATTAAAACAATTCTGCAAAGAAGAGTGGGCCAAAATCTCATCACAGCAATGCCCAAGTCTCTGAGTCAGTTTTCACAATGACTTGTCTGAAAGGGGGGCACAACCAGTTATTAATGTTAGGAGTTGTTATTTTAACATGGCCAGATTGATTTGGATAGCCTTTTCAACTTAAAAAATGAAATCATCATTTCAAAACTGCATTTTGTATTCACTCAGGTTATCTTTGTATGATATTAAAATGTGTTTAATGATCTGAAACTTTTAAAATATTCCCTGTATTTCTAAAAAACAACAACTATAAGACAAGTTCAAATGCGATAACTGTAGTAAACAGCGACAAAGACATTATTTTCTCGATCATTTATCTTGGTCTGAAACCTAAAAAAAATAATATCATTTACTTTCTCACCTCTATAAAGCAGTTTTTTTTTTTTCCATTTCTGGCATGACACAGACAAAAATAGATGTGCTCCTGATGACAAAATAATCATTTTCAAACTCCAAAAAGTAGAAAGAGTGTCACTACGTGGTGCCAGTCTGCATGCAAATACAACTTCATTAGTTTTCAGAGATCAGGAGATGGAGGTGAGGGTACAGTGTAATATCACCACTGAAGGCTCATGACAGCCCTATTTCCTTTGAGACTCTCTTCTTTCTCTGTCTTCTATTATATTAAACCAAATCAATTATCCCAATGGCAGCACACTGCTATATTAGGAAGCTGGGTGGGCATCTTTAAACAGAGTGGGCTGCCTGCGCGAATCTTAACACGCTGTGTGCCATTACAATGATGAGGACATTAAAATCCTGTAATTGAGACACACAACATTATGATTACGCGCTGATTGAATGTAATTAGCAGTGGCTTTTACTTTGTTTGCTTGATTCCATTAATTAAAGATTTTTTTTCCCCCCTTCTTTTCACTTTGTCGGAGTAGATTCGAATTATGCAAAATCTATGTTTCATGAGTGATTAGCCGGGTAAGGCCTGCTAAGATAATTAATCGTCCAAAAGTGTGCTGCGGGCGCCTGGTGGCCTCCCTGCTTACGCCGCCTCACTGGCAGTTAACAAAAAAAAAAAGAGTTGTAGTGTTTAATCCACAAAAAACGTAAATAATACATCTATTTTTCTCAAATTCAATTTTTTAATTGTTGCTTGCAAAAGTATTGTAACACCTTCAACTTTTTACATTCTTTGATGTAATGACCTCCAGCTACAATGTATTTTAATGGCCTTTCAAGTGGGAGACCAATACATAGTGGTGGATCACTGTAAAGTGGTTCTTTTTTATTTGTTCTGACAAATATCGGAAAAGTGTGAGGTGCATCTTCGTTCAGATGACAGTCAAACATGGCAAAATCAAGTGCAACCAGCTGCCATCAAAAATACCCTGTTAGTTAACACATTACAGCCATGTTTAGTTTAATCTCAGTATATGAGTCAATATCACCATAAGGTGCCTTTGAGACTTCCCCCTGAGATTTTCCATTGAACTTCATATATATTGTATTAAGTATATGTTATGCTGTTAGAAATACATATTGGTCAAGCTCCCACACTTTTTATAAATTAACTGCAAGCAGACAATTTATATGCAAACAGCAAAATATGTCCACCCTGTCATGGACATATTGTAAAACAGAGTAAATACATTGTAATTACATAGTGATTATAAAATGTAATCAAAAAAAGTGTTTGGCCACTTATAATAAGACCTCAGACTTTCATTATTCTGCTACATTTTCATGATGACTGAGTGAGTCTGATGAGGACACCAAAGGCACTTCATAGTGATATTGACTCATATATCCAGCTGTTCTAATGTGGCATGAGGTTTGTAAGAGTATATACGAAACAAACAGGATCAGGGGAATGGTTTAGATCAAAGCATAGTCATGTGTTAGAATGACCTAGTCAAAGCAAACCTAAATCTATGGCAAAATATAAAAGATTGATGTTCACAGATACTCCCGTTTAGTCTGACTAAGCTTGAGTAGTGCAATTTCAGTCTCTAGATGACCTAAAATGGTAGAGACAAACACCACAGCTGACTTCTATTTGTTACTTTGTGTTGGCCTATCGCATAAATCCCAAATAGATATTTTAAAGTTTTTGCTTGTAATGTGACATCTAAAAAAGTTCAAGAATTGCAAATACCTTTGCTTGGGATATTATTCCATGTTTCCGATACAGTAAGCAGGTTATGAATAAACAAGGCTGCAAATACCTGCCGCAGTGTAACAATATAGAGTACATTCTCCTAAATTCTTCTATGAAGTTACTAGTAGGCTTTGTTTTTTTTATTTTTATTTTCAACATTCTCACAGGCCTTCTGTGAAAATGTTGCCTGCCCGCAATGAATATTAAGCCTGTTCTCTAATGTCTCTGTGGGTGTAAGGCCTTGTCCTTGCAGAGCAGAGCAGAGCACTCTCCATCCCTGACAAGGGCTCCACTTTCATCACGTGATGCTGCGCGAGCTAAATGAGGGCTCGGCCATGTCCAGCCATTTATCATCCGCGATCAGCGAGCAGCTACGGGGGCAGAAAGGACCTTGGCTGCGTGCACACGCTCTCCTTCTGCCATTTGTTCTTAAAGTCGACCAGGTTTAGTGTCACCGTGGTCTGCTCCGCTCTCTGCACGCATCAAGCCCCGTGGCTTTGTTTACACAGGTTCTCGAGCCGTTTCTCGTGCATGCACTGCATCTTACTCCAACGTAAAACAAACAAGGATCTCCAAAAAATAAAAAAATAAATAAAAAGACGAGAAGAGGTAAATGAAATGGGCGGCTTATTAATTGTTTGTTGCAGGCTTGGTTTGTTCGGCCGGCCCTGACACAAGCCGTGTTCTGCTGAGAACTGTCTGAAACTCAAAATTTGCACGATTTTCAGTAATCCTATGGTATATTTAACGAGTTGAATCAAGGCATAAGCCCAAAAGCTCCGGCAGCCTTATTTTATTTCGGAGCTTGATGAATGTGTGCACAACCCAAGTTCCAGAAAGCCGTGGCTCCTCTTTTCCACCCTGAACAAAGAGAATGTTGGGAAGGTAAAATTTCATTTATTTTCTTTTGCCTCAACCATCCTCCCACCCAACAAGATAGCTGGTGCCTTCTTTCATCCGCCTTGTTTGCAACACCCCCCGCTCCCTCGGTAATAGCTTGTTAAGATTCACACTCTGACACGCTCTCCGGCGTGCATCCCCTCGGCCCTGGCTCGTTGAGGCAGGAGCAGAGGAGTCATTCCTGCTCACCGCAGCAGGGTCACACTTTACGCCCTACTTTCACTGTTTCCTAAGTGTACTCTGGAGAATATGCTGCTGCAGGTAAACGAGAAATACTGTGCAAGAAACGCATCAACAATACAGGAATATGTTTCTCATGGGACCGCAAGGGGTCATCTACTGCAGAGTGAAATATGTCAACAGGTTTTGGTCGGACTGCCATGTAATTTGGTATATATGTTTAGAGTGCCCTGGGGATGAATCACGGTGATCCTTTGACCTTTTTATTCTTTTGCCCCATATTCACTCATGTTTGAGTGAAACACTTCAAGGATCTGAGGTTACTCATTCCGTTAAGCTTCCCAGAGGAATCCTTTTACAGAGGATCATGTTCTTTTGACTTTTCTTGTTTAAATGGTCAAATCTGGCCATTATCTAAATCACTCGACATGCAAATATGTTCTGCAGTTATTGGTTCACAAAATAGGAAGCATCCTAAGATTCTTAATGTATCGTTATTGATCAATTTAATCAACAGTAAAGAAAAAATAATGAAGATGCTGAAAATACAGAGCAGGCTGTTTTTGAGCACAAAATTTCAGCACTGCAGACAGACAGTCAGACACTGAGCTCCTCCCAGTCAGACACTGAGCCGCAGCAGGAAGTTTAAAACTCCTGCGACCTTATTTTATTATCAATTTCTTTCATTAAACTTTTATTTATTCACTTGGATCGATTGAGAACCAGCTCTCATTTACAAGAAAGACCGAGCCACAAAGCAGAATAAAAGGAGATTGCATACATTTTTTTTCCAACTTATCATGCCAGAAAAAAAATCAATGACAAAAAAAAGGAGAAAACAATTTTACTCCACGGAGAGCCTTTAGGAGCACTGTTTAGTTGAAAAGCATTATTTAAAGGTATTGTGTCGATAAGTCAACAATCAAAAATAGAAATGGCAAAAGGGTGTCGATTTGTGTGGCTTTTAAAATAAAACTTCTGAGAACCTATAATTGGTAGCAGTTCCGTTCCTGTAGTAGAAGGATGTAATGTAACTTTAAGCACTTACATTGAGCTGTTTTGGGTTTGAAGTATGATTGTCAAGAATTTGAAAGCATTTTTAAATTGTTGGTATTGGATTAGTTGACTTTGCTCGAAACCTGCTGTCTGTGGTTCTAGTTTAGCCAGACTATAAAAGTTGTAAGGCAAGGTAAGGCAAATTTATTTGTGTAGCACTTCAGTACAGAGACAATGCAAAGTGCTTTACATGATTAAAATATAGGGGGGGAAAACAGAATAAGAGCAAGTAGGAATAAAATGTCGAAACAAAATAGAACATGGCAAAATAGAAACTAAAAGCAAATATTAAAAACAGTTGGACTACAAAGTTGAACTATTGATGTTTCAGTAAAACAGTTTAACTAGAACAGTCGAAGGCAATCCTAAACAAATGTGTTTTTAGTCTTGATTTAAAGGAACTCAGGCTTTCAGCACTTTTACAGTTTTCTGGAAGTATGTTCCAGATAAGTGGAGCATAGGAACTAAATGCTGCTTCTCCGTGTTTGGTTCTGGTTCTAGGTATGCAGAGTAGGCTGGAGCCAGAAGACCTGAGTGGTCTGGATGGTTGATACACTGATAACAAGTCTGTGATGTATTTAGGTGCTAAGCCATTCAGGGATTTATAGACTAACAGAAGTATTTTAAAGTCTATTCTCTGAGATACAGGGAGCCAGTGTAAGGACTTTAGAACTGGTGTGATGTTCTCTACTTTCTTAGTCTTAGTGAGGACGCGGGCAGCAGCGTTCTGGATCAGCTGCAGCTGTCTGATCCACTTTTTAGGCAGACCTGTGAAAACACCGTTGTTGTAATCAATTCTACTAAAAATAAACGCATGGATTAGTTTTTCCAGATCCTGCTGAGACATCAGTCCTTTAATCCTGGAAATGTTCTTCAGGTGATAGAAAGCTGACCTTGTAATTGTCTTTAGATGCTTTTGGAGGTTCAGGATTATAGAGCAGTGTAATTTAACCCTTTGGACTACCAAGTTAGCTGTGGTAAAAAAAAACAGGTTTTCTTTGTCTTTTGGAGCTGTTGCACTTATGGTACGTACTTGTATGCTGCATGGCACTGAGCAAGCAATACAGGAGATCCTGAACAGATCAATAGACAGCTTTTTGTTTTATGTTTAGCAAGAAATACTCATGGGGTGTATGGTCCTTTTAGTCAGTTAAAACATCTGTAAAACTTTCAAGGTGTAAAGCATACCATCAATGTTATTTACTTTGACTGGTATTGGGAGCAAAAATAAATCTTGATTAGGTCATGCTCAGGTTAATAGTTCATTGCGCCTGCTTTATGCAGATGATCCAGTTCTGTTATCATCTTTGAGTCATGATTTTCAGTGTGCAATGGAGGGGTTTAAAGCCAATTATAAAACGATTAGAATGCCTGTCGGGTCCTCCAAGTGTAAGGTCAAATTTCTCTGAATCTTTATATGGCCAAGATTGTGCGCTCAGAGTTTCGGTTTGTCAGAGAGACAGCCGAGGGAAGAAACCGTCTCTGTGGTGGATGGCGTTTTGCAAATAGCGCTCTGTAGCGCCGACATGATGCTAAAACTCTAGACAGCTTGTATGCTGGATGCCTGTGGTTTGCAGAGATGTTACCCACCCTTTTTTTTGACCCTAGACCTGAACAAGTTCAGGATGTGAAGGAAAATGAGCCCTCTGATTTCTCTGAAGACCTAATTGTTCATTGCAGTTTGGAACTGTCCTATTTTGTGGAGGAGCAAAACCACACAGTGAAGAGGAGAACTTGCAGCTCCTTTGGAAGGTTGGACTTCTTGAGTTGCTGCAGGAAGGACAGTCTCTGCTGGGATTTCTTCCAAACAATGTCTATTTTTCAGGACCATCTCAGGTCTCCAGAAAGGGTCGTTCCTTGGAACCAGAACGGATGCACAGCAGACAGTGTTGAAGATGCTGAGGTGAAGCAATGCAGGAGGTCAAAATTGGGGAGGACATCCTTAGTTCAAAGGTTCTTCTGTATGAGCATGCCTAATTAATGACGTATCTCAAAATCCATGCATGTCTAAGCAGGCAGTAAACTTAAATCTTGAAAAAATGACAGTTGCTCAGAGTTTCTGTCAAATTTTCCAGTTTTATAATTTACTACAAATCTGTTGTGTGTATTTACGACGCAGGTTACTCAGTGAAATTGAAAAGTCCAGTTCTCAAGCCAAAACGCTTTCTGTTCTGATTAACCTACTCACTTTGTTTTCTCCCAGCCTCAGTGTGAAGGTTTTACCCTTGGATTCTATATCGGTATGGGAACACTGCCATGAACACAATATTGTCACCACTGTATATACTTGAGCTCTCGATAAGATGGCAGTACTCAACAAGCCGTGTAAACACAAACAATAGAAAAATATCTGAATTTAATGAACATATTTATCTAAATGTATCTAAACAATGGGGACGTTCTCAACATAAATGCAGCAACATGTTACTAAAAAGGATGATACTGTTGTTCATCCATTTGTTAGATTTAGAAAAGGTCTGTAATTGTAAGGGCTCATCTGGATGCTGCTACCTATTACTGTGGCTTGTTACAGATTCTCAGTCAAAGCAAGGTGATTTTTTAATGGACAATTATAATAGATTACTCATTGTGGGAAAATAAAGGAATTCTTATCTTATCCATTTGGACAGTAATAGGTTTGTTACAGACGTGAAGAGAAAGAAACCTAAAGGAGACAAAGGTGGAAAGTGTTTGGCAGTATTAACAGCTTTATTGTATTTGCGTTGATGATTTCTGTTGTTTCTCAAAATATGTAATTTTCTGAAACAAAAAAAGAGATGAGACTCAGAAATCTGGATGTGTGCTTCCACATATTGATGATGTACTGCATCGCCTTTAAGCCAAAAGACTACTTTTTAACAGGAATAAGTAAAAAAAAGATGTTTGGCTGGTTATTGGCGACACAGAAAAAAGGATATGGTGAGCACTTTCGTGACAAAAATTATCACAGCACAAAACATGGAAAGAAAGTGAAAAAAATGAACAGATTCCCATTCACCCAACCAGAAACAGTTTCTTCAATGGAGATACAAGTACATTTTTGACATTATGGAAGGAAAAATCCAAACCTGAGGGGGAAGGACACAACCCAGTTCATGCCATGACTGAGCTCGAGCAGGGAGTTAACTGCCAGACCATTGAGATAGCTGCCTAAACAGACCTAACTAGTGCTCTTGTCCTCCAGTGCCCATGGTATTATGTCTGATTTCTGTGTTAGTCCAAATGTGACATGTCAGCTCTTTGTCATTCTTGGCTCCCTTGTGCTTATTATTTTCTTTTCGAACCTTTCTAAGTTTTTTTTGACATGGAATTTAAGTTATTATTTGAGATACTAGCCTGAAACCAATCGAAAATAATAATATGTAAAATCATAAATATTTGTAATTTAAGTTCAATATCTGCTTTCTAGGAAAGGTGTGGTTTCTCTGATTTTATATAAAACTAATTTACACAGACCAAAGTTGGAAAAAGTGACAGAACACAAAGAAAAACATCTCATTTGGCAGCTGTTATGTAGTAGTGGTTATGTTGCTTACAGTGTATTTGCTACAGCCTCACAAAGCAGCTAACAGAGCCCATTGTTTTGCTGTTAAATGTTTTTGATGCATTATTGCAGTTTAACAATTTGCAGCTTTTTCTATTAACTCTGCTTATGTTTTTTTCCAATTTGTTCTGCTCTCATCTATCTTATCTGAGCAGAAAAAGAAGAATATATTTTTTTAGTTTGTTGCTGTGCTGATGTAATTAGATTTTCTATTAGCAAAGCAAAACCTTCCTGAGAATTTTGGCAAACAACAATATCTGTTCAATTTTCCAATCATGACATTTACTGTCAGCTCAAGTAGGCTTATGAAATATGTTTTCTAACTTTTGATATGAGTACTTACAGCAGAGTCGATTAAATATCATTTGTAGTCGAGACTTACCGAGACGCTCTTTATTTTTAGCAGCCAGGCCCCGCCATCTTCATTTTGAATTACAATAACAGAAGGCAAATGATTTATTCTCTCTCCCTTTGTAGTGCTCTATTTTCTCCAGGAGAAAGACAGGATGCGATGGACTGATATTAAGATCTATGCCGTCACAAAACAACTCCACCCAGATAAAACCTTAACAAATTAACACAAAGTTTGTACTGTCGGGAAAGAGATGCAGCATGGCTAGATTTTATTGACAACAATCTAGGGGATTTAAGTCTAGTTAAGTAAAAGTAACTAAAGATTGCCAAAATCAAGGTCAAGTCCCTAAAAACAGCAGTGTCAAGTATTATTTTATTGTGTCCCCTTAAGGAAATTCTCCTTACAGCAAGGTGGGACAAGAAAACATAGACAATACCCATGCACACAGAAACAATCACATAATGAATTTATCAGAAATCAAATCAGTAAACATCCATGTACTATTATCAATTAAAACAGACTGAACACAAATCATAACCTTTAAATTTCTCTGAATGATGGCCTGGCTAGTAAAACGTTTTCATCAGTTTGTTCTTGATTTGGGATGTCTGAATCGCCTCCCCAATGTTAGTTGCTGGAATTCAATATGAAATGGGTGATTTGAAGAATTATTCTGTGTTCTACCTTTGCATGACTCTTTTTAAAAAGGTTTCTTTTAAATTTGATAATCCCACTCCTATAATTTTGCAAGCAATTTTTTTTTTAGAATTTGTTTAATCCTGTTCTTGTTTCCAGCTGATAAACTGCCAACCAGGGATAAAAGCAAAAGTGAGGACAGATTCAATCAGAGAGTTATAGAAAATGGTAATCAACTTTTTACACACTCCAGACCTATTCAATTTATGTAGGAAGTGGAGTCGTTGGTGAGCTTTTTTTAATAATCTTATCTGTGTTTTTCACTGAATGTCAGCTTGTTGTCGATGACAACTCCCAGATATCTGTGGGACAAGCACTCCTCTCCACAGTTTTCATTTTTAATGAGAACTGAGATACTGGACTGGACTTGTTCCTAAAATCTATACACGTCTTTGGTTTTAGAGACATTTAATGTCAAATCCTCCACTACCTGATCAATTGAGTTACCTTCTCTTTCTAACAGGCTGACAATAACTGTGATCAATCTGCAATCAGGATGTGTCTATCTATGTACTTAATCCTGCAATCATTAGTGTGCACAATATACAGCAGGGGAGAAACAACACACAGCCATGAGGAGAAACTATATACAAGATATGCTTGACACATTTTTCATCCCACAGTTTTAATTTTGCAAGTTTAACAGAATTTGTTCCTCCTCCCCAACCTGTTGATGGCCTACTATCAGTCAGCTGGGGGAAGGCAGTGATTTATTCTCAAATCCTCCCTGTGTAGAAGAGCAAATAGGATTATCAGGCAATGCAACATGAAATAATCAAGTTATTTTTTGTCAAAGTTAAGTATGTCTCACATAGCGCTCTCCAACTTCATCCTGAGCCGGTGTCTGTTTCAATCACATTGTCATTATGGTAACACATAATGATGGTAAAGATTCTTGATTTCACACACATCAGCATGTGACTCTGGTAAGGTAGGTCAAAGCTGCTAAAAAGGGAACCTGATAAGAACCTGTGTTTGCCAAGCTTGACCCTATGTTTTATCTACTGCCATGTAGCACAGCAAAAAACAAAAAAAAACATGACACTCTTTGAAAAGCCCTTGCTAACATATTTGGACAAACTGATATCATTTTATTGTTACTGTAAAAATTCCAGTAATACAACCAAATGATCACAGCTGGATAAAATTACTTTTTAAGGTGTTTGTAAAAATGCTTTATAAATCCATTCCTGTGAGGAACAAATTAGCACACTTCCATTTATTCTAATTTAAACAGATGCTTCAAATGAGGAGAACTTCACTAGAAACATGTTTCTCAAAGATCTATCTCTGTTTGCTCCTGAGACTTGATGTTGACTGAAACTGTGTCAGGGCCGTAAAATGTAGGTTGTGCCAGCTTATGAGTCCAGTAAGAGATTTAAAGCGATCTGAAACAATTGCACTTGGCTACCATAGGAAATATAGTCTATAATGGAGGCAATTTCACGACATCTGCCATTATACCGGGTCGGTCATCCAAGCTATTCACTCTTAGAGCAGATTGTAAGACAATAAAATAAGTCTCCACAAACCCAAAGGATGTCACACTGGAGTGACTGTGGGTCCGTTTGGTAGAGTAGTCATCCCATCTTGCATTAGGAAGGCTGTGGGCTCGTTTCCTCATGTCACATGTCAATGTCCATCGCAGCAAGGCAGGGGCACCCTAGTTGCTTCATACACACCGGGTGTGCATCGGTGAGTGGGTGAATGTGGCCGTAGCCTACAATTGCTTTGAGTGGTCAGTATGAAAGCGTTAAATAAATTCAGTTCATGTTACCATCCAGAAAACCC